>NC_074726.1:15277824-15877824 GCF_947242115.1 Biomphalaria glabrata
AGTCTGTGGCTAGTGGAACTTTGGAGAAATTCTTCTGTGCTTGTTCCATCGATGAGGCCAACTAGAAATCAGAAATGCAGGTTAGGAATATATGAGATGATAGCAATCATTTGAGTATGCATGTTTTTTTTAAATATTTTCAGATTTTTGTTTTAAAGCACATCTATGAGACAAAATATTGGTTAACAATTTTCAAAATAGATTTAGTATCTATATATTCAAGTTGTGGTTTAATCATCTTTTACTTTCGAAATTGAAATGTGATAACCCTCAAAACAAATATATGAAGGATCACACTTTTGACTTATTGTAGGAGGTCAAAAAGCGAATATAAAAAGGATGCTAAAAAAAATAATCAAAACCTAAGCTTTATGCAGAGTGAGGTTCACTTACATCCTGAGCACTCTGATGGAATGATACACTTTGGTCCAGTAGAGTTCCTCTATAGGCTAATTTGTCATTAAGGTCCTTCCAAGCTTCTGCCAGTGTGTCTGCCATTGCATTATGGACATCCACCTGAGATCTGTTTTGATCTGCCTGGACATCAAGATTTCTTAAAAGCTGTTGGACTTCATCTTCTTTTGACTGTTGAATAACAAAACCATTAATTGGTAAACTAACATTTAAAACAATATTAAGGAAAAGTTCACTATCTGGCTTATAATGTTATAGGGGTATACTTTCCCACCATTTTCATAATGATGTGTAAAAAAAAACAGTACATTATTATTGGATACAGTCAGAGTTAATGCAAACAATAAGTAGGCCAATGCCTGGTAGTTACTATTGCATTACTTTTATCGAAAAATTGTGTATGCAACAATTTGATTTATATGGATCTCCATTAAGATGGACAAAGTGAATACCTCGCTGCAACTGTAACAAAAAAAAAAATCATTTTATTCTCCTATAAACACTGTTTTTATCATATATTTTTTTTTTTTTTTGCTGTGAACTGTTCATCATTTGCTCTTAAAAAATCTTGGTGGTTTATTCATTTCATTATATTTGTTTCTTCAGTAATTACTCCATACAAATTATTTCCAACACCTTTATATTGTAAACAAAAGTTAAGGCATACAGATATATATATTCAGCAATCTGTTGATAGTTCTAAGCCATTCTCTTTATCTCCTATTTTAAATTTTGGGATAATATGGATGTTTGTTTGGTATATGTTTATGATGCGTGACACACTGTGTGTGCAGGTGTGTGTGTGGCTATGGGTGTTCCTTGTATGTTTAAAACATGATATATGTGACACAATGTGTGTGTGTGTGTGTGTCTTGAGTGTGTTTCAGGGAAGAAGGAAGAGGACAACTACCTACACTTACACTCATGGCTCTAAAATCCACTTTTTTACAATTTTATTTCAGTGTAAAAAAAAAAAAATAGGATAGCCATCAGACAGTATTAGACTAATTCCAACAATTGATGGTGACATTTCTAGTTTAAAACAACTGACAAGATTCCAGCCAACATTAATTGCACACTGGCGTACATCTCGTCATATTTCACTAAAATAACAACAAACATTAAAAATACATTTTAGCTGTGATGTTTTATTTTACCAGAATTCAATGCCCTTAATGACCCTATGTTCACCACCAATTTGGGTACCACTCTTCCATGAGAAGTAAAATCTGTAATGCACAACTAAGAGTGAAGGTAGAATGAGTTGTTTTTTTTAGTTTTTGGCACATCGGCACAATTTAGGCCATGTCGTGCCCGAGGGTAGAATGAGGAAGGTCAGAGAGGAAAGAGAGAGTGAGACAGGAAGGTCAGAGAGGAAAGAGGGAGTGAGACAGCAAGGTCAGAGAGGAAAGAGATAGTGAGACAGCAAGGTCAGAGAGGAAAGAGGGAGTGAGACAGCAAGGTCAGAGAGGAAAGAGATAGTGAGACAGCAAGGTCAGAGAGGAAAGAGGGAGTGAGACAGCAAGGTCAGAGAGGAAAGAGAGAGTGAGACAGCAAGGTCAGAGAGGAAAGAGAGAGTGAGACAGGAAGGTCAGAGAGGAAAGAGGGAGTGAGACAGCAAGGTCAGAGAGGAAAGAGGGAGTGAGACAGCAAGGTCAGAGAGGAAAGAGGGAGTGAGACAGGAAGGTCAGAGAGGAAAGAGGGAGTGAGACAGCAAGGTCAGAGAGGAAAGAGGGAGTGAGACAGCAAGGTCAGAGAGGAAAGAGGGAGTGAGACAGCAAGGTCAGAGAGGAAAGAGATAGTGAGACAGCAAGGTCAGAGAGGAAAGAGAGAGTGAGACAGGAAGGTCAGAGAGGAAAGAGGGAGTGAGACAGCAAGGTCAGAGAGGAAAGAGGGAGTGAGACAGCAAGGTCAGAGAGGAAAGAGATAGTGAGACAGCAAGGTCAGAGAGGAAAGAGGGAGTGAGACAGCAAGGTCAGAGAGGAAAGAGAGAGTGAGACAGGAAGGTCAGAGAGGAAAGAGGGAGTGAGACAGCAAGGTCAGAGAGGAAAGAGGGAGTGAGACAGCAAGGTCAGAGAGGAAAGAGATAGTGAGACAGCAAGGTCAGAGAGGAAAGAGGGAGTGAGACAGCAAGGTCAGAGAGGAAAGAGATAGTGAGACAGCAAGGTCAGAGAGGAAAGAGGGAGTGAGACAGCAAGGTCAGAGAGGAAAGAGATAGTGAGACAGCAAGGTCAGAGAGGAAAGAGGGAGTGAGACAGCAAGGTCAGAGAGGTAAGAGAGAGTGAGACAGCAAGGTCAGAGAGGAAAGAGGGAGTGAGACAGCAAGGTCAGAGAGGAAAGAAGGAGTGAGACAGCAAGGTCAGAGAGGAAAGAGGGAGTGAGACAGCAAGGTCAGAGAGGAAAGAGATAGTGAGACAGCAAGGTCAGAGAGGAAAGAGGGAGTGAGACAGCAAGGTCAGAGTGGAAAGAGGGAGTGAGACAGCAAGGTCAGAGAGGAAAGAGGGAGTGAGACAGCAAGGTCAGAGAGGAAAGAGATAGTGAGACAGGAAGGTCAGAGAGGAAAGAAGGAGTGAGACAGCAATGTCAGAGAGGAAAGAGAGAGTGAGACAGGAAGGTCAGAGAGGAGAGAGGGAGTGAGACAGCAAGGTCAGAGAGGAAAGAGAGAGTGAGACAGGAAGGTCAGAGAGGAAAGAAATAGTGAGACAGCAAGGTCAGAGAGGAAAGAGGGAGTGAGACAGCAAGGTCAGAGAGGAAAGAGGGAGTGAGACAGCAAGGTCAGAGAGGAAAGAGATAGTGAGACAGCAAGGTCAGAGAGGAAAGAGGGGGTGAGACAGAAAGGTCAGAGAGGAAAGAGATAGTGAGACAGGAAGGTCAGAGAGGAAAGAAATAGTGAGACAGCAAGGTCAGAGAGGAAAGAGGGAGTGAGACAGCAAGGTCAGAGAGGAAAGAGGGAGTGAGACAGCAAGGTCAGAGAGGAAAGAGATAATGAGACAGGAAGGTCAGAGAGGAAAGAGATAGTGAGACAGCAAGGTCAGAGAGGAAAGAGATAGTGAGACAGCAAGGTCAGAGAGGAAAGAGGGAGTGAGACAGCAAGGTCAGAGAGGAAAGAGGAAGTGAGACAGCAAGGTCAGAGAGGAAAGAGGAAGTGAGACAGCAAGGTCAGAGAGGAAAGAGATAGTGAGACAGCAAGGCCAGAGAGGAAAGAGGGAGTGAGACAGCAAGGTCAGAGAGGAAAGAGGGAGTGAGACAGCAAGGTCAGAGAGGAAAGAGATAGTGAGACAGCAAGGTCAGAGAGGAAAGAAATAGTGAGACAGCAAGGTCAGAGAGGAAAGAGATAGTGAGACAGCAAGGTCAGAGAGGAAAGAAATAGTGAGACAGCAAGGTCAGAGAGGAAAGAGGGAGTGAGACAGCAAGGTCAGAGAGGAAAGAGGGAGTGAGACAGCAAGGTCAGAGAGGAAAGAGATAATGAGACAGGAAGGTCAGAGAGGAAAGAGATAATGAGACAGGAAGGTCAGAGAGGAAAGAGATAGTGAGACAGCAAGGTCAGAGAGGAAAGAGATAGTGAGACAGCAAGGTCAGAGAGGAAAGAGGGAGTGAGACAGCAAGGTCAGAGAGGAAAGAGGAAGTGAGACAGCAAGGTCAGAGAGGAAAGAGATAGTGAGACAGCAAGGTCAGAGAGGAAAGAGAGAGTGAGACAGGAAGGCCAGAGAGGAAAGAGGGAGTGAGACAGCAAGGTCAGAGAGGAAAGAGGGAGTGAGACAGGAAGGTCAGAGAGGAAAGAGGAAGTGAAGAAGCAAGTCCGGTGGGGGGATATAGAAAAACTAATATGATAGAAATGTAGGTAGACGCGTGCCAGTTAAGCCCAGGGTAAAAATACTAATCTGATGCTATATTTAGCTCCACTCTGCAAAGTGAGCAGCCTGGATGATGTGTTATTTCCAGCTTCGACTTTAAACGTAGAGTTCTTGATAATCACACTGTTTATCAGTTAGAAGAGTAGGCAATAAGAACCTTCTAGCACAACAGGTTTGACTGTTTTGTTGAGTCACATATGGTAAAGAAACAGAAATAAAAAAGCTAAGGAAAGAGTAAACAATCGAAATAAATTTGCTGCTGATTATCTTGAGTTCTTACAAAATTACTAATATGTTCAGAAGTTTGTGCTAATATAGAGACACATATGCATTATTTCAACTCTATCAGTCTATATTATAAGCGCAAAATAGCACCGTCGGACTGATTAATCAAGAGATCTCATCAACTGTCGTACGGATTTGCATGAAATTTCGTACACAGGTTCCTTTTACTTCAAGATAGCTCACTAAGAATCGGTTTTGACAGATTTGCAATCTGACCACCGCAATTCACGAAAAATCGAAAAATTTCTATTAAACCTTAATATTTTATTTTCGGTATTTCCTCAAAAGGCCTCAGTCTATATATAATTCGTCTATATATAGAATTCAGAAGCTGAAAAGTGTGTAGTGAAGGGTCGATCAATCGGAGGATGCTAAGAAAGTTAAAGAGTTGTCTTTGTAATAAAATAGGGCTTAAAAGTTTGAAAGCGTGTGTGTATGTTAGGGGGGTTATGGTCGGTCGAAAAACAACATAGGGAACATTAAATATTGCCTTGAGAAGCCGAAAAAAAAAAAAATTAGAAATTGCACATAGGACTAACCTTTTTGTTGTGGGAGTGTAGTCAGGAAAGGGGAAGGCGGATAAGTAAAAGTGATTGATACTAGAATTCACGGGCCAAAAGCATAAGTTGATCGGGGATGGGTTTATAAAGCGGGTCTTTCCAAATCAAGTCAGACGTCATGTCGGAGAAATTACATGTAGAGGGTGAAAAACAAAAGTTAAAAAAAAAATGGGTTCAGGGAAGAGAGAGAGAGAGAGAAACAGAGCGGACAGTTTTATTTCATTCTAACAAAAATATAATTTATGGGCTAAGAAGAATGTTAAGGGGACGGCCCGTTTATTGAAATAAAAAAAAGGGGACGGGATTCGATGTTTCGGCCATAATAAACCCGGAAAACAAATCTACTGGTGTACCCGGTTCGTACTGCTAGTCTTTTGTACATATTCCTGAAATTCCACTGAATGACAGACTTAGTGGTCAAGAGATCTCTTAAACTAGCAAACGGATATGTCTGGTATTTCCTACCCAAGTTCCTTAAATTATCTCACAATGTGCGCAGTAATGAAATAAAGGGAAAACAAAGAAGCTTTTTGAAAATCTAAAAGCCTTTTGGGTTGAAAAGTATAAGTATGGCAAATGACTTCTAGTAATACAAGGGATTTTTCAAATCCACATGACATCATTGGAAATTTGACTTTGACAACTGAATGGCAGGTCATAAACAGTGCGACTAACATTGTAATTACCAAAGATAAATGTCGGGCATTCTCAGTAGGGTTCATTCGTATTGGCCCATCGCTGCTGCTACGTGGCCAACAATACAAACAAAACGAAGCCAATGCTAACCTCCATTAAATAAGGAACAAAAGTAACACCTGGATATAAATGATAAGTCTTCTTAATATTACTGGAAGTACCCATGGACAAAAAGGTTCACGTCTAGGATAGTTTCACATTGACGTCATCAGCCGATCGCGTCACTGCGCACGCTCCAGCAGCGCCCTCTTGACATACACTCTATCTAGCTGCAGAAGTGTGTGTGTGTGTGTGTGTGGGGGGGGTGATAGAAGCAAACGTAAGGAACGAAGGGAGATTACTTTTGTATAAAAAAATGTGGGCAGGGAACATGAAAGCATTAATGTATGTCATGTTTTGATGTTTACCCCTTTTTTTAGGTTCCCGCCATCTTCCGAGTGCCAGAAAGCAACTCTACTGATCTATCTACTCACATTTCAACAGCATCCTTGCAAAAAAAAACAACAACAAAGAAACGCAAGACAACAGAAGCATAAAAAAGGATCTTGGCTACCTCTGTTAGCAAAAGTTCAACTTGAAATGTCAGAACAGAAAAATAAAATGGCAAAAACATCTCATTCCACTATAATGTTGTATTTATAGTTCTAGATAAATCTAAACCATCATTATTCTAAAGATGAGATGGTTCAAGTCGAAGTATGAACCTTCTACTGATATGTGCATTCCGTATTATGTTGACAGTTGACTAGTACAAAACAGCAACAACAACAACAAACGCATTGAGTGGGAAAAAATAATCCCTAGTGCATACAAAGTCTTAATTCATCAGCTTATAACTTATGATGATCCAATGAATATATCAACTATGCTTCTACATATCTTTTGATTGCTCAAATAGTCGTTTACAAATGACTAGATTTCTCTAATATGACTATGAATTGCCATAACGTCATTGCCCGTCATAATTGCCCTAAGGCATCCTTAATTAAGACACATCACAAGGATTCTTTTTTTATCCAATTTCAAACCTGACAATCATTAAGGAAGCTTTGAAAACAAACAATGAAACTGGAGTTTGAGAGTTTTTGTCGTTCACTTCAGAATGAATACATAACAAAAAAAAGAGATAAAGCGATGATGCATTAGAAAAGCTGACAGAAATAAAATGACAACTCAGGCATATAACATTATTATTGAAAGCAACTGCATCATAAACAAGCAACTTCTGCCAGCCAGCGTAACGCCGACATCTACCCATGCCTCCTCCAGCTCAGACCATCTTGTATTGTTTACTTTTAGAACCAACCTGCATCCTCCAAGACACAGGTAAGGGAAGTCACTCACGAGGCTCAAACTGGCAGACGACCAAGACACAACAGAAAGGATAGGCAGAGTGGGGCGGTATGCCAACCCAATTATACCCCATCTCTTGTCGGAATGTGTGCGCTTTTTTACTCCTTGCCTCCCCCCCCCTTCCCGACATGTAGAGTCTACCTTTAGATTTCCCCCTTTGTAATTTAATATTACTGAATAGAAAGATTAAACAGAAAGAAAAGTAGACAGTGGGAAAAAAAAACCAAGTATCAGATTAAAGTCGTCATTCTAAAACCTTTCAGTATAACAAGACTGATACGTTTGAAATAATCATATAGTTAAAGCAGATTCAACCTCACTAAATTTAAACAAATTTTGTTTAAAACTGGACTAATTCAGACTAGTGCATGAGCTGATTAAAATTACATTGCGTGTGTGTCAAGTCCAATATTTGCATTGGATATTTTGTCTCTAACTTTATGTCTTTTCACTAAATCAGCACTCTAATGTGTCTTTATAGTTACCTAATCGCAGGTACCAGAGGAAGATCTAGATAGGTAAGAAGAACCAGCTTCGTCAGCGCATTTCAATAACAATACATCGAGCGTTTTCTCCATGTTGTCTTCATTATTCAGCTTTAATAGCTCGAAGCTTTTCCGAATGAAGAGAATAGTACTATATATATGGATAGCTGCCTGGTCGTGCGGTTTGCGCGCTGGACTGTCGTTCGGATTTATCGACGGTCGAGGGTTCAAACCCTGCCCGCTCCCATCCCCCGTCGTCCTGCGGGAGGTTTGGACTAGGAAATAAACTATCTTCAACTCTGAAGGAACATCCGAAACATGACAAACATTTGACAAACATTTTACATATATGATATGCTCATCATTGAGGAGCGCCTTTATTTATAAGCATACTATTTGTTTTTAACAAAGCTAAAACAACGTCCTTCAATGTCTTTTGCTTTGTTTTGAACAAACACCGTAAACCCAGACTTAAGTAAACCCAGACTTAAGTAAACCAAGACCACAGAAAAAGAGACATTGGCTGTGCAGAAAGATCTTGAGATAAAAATCCAACTACAGAGAGGCCACTTGTTTATCCCATTGTAGACTGCTATTTAAAGCTTCAAATCTGGCCAATAGAATCCAGGTGTTCTGCTGCGTTCAATCCCTCTCTTTGTTTCACTCTAAACTTTTCCCAGAACTCAATTCATTCCAAATCTCTCAAGGAACAAAAACAAAAACAAAAAAGGGAAGTTTGCCAGGATAATTTAATTTTTAAATCTATTTCTGTGTTGTTCGTTGTAGCCATCATTCCTAAAGTAATTTTTTATTCTCTGAAACCAAACGTTCAAATCGGTTCATTAATCATTGGAATCTGGCAACCTCATGCCTTCTCTTGTTAAAATATCCACTAATGTTAAATATCTAGTACTGCTGTTAAACAATGTAGTCAAGTTACTCTCTAAGACATAATACAAACGTTGCATTGAGTCGATATGTGGTGGAAAGTTTCTTGAAAAACTTTCATGACTAAAACTAACATTTGATCGTATAAGATACAAATGGCCTGAGAGAATAGTAAATGATATATCTTACTGATCTGACCTCTGGCTCAAAGGTTTGTGATTCTAATGCATAGAAAGAAGATATGCATTTAATTTCTCTAATATGAAATGGTATTATTATGTTCAACTATCTCTCATCGGGTATAATTATGTTTGACAATCTCTTATCAGGTATTTTTATGTTTGATTATCTTTTATCAGCTATTTTTATGTTCGACTATCTCTCATTAGGTATTATTATGTTTGACTGTCTATAATCAGGTATTATTATGTTTATCTCTCATTAGGTATTATTATGTTTGACTGTCTATAATCAGGTATTATTATGTTTATCTCTCATTAGGTATTATTATGTTTGACTGTCTATAATCAGGTATTATTATGTTTATCTCTCATTAGGTATTATTATGTTTGACTGTCTATTATCAGGTATTATTATGTTTATCTCTCATTAGGTATTATTATGTTTGACTGTCTATTATCAGGTATTATTATGTTTATCTCTCATTAGGTATTATTATGTTTGACTGTCTATTATCAGGTATTATTATGTTTATCTCTCATTAGGTATTATTATGTTTGACTGTCTATTATCAGGTATTATTATGTTTGACTGTCTATTATCAGGTATTATTATGTTTATCTCTCATTAGGTATTATTATGTTTGTCAATCTCTCATCATTATTATGTTTGACTATCTCTCATCTGTAATTCTCTATTGACTATGCTGTTGACATGTAGTTAGTCCATTTTCAACGCTCACAGCGTGACATTTGCCTTCTCTCCCCCGTCTTGCACACCAGGACTTGCTATGGCTGACATTTCACAAAACACTTCTGGCAAGGAGTACTTTGTGTCTTCTCCAAAATGTCCAACATCAGAAGCTCATAAACAGCTAATTCCACACACCTCCATCTGCAGTATTACCTGCCACCGTGTCCCCCTCACTCCATCTACCTGAGCATGCGATGTTTCAAGGCAAATCATTCTAGGCACATCATGACCTACGTTAGAACTGACATTCCAAAGAAACATCAACTGAGTTCAATTGTATATTCAATGAAACAATTACTGGGCTGCTTAGTCAACAGTCGTATTTATTTATTTTGGTTTTCATTTCTTTTTCAAAAAGTTGCCTCCCTTTAATTCCCCCCCCCCGCTACTATAAATTAAAAAATAAATAAAATAAATTATAGCATTTATATAGCGCTACTTTCATGCTTATAGCATGCTCAGAGCGCTGTGGACCCCTATACATAGGTAGCCAAGTAGAGTCAAAATTATAAAGGATACATTATTGCCGAGAACAGTTTCCCCGCGACCATTTTCTTATCATTTGGTTATGTTGACGGATTAGAAATATTTTGTTAAATAACTATTCCTCCATATTTGTTTCTTAAAGTTGTGAATTTGAGTTTTTGAGTTTTTGGCACATCGGCACAATTTAGGCCATGTCGTGCCCGTAATCCTTCAAGGTCTTTAAGTTGTTCCTTTGTTTCACCGACTTAACATTCCTGTTTGCATGCTTCATAAAAAATAAACTGACATTTTTTTTAAGCGAAAACACAGATCTATTAGTAGGTGCTGACGTGAAGATAATATCGTAACAAAACATCTAAGCTAATCCTATGTTTTGGGTTTGGGCGCAGAAAAGACGAAGGTGTACGATTTAGCACTAAGAAGACTGAACAACTGACCTTTAGCCTGGCCATGAGTTGTTGGTGTTCTCTCTGTAACTGGAGGGCTTCCTCCAGATTGGAGCCCACGTCCATCAGGTCGGGTTCCATCTGGTGAACTCTGACCCGGACCCATTCTGAACTCTGAAAAATAAAAGACAAGCATAGTTAGTCAACTACGTTAACTATTTGGAGGCTAAGCAATGTCAATAATAAGCAAACAATATAAATGTAAACTCACGAGTGTGGCATTGCTCGATATAAGGCCACTTGAAATAAAGGAATGAAACTTTTTTTTTTACAAAATATTTTGATATAACAGTTCCAACAGATCAGTACAACAATAGTTGCATAAATTGTAGATACGCCTTTCTTCAGTTAATATACATCCTGATGGTAAAGTGTTTAGCAAGGAAACCCTAAAGCTGTTCCTCTAGCATCAACAAACACACAGATTACTACAAGCTGAACTGCTACTAGAACACTAAAAGTTACAAAGAACCAACAAAAACATTTCTAATAGTTACAGAAGAAGTTTCATTGCGAAGGAAAACAAGAAAAACATCAAAACACTTATCAAAAAACAACAACAACAAACAAATTAAGTGTAATTGTATCAATTAGTTTGGATCAGTCATGTCATTGATTTTGTCATAGATCTAGACCAACAACAATAAATATGTGCGATTACAAAAATATTTGTTCCAATTGTTTTTGTTTAGCGCAATTTCATGCTTTTAACTTTCTCAATGCCCTGTGATCCTATCCCTTATCTGGACCAGTTGGAAAGGGGAAGGAAGAGAAAGAAGAGGGTATCTGGATGATCGCTTTTTAAAAAAATGGTGAACGTCCTGAATTCGAACTCGAGGTTTAAGGCCTCTTCAGCCTCCTCAAGCCAATACACTAACTACTCTGCCAGCGAATCGTTTATGAAAAGATAAGGTTTTATCTATTGTTACCTTTAAACACAAAGAATAAATGGGGCCAATTCAACGTATACCACCACATCAGTTAAGTACAATTTCTTTCCCTTGTTCGAGATACCAAACAAAATAATTAATTATCAATAGTTAATTAACTTAAATGGTTATTTTTTATATTGATTCTTGTATTGTCAGGTAAAAGAAATAATTGTGCAAAATTTCAGCTTGATCCGAGATCGGGTGTGGGAAAAATAACGTGTACAAACTTTTTACAAGACGGACAGACAAACAGACAGTGACTTGATATAAACTTTGTAAAAATGAGCTCAAGCCCTTTATTGGTACAGTAGCAGCTCCGATGTGCATAAAATGTTGCATTAATTGTGCAAAGTTTAAATTTGATCTGAGGATGGGCGTGGGAAAAATAAAGTCTTCAAACTTTTTACCAGAGCGAGTCAGTTGATATAAGATTTGTAAAAAGCATTATTCAAAAGGTTTTTATAAATTAGACTTTATAATATTTATCTGCTAAACCCATTCTACCCGTTTTGAGCGCGTCGAGGACATCTTCTGCTGACAAAACTAGTCCTAGTACAAGAGGTTTCGCTTAAGATGATGATAATTTGTTAATGAATATGCCAAATAAAGACATATGCGACATATGTCGGCCCGTCCCCCTAATCATACTTTATTTTAATTAATTTTACGTGCATTTTAAATAGGATCGATAGCGAACTGTATAGGTCAGGAGAATACATTTATACATCTAAGAATGCAAGAAAACGTTTGGCGTCGGTGCTCCGCACTGAACCCCGCTTGAGGAGCATAAAGCGCTACCCCAGACACCTTAGCTGTCGAAAGGGAGAGGCACTAACGTAATTTTTTCCGCACTGCTCTTTATTGATTATATGACAATAAACGTGCCAAATTTTTATAAAGTTTAGTCAAAAGGTTTTAATTTCTATGCGTGACATAAATACATACAATACATACTCCTTACATTCTGCTTTATATATCAGACGTCAATATGTCGGCCAAACTGGTAAACCCATTTTCACACGCTACTTTCATTTTCGTAGCAAAATAAAAAGTTAATGGAACATTTGTAATGTTTGACATAGATCTAAATCCAATCCACTAGATCGGTAATACCCTTTGTATTCAAACGAGAGCTTCGAAGACTGAAGTGGAGATGGGTACCACGTGACACCAGTTGAACATAACGTGATTTATCACTTTTTGGTATCGTATTATAATTGATTAACTGAACATAATAAATGGGTATGAAAAAAAAAATCAGCATATTGTACCACGCGTAACACTTTCAAATATATTCTTCCCTACCATTAGGGGTACGCGTAAACCACTTTAAGAAACACTGGTTTTGGGGAATCATTGTGGTTGGCTCTGTGCCAATAAATCAAATAACAAAATGCAAAAAACAAAAATAAACCAAAGACAAAACCACAGAAAAAACGATACGACATACGATTATCTACTCAAGGTTTTTGATAAAGATATTACAGATACAAATTATAGTCTAAATAGGAGGGTAGGAAAGCCAGAAGTAAGGCCACTATTACATTTTGCATTGCTTCACATTTCTAGACTTTTATTTTGGTGTCTTCAGACAAACCTAACACACACCTAAACTACACGCTCACAGTTGAACCAGTGCACACGTTTGCATGCTTTCTCACTTAACACACTTGTCGCTACACACTTCATCTCTCGGGTCTTCATTCACGTTCACGCGTCGATAGAACAATGAACAGCAAGGAGAAGAATATCAACATTTGTACAGAGACATTAGCCCCCTCCCCCCCCCCCCCCACGAGAACACAAGAGACAGTTGAAGTTTACGTTGCCTTCAAAGATAGAAACACAGCTTCTTGTACACATGACACCTACAGAGGAGCTAACTCTTCTATGCAACACAAACCAAGGAAACACACACATACACAGTTTTGTCATCTTAATCAATGGATACTCAATTTCAGGGCTTCCATTCAAATCGTCTCTTCCCCTCAGTGTAATGTGTAGAGCATGAACACACTACACACCTTCGTACAGTAATGTAGGTTACCAAAGAGTTAATCTCCTAGCAACATTTGTTCACTCTTCCATACCAGCGTGAGTACACACACAAACACATTTAGTCAAATCTATGGGCGTGGCGTTCGTTTAGCAGCTGAGATACACATCTCTGAGTTCAAAGTGAGGTGTCACTAAAATGTAGAAATATTTATTTTACAAAGAAACAAAGAAAGAAAGATGTGTTTTATCACAATTATACTCAAAAGAATACATTAGTTCTAGATCTAGCAAACGATCTTTCGACAAGACCGTAAAAACGCAGACGGGTAACATAAGGGTTCCATAAGATAAGCATGTGCTTAGTTGTTAAAGGTCAAAGATTTCAATGGAAAGTTTAAATACCATTTTTTTTCTTACAAATACAATTTTAAAGACTTCAAACAAAATGCTCGTCAGTTTGAATACTAAGCAACAGTCAATACTGTTAAAGGTACGTCTAGATGAGGGTGTGTATGATTGTACAGTTAGAATTATAGAGCGAGGATGCGTATGCCAGCGCTGAGTCTTATCTCTACAAGAAAACAGAGATAATGTCCTAGACACATCAGGGCACCGATGGAGTTTGCCAAACGTACCTAGCAAGTGTTTCAATGGATGCATGGGTACCGTGTGCTCAGCTCTACCAGGTAACACATGTGAGTGGCAATGCACGTACACGAAGAGCTGGGTCAGGCCATGTAACACACACACACACACACACAGTGATCTAGGTCAAACAAGGTGAGTCGAACGTAGGCTGGAGATCGGCCTTTGAAATGTTGCCATTTCCATCATCTTATGGCAAGAGACGTTTGGAGTTTGCGTAAACAAAAGAGAATTATTGGAAACGTCTGCCAGGTCAATTATGTTGAAATAGATGTACACAACTTTTGTTTAAATAGATGTACACAACTTTTGTTGGAATAGAACTAGATGTAATCAAGTCATAAAAAAACAATTGCAAATCATCTGAACAAGTGTGTGATGGGAAGGAAGTAGACAAACATAAGAAGAGAAGCAACAACTCTAGCAGATCTTGTTTTCATCCCAGCGAGCACTAAAACACACAAAGGAGAAGAAAGAGAGTCCAATTTAACTCGTGTTTTTACAAGTCTAGTATCTTCATTAACTTTCAGTACATCTAAATTCTTTTCAATAGCAGAGAACTCTTTTTTTTTAAATTTTTAACTTCGCCATATAGTTTCTGCAAGTTGTTTTCAATTTTATTTTCATGTCTTTCTTAATACTACAATCAATTGGAAATGGAATAGGTTACTTTTAGCTAGCTGATTGGCTAATTGAACGAATAGCTGTGTAAGGTGTCCCTAGATATCGTCAATAAATTCATGTTCATGTGACAGTAATGTGACAGAGAAGATCAACTCATATTAATTTCTTTTTACTATGTGAGTGTAATTGTTTATTATAAGTATAAAATATGTGACTGGCCAGATTGAGCCCCTAACTTAGTCGGATGTAGTTTGCTTAAAATTGGTTTGGGGTGAAAGCAACAGAACCGAATGCAGAAGAAAGTGTCAAAGTTTCAGACTTGGCGAGAATGTTAAGGAGAGATGACGTAAAGGTCATCTGTTTCTAAGGAGGATGGTTAACGAGGATGTCATCTAGCCAGAACAACGACCAACTAACTTTAATCTTTCAAGTTGGTTGGACTCAGGGGCTTCCGAAAATCAAAATGCAGTCTACACAGGGATTCGAACTCCAGTGTCGAGACATCTCCTTTTTGGAAGCCAAGCGACACCACGACGCAAGAAAACCTTTTTTTTTTCAAAAGCGTTTTCATTTCTCTTTAATTGTCTCTTCTCTTTTATTCTTTCTCTCTCACTTTTATTCTCTTTCACTCTTATCCTATTAGTCTCAGTGAGTCTTACTCCCATCTCTACTCGCACTACCCTCTCTAAGTGACACCTACTCCTTAACACTACTGTTCCAAAGTACTCTCCCCCCCCCCCCAGCACAAGGATAAAGAAAAGTAATCAAGCAATGAAGCCAAATAGAGGGTCATAGGAGAGTTCAGGCACCAAGTCCTAACAAGCAGTCAGAACGTTTCCTCATAGACCTGTTTCTTCTTTTGGTACAAGTGTAGGCCAAGTGCAGTTGGCTTCAAACTGATTGGTTGGATTTTTGGCATTAGGTCTATCGTCTCTGGAGGTTTTATGACTTTCATTTCCAAAACACATCATCTGAGTAATGGGTAGTCTAGCCATTGGGTGAAAGCTTTTGTTTGTGTGCTTTGTCAGTAATGACGTCATCGTGTCTACTATGAGGCAGGTAAAATTAAGGTGAGTCCGGGCACGTCTGATGCTACCTTTCTGATTCACTTTCCAAACCCAAATATATATCGTTTGTATCTACGAAGCAAAGTTGTAATCAGTCAATCTATCTTGTTTTATCTTGTCTTATCTATCTATCTATCTATCTATCTATCTATCTATCTATCTATCTATCCATCTGTCTGTTTTTGTTTCTGTCTGTCTATTTTCTTATAGTGTTTATCACACTGTCGACTGTCTAAAAATAAACAGAGGGTTTAAACGAACTACCTGTACATCTATCATCCATCCATCTTTCATATCTACCTGCTTAGCTGCCCGGCCCTGTACTTATCTCTTCATGTAGCTCTACCTATCTGATTTGAGTGTTGCACCTCTAAAGACAACTGGCATCTTAACAGTCCCAGATAACGTAGCACCATTAACTTCTTATCTCGATGTACATACGGATGGAGTGATGCCGTTGCATATAAAAACGAGGGTTCTCAACAGTTTATGTTTAATGTACAAAGGGACTTTAAAAAAAAACCATCTAACACACTAACTTTGTAAGCTTGTTTTTGATCGAGTGTAGACTACTTCGTGGTATTGAATGTCCACCATGTAAGGTAGAGAAACGTTCATTGAGTACAATCTAAAAGTGTTGTATGTATTCATGTGTGTGTTTTGTTTTATTCTGTTCCAGGAGGTTTTCTTAAATGCATGTTTAGTGGAAGTTTCTAAACAGTTGTTAATCCCTGCAGCAGTGAATATTTGTAGCATTCAGTCTACGTACTCCGAACAAGAATCTTGTCTAGTGATCAAAAAATTGAGCTTATGCTTACAATTAAGAACGGATTTTGATACTAACTTTTTAAAAATTATTTTGAACATTCGTATAAGTGAGCACAGATTGTCAGTGTTTTTTTTTTTCTTTTTTACATTTTTAACATTCGTTATACCTTGAAAAACAGTCCAAACAATTTAATTAAAAAAAAAAAGGACGGATTGCTTTAGATGATTGCAAGATGGGGAGGGAGCCAACTAGTCGGCGTTCAACTCACTTTTAATGGTGATATTAATTTAGTCACGATCTTAATACTAAAGTAGCCAGCAAGCAGTGTACCAAGTCGTAGGAAAAGGTTTGTCTAAGAGTTGGCAGCTAGGGTCTTTCTTAAAAGGGAAGCTTTATTTCCAGCACTTTCCTTAAAGTCCTCCAGCAGAAGAAATAAAAGGGAGATTACTAAATCGGTACCACTATGTGTTCATCTCTTACAATGTTTTGTTGTCTTCACAACTTCAAATATGAGTGCATAAATGATATTGCGGCCCTAAAAAAACAAGATTAGCGTTGTATATCTCCTATGGAAGTATGAAAGTACTGCTAAGGAATATGGACGTTGTACATTCAAATAGAGGTCAGCGTGTTCTTTGATGTAAGTAGCTAAATAGATAGATTTTATTACAACAGCTGGTGTTCGTACGGTAGTTTTGAGCACATGTGTCACTAGAAGGGTGGAAACAAAACAGCAAGAGCAAATTGGCCAACTTCGAGGTCTAGATCCAACATTAAAATGTATATATACTTGATGAGAGATCTGGGAACGTCCAGAGTTACGCAACATTGACCATTAAATAGTGATACTCATCAACGAGCACTTAGAAATAATATTCCAAAGAAACTCTGCACAAATTATTCACAAAAACATAGAATTGAGAGACAAGGAACCTCTCTCGAATAGATGAATACAAACACAGCCAAAAATTAACAAGAATGAGTCAAAAATCTTATGTAAAACATAATAAGATAAGTTCCGACTCGTTTTTGATAGTGCTTTATAAGATAATGGGTTTCACCGATTTTAATTGGTTTTTATTTCGTTGATATGGATCACAATGAGCTAACTTTGAAAATATGTATGCAGATGAAATAACACGGAGGAAGTTTGTAGAAACATAACTGGGTCTCGACATTGTAGAGTTTGTTGCAGCATGTTAAATAACAAGATGGGAATGCGACTTAGGAAATAAAGAGATTTTGTAGTCTTTAAGATGTTTATATTACAGTAATAAAGCAAATGATCTACATAGCTAAACTAAATGGAGGGATAGGCTGATTAGAAAAGTATTTTTGTTTCCTTCTTCAAACCTGTTATTGAGACAAGACCAGTGAACTAATGTGACTGTAAGACGTGACCAGTGAACCAATGGGACTGTAAGACGTGACCAGTGAACCAATGGGACGATGAAACATGACCAGTGAACTAATGGGACGATGAAACATGACCAGTGAACCAATGGGACTGTAAGACGTGACCAGTGAACCAATGGGACTGTAAGACGTGACCAGTGAACCAATGGGACGATGAAACATGACCAGTGAACCAATGGGATGATGAAACATGACCAGTGAACCAATGGGACTGTAAGACGTGACCAGTGAACCAATGGGACTGTAAGACGTGACCAGTGAACCAATGGGACTGTAAGACGTGACCAGTGAACCAATAGGACTGTAACATGACCAATGAACCAATGGGACGATGAAACATGACCAGTGAACCAATGGGACGATGAAACATGACCAGTGAACCAATGGGACGATGAAACATGACCAGTGAACGAATGGGACTGTAAGACATGACCAGTGAACCAATGGGACTGTAAGACATGACCAGTGAACCAATGGGACTGTAAGACATGACCAGTGAACCAATGGGACTGTAAGACATGACCAGTGAGCCAATGGGACTGTAGGACATGACCAGTGAACCAATGGGACTGTAAGACATGACCAGTGAACCAATGGGACTGTAAGACATGACCAGTGAACCAATGGGACTGTAAGACATGACCAGTGAACCAATGGGACTGTAAGACATGACCAGTGAACCAATGGGACTGTAAGACGTGACCAGTGAACCAATGGGACGATGAGACATGACCAGTGAACCAATGGGACGATGAAACATGACCAGTGAACCAATGGGACTGTAAGACGTGACCAGTGAACCAATGGGACTGTAAGACGTGACCAGTGAACCAATGGGACGATGAAACATGACCAGTGAACCAATGGGACCATGAGACATGACCAGTGAACCAATGGGACTGTAAGACGTGACCAGTGAACCAATGGGACAGTAAGATGTGACCAATAGAAATGACGTTGAGTAATCTAAAGAAACATCGTGCTGCATGCATCCTTAACACTAGAGTGCGTTTAAGTGTTACGTTTTCTTACCCTGAGGACAGCCAAAACGACCTTGGCCCTGCCAGCTTGGACAGCGACCGTGCTGATTGTGGTAGTGGACGGCGGAATGTCCGATAGATCCATGGACTCCGCTTTCCGGGCCGCCATACTTGCGTCCTTTAGTATTCACAAGTGGGCGGTCTAGTCAATAAATACTTCAGCATAGCACACAAGTACAGAGATACACAGACTTTTCTGGTCGTGATTAAAAGACTTTTGTCGAGAAAAAAATACTGTAATAGAAGATTTATTTCCCCCAATTTTAAATCACAGTTGCGTCATAGGAATCAGTACGATAGTCCAATAATAAGAATTTTTCATTAGGGTTGACCACTCTTGTTGATTTGTTTCGTTAAATTTGTCAAAACTTTTTGTTTTCCAAGAGATGACCGTTAGTTACAATTATGTTGTATAGGCATGCATGCAGCAACCTCTTGGTTCGAAACACGGCTCTAAACAAAACTTAGATCGCTGGATGCTTTCCCTTTACCCTCTCTCACCGGCATGAAAAAGTTACGGGCCTTGGAAAAAAAAAATAAAGCGTGAGCCAAAACAGCTATTCTGTGACAGGTGAGGGGTGACAAGATTGGCACGAGTTCTAAAAATAGCAAATTAAACATTGAAAATATTATCGACACAGGTTGTGATAATACATTTTACATTATTTTACTACAAAAATGATTTTATTCATTTGGAACTAATATCACAAATGATAAAACAGAATTGATATGCCAGTGTTAAAATTTCCCTTTATGTAACCCAGACATGACACCCCTCGGACCGTAATCCACTTTGACTTGTCCGCTCACGCCAAGCACTGCAGAGGCTTGATAAAAATAACTGCATCCCCCATATATGGGAAGCACCTTCATATTATGCTTCGTCTAAAGCGCACTGTGATAAAGGGAGACGGAGCAGACGATACTTGCTGGAAGCAGACGTAGAAAATGATAAAGGAGTGCCAAAAAATAAAAATAATATATTGCGTCTAAAGGAGGTAGCCGCAGAACGATAAACGATTTAAAAATAATTGTGAAGAAAAGAATTTCATAGTCTTGTTAATGAAAAATTAACACTAAAACAGATTCCAAAATAGTGTTTTTATCTTATTCCATAGAAAAAGGGCCACACAATTTTCTTAAATATAATAGCTGTGCTTGTTAATTTCAGATTAATTATTTCAAAAGGCGCTTCGGGGGCTGAGGATGGTGTCTTGCTGAGTTATGTAACTTAATTAAGGCCTATAGATCTGGGTCTATTTTTTTTTTTTTTTGGTTAAGAAGTGATCTGTACTTTTGGAGATTGATTATACTTGTAAACTCAAACAAATTTGGAAATGTGATTAAAGCAGGCATGTCAAACACGTCGTTCTGGGCGGCGACCACCTTGTATGCGGCCCGCTTGGCCAACTCAAAAATTATCAAAATAATATTAAACTATTACGCTGGAAAATAAAAGATGACAAGCTGCTTAAATTGAAAAATAACATTTGTTAAACTGAACAACGATATTGAATCTGCAGTGAAAGCCAGCTACATTTTTCAAACTGAATTGCAAGCATAGCAAATCATTTAGTGAAAAGGGATTTTATGAAGGAGTGTATCGTTAAAGTTGCCGAAGTAATTTGTCCATAAAAGGTAAAAGTATTCAAAGAAATAGCGTTAACTAGGAACACTGTGGCAGATAGAATAAATGACATGTCAATCAGCTCGCATGAACAATTAAAGAACAAAATAGATTTTGAATTATTTTCATTGGCTCTCGATGAGTCAACTGATGTAACGGGTGTAGCACAGTTGGCTATATTCGTAAGGGCCTGTGACAGGAATTTTGAGATACATGAGGAGCTACTTGTTCTATGCATAACACCACAACAAGCGAGGATGTTTTTGAGAAATAACAGGTGATATTGCAGTACAATTTACCTTTGGTAAAGCTAGCTAGTCTAACAACGGATGGCGCACTAACCATTATGAAATGGTTTTGATGCAAAGCAACTTGCAAAAATAAGAGAGACTAATACTAATTTTAAATTCTCAGTGCATCATTCACCAAGAAACAAAACGCACAAAGAAATTACAATTCCAACATGTCATAAAACTGGTTTCAGTCACTTTCAATTTTATTCATGCCCATGGCTTAAATCATCGCCAATTTTCAATGTTTCTGAATGACATTGGACACAAATTTGCTGGCTCTCCTGTCATAAAGAATTGAAGAGATTTGTTGTACTGCGTGAAGAAATTGTATTGTTTCTGAACATGAAAGGTGAACCTGTTGAACATTTCCATACTGACGAATGGGTTCAGGATTCGGCATTTGCAATTGATCACCTGCAAGACTTGAATTTGAAACTTCAAAGTAAAGATTAAATTGTCACCACTGCGTGTGATCATGTGAAGTGCTTTCAAGCAAAATTACGACTATGGATAAACCAAATATGAAGAGAAAATCTTGTTCACTTCTCAACGTGTCAGGAACTAAAAAGATTCAATACGGATACAACATTTGGTAAATATGTCTTACACCTGGAATCGTTAGTAGATGCTTCCACTAGCCGTTTTCATGACTTCGTTTCATACGAGCAAGAATTTTCGTTGTTTTTATAACCACTTTCATTTGCTTCTGAAAATGCTGCTGGCAACTAGAGCTGATAGAATTGAAGTCAAATTCTTTGTTGAAAGCGAAGTATAAAGAAGTGGGTGCGCCAAAATTGCAGAAATTTGCAGCCAGAATTCTAGCTATTTTTGCAAGCACTGATCTCTGTGAGCAGTTCTTTTCTATAATGAAAGCTACAAATCACCTCACCGTTTCGAAATTATCGGATCAAAATTTGTCGTCAGTGATGTTAGTGTCAGTGGCAAACAAACTTCCACCCTATATTAATAAACTTGTATCTCAGAAAGATGTCAAGCATCAGGACAAGAAAAAAATGCGCAATCATAGTAATTTTTAATTACCAAATTGTACTACAAATTTAGCTAACTAAGGGACATATATGCCATTAATTATTGTATTCTATTGTATTGTTTCTAATTTAAATAAAACTAGTATGCTGTTTTGCAACGGAATTTTGGCTGCGGCCCCTCAGGCCATAGTAAGTGTTTTATGCGGCCCATACACCTTCATGAGTTTGACATGCCTGGATTAAAGGACGCGAAATAAAAAATATTCATTGTGAGACGTCTGGTTTTTAAAATAAACAACTCCCCTGATTATAAATAACAAAATTAATAAATGCTTGCTTGGACTTTTTATTATTACCAGGAAAAAAAAAAGATAAAACGTGGTATTAGAATAGAAGGTGGCGTAATACTTTTATTTATTATTGAAAAGAAGACCAAAGGCAAGGTGTAAAGAAATATTCAATGCAGTGTACAGAATCAAAAAGTGCGGTAGTTTAAACTGTCTAATAAAAAGATAAATCGAGCTATAATCGTATACTGTAGTAAAATGGGAAGCGTGGTCAAGAGTACGCTTGAACTTGGTTTAGCTTAGCTACCTAAGAATGGGGCTCGAGGTTCGACACCCGACTCGAGCAGAGTTGTGTTTACTGAGCGACATTCGCGTTATTAGCCCCACGCTAAAGGCAGCACGGAAAACCTTCTCCCAGATACCCCCCCCCCCCCCCCACTGGTCCACAAAAGAGATTTGACCATAGCTATAAGCATGAAAGTAGCGCTATATAAAAGCTATAATAGCAATAAAATAAGTGTAATATATAATATATATAAAAATTGACCAGTATGGAGATCGAACCCACGACATTCGCATTATTAGCCCTACGCTCTTTTAATTGAGCTTACGAGCCATAATAATAAGTCTTGTCTTCCAGTCCGAAGATTACTGAACAGTGCAGAATTTCATGCGCTACGGAGCCACGGCTGCGACCTATATATTTTGCCACAATCAACGCAGACATAGCCATTGTTCATATTAGGCATACTGTAATGCTAAATTGTAGTTTGAAATAAATTATAATTTTTTTTTTACTTCCACATTCCAAATATTTTTAGACTTGAAGAATGTGTAAGTTAATAAAAGAAATTGAAAGTGTAGGTAAATAATAGGAATTCAAAGTGTAAGCTAAAGTAAGAATTCAAAGTGAACGCTAAACTAAGAATTCAAAGTGTAAGCTAATAATAGAAATTCAAAGTGTAAGCTAAAGTAAGAATTCGAAGTGAAAGCTAAAGTAAGAATTCAAAGTTTGGCCTTCTACTTGCAATACACTTTTATCTACCTTGTTCCCCATCATGTTCATCATCATGTTCCTAATCATGTTCATTTGTTCATTTAATGCATCCATACATTCCTTGATCTTGCCAACGACCTCAACAATCCCAGGTTCAATTTCAAATGTGTAGGTCTCCGGATCTTCTTCTTCATCAATCAAGGCGTGCCGGAGACAAGCCGTGAGCGTTTCTCTGCTACCGACAGGTTTTAAACCTCGGTCCCGAAGCTCTCTTCTTAGCTCTTTAATTAAGAGTTGATTTAATAGCTTCAAATATGCCATTGAGATCGAATCCTACCTCCTCTCGTTCAGTCGCCTATAATCCAACTTCCAGACACCAATGTAATAACTTATGGGAGGCAACTCAAGGAGGCAAGGATGTTTATTTACAGGACATTACAAGCACATAAAACAACATCTGTCTTAAGCACAGTCTTTTCATATCGGCTCAAGACTTGGGCGGAAATCGTTTCATGCCATTCTTTCTAATGTCGACATCCTTCCTAGTCAAGTCTCTGATAGAGCGCACCTTCTGCACTAGCTTGGATGGCGGTGTGCAATGGCAGGGTTATAACAATATATTACAAATGTATTGATTTAATGTTAAATAACATAAGCTAAATGATGGGGACAAAGAATTATTTATTACGGAAAGAATTACAAATAGGTAAAAAAAATGAAACAAGAGAGAGTCGACAGACACTTGTTACAGGAGGAGGAGGACTAGTGAAAAGCGATCGCGTGGGAGGAAGGATAGAAGTCTACAAAAAAAAAAAAAAACGCGCGCGCACACACACACACACACACAGACAGACAACAGGTGTGAGCACACATACCTTAAGCAAAGGTTGTAAGTGATAGCTGTATGGGTGAGTAACATTGTCAAGTCATTGTGTTAACACCAGGACAGGCTACGTTAGCATGCACTCTATGAGAATCAAGCCAAAAAAAAAAAAAACACCTCAAAATCGGCCCCCGAAGTGGTCCACCTAGCCAGGTAAAAAGGTAGGTTTCAATATTTTCAGAAAGAATATCAGAATGAAATTCTATCAAAGGCAAATGACAGAGAAGAACTGAGAAAGAAAGTTGACAGATCTTGTGTGGTGCCCCAACTATCCAGCAGACCAAGGGATAGGTGAAAGTGAAGGTGAAATTAGATATGTACCTGGCCTAACTGATGTCATATAATGATGTTCTAAATGATCTAATTGTTTTGTCAATCTCTTATTCAAGGCCTCAAGAAAAAAAAAAAAAAAAAAAAGCATTTCCGTAAATACAAAATTCCTTTAGTTTGGTGTCTTGCGGTGCAATCTGTCGTTTGCAGTTCAGGCAATAATATGGAACCAACTACTTATTAATTGTTGTTTAAAAGTATGTTCCACTTATATTCATATTAAATAGATTTTTTTTCTCAGTAAACATAGTAGTTCTAATATGATAGAACTTACTTAATATAGCAATACAATTGTAAAAAAAAGAAAAATTGACAGAAAATGCATAAATGTGTTAAATTTGGTAAGTTGTCATCTCCCTTACTAAATAGCCTCCCTTGTTTGTTACTATTAATAATGAATAGTTTTAAAAATGGTGTATTTTTATGAAAAAACTGCTTGCATAGTTGATTTTAAAAATGAAATTTTTCGCTTTCAGAAAAGAAAAAGTAGCCGTTGCATCAGAACTTTAAAATATCATGATGTCGGATTTTCAATATCTTTTCTAGTTTTCGCGATCTAAACGGGACGGACGGATGGACGGTCGTACAGACTGACCACACACTATTTCCCTTTCGGGGGCCGCTAAAAAAGGAGAGAACTGTGTGGGATCCTTGAACAATGGACCAAATAGTTAGCCAATTAATGTCACAACTCTTGCATCTTATTAGTGGAGTACCGGTATTACCGTGACAGAAAAGAATTCTACATTGAATGAAGCTAAATATTAGAAAACTATTTTTATGAAACAAGACTGTGTCATTGTTTAATAATAACTAACTGCTTCATTTATAGCGCAATTAAAGACATGTAACTCCTCTAGGAGTTGAATAGATTTACTTTGTTTGTGAAAAACAATGGCAATTCACAATTCTTACACTACCTCTATTGAACTCATACCTTCGTGGAACCTTCTGGGTGGGCGAAGGGTGGAACATGGACACTAACCTCAAACACAGCTCTAACGATTTTCCTAGAAATGTGAAAGTTGATGTATATCGTTGGTGAAAAACAATACTAGTTTATTGGCCACATTTGAAAACTCGAGTTTGACCGCTATAATGTTTCAAAATATAAAAAGAGTTAAATTTTAATGTTAGGGTACTATAAAATATTCATCTTGAATTGACTCAGCTTTCATTCAAGAGTTTGATAAATTAATGTTTAGGACCATGAAAAATCAATTAACGCCAAATAACTTTGAAATCCTTCTTCAAATGAATAAAACAAATAATCTTCTCATTTACGAAAATTGGTTGTTCCGGATTTTTTTAATGAAAACTATTTTAACTCTGTAAAAAATCACTTATCTCTACTTACACTACATTAAATGTTCTAGCTAAAACGTTAGAAAATCTAATTATCGTTAATATGATGTTCCGATTTTTAATGAAAACAACTTCCTAACACCAAAGTATGGTTTGAAAATCTCTCCACAAGACTATGGTAGATTTAATTTTCATACGAGACCATCCCAAAAATATAATTAACGGTATTTGATTCATCTGGAATTTTTATTTTCTATCACTATAAATATAAAAACATCCGTAACAATCTATTATAGAAACTTAAAACTATTGCGATGTTTCGGAAGGGAAATTAAATTTTAATCAGATTTTCAATAGCTTTTAGTCTTTTTTTTTCGATATAAACATGACGGACAGACTGACATATAGAATAAAATGCGTCTTTAATCCTTATATATATATGGTACGAATTGGTGTAATGAATGGAAGGGATGTAAAGAAGGAGGAACCCGGGAAAATGTGACAGGAAGAGAGATGAAATGCTGATGTGTACATAAATCGTTATAATATTTAAGTATTGCAAGAATAAAACCTGAGAGTGTATTATTATTTGAAGAGTCTTGTGTCGTAACAAGTATATATATATATATATATATATATATATATATATATATATATATGTTTAGTCTAACTAGCCCATTGTGACGTAATGGATTTTTTCCCTATGACGTAACTTGTAGTTACTTCTTGAAATGAAATGCTAAAAGAAATCACTCGGTGCACCAATGTCTATGAACCCTCGATAAGCTGCTCGTATTGATGACATTTTTTAGTCTAACTAGGCCGTGTGACGTAGTGGATTTTTTTCCTTTGACGTCATATGGAATAAATTCTTCAAATGAAATGCTAAAACAACTCGGTATAGTAATGTTTATTAAACCTCGTAATCTGACTCGTGTTTTAATAATAATAATAATATAATAATAATAATAATTATACATGGATGATCTAAAGCTATATGCAGAAACCGAGCAAAAATTACACACCTTAATCAAAACGGTAAAATGCTTTAGTGACGATATCTGTATGTCTTTTGGCCTGGATAAGTGTGGCATCATAAGCATTAAAAAGGGCAAGGCAACGAACACCAACATTGCATTTAAAGGCATCGAGGAATTGAACTCTGCCTCTCTTTATAAATATCTTGGAATAAACCAGAATGCCAAGATAAACCATAAAAAATTAAAAGAGGACTTTCTTGGCAAATATAGGCAAAGAGTTAATAAAATCCTCAACACC
Source organism: Biomphalaria glabrata (assembly GCF_947242115.1). Classification (NCBI taxonomy): domain Eukaryota; kingdom Metazoa; phylum Mollusca; class Gastropoda; family Planorbidae; genus Biomphalaria; species Biomphalaria glabrata. The sequence continues at coordinate 15,304,705 of NC_074726.1, forward strand.
AAACTGTCTGGCAGTAATCTCATCACTGCAATTAACAGCTGGGCCGTCCCTGTGCTCCTTTACACGTTCGGTGTGATCAAATGGACTGACACCGACCTACATGACATTGACAGACTCACTAGAAAATTACTAACCAAGTTTCGATGCCTACACCCCAAGTCCTCCACCATAAGGTTATACCTGCCCAGGAAGGATGGGGGTCGTGGATTGCAGAACATCTTCAAATTGTGTAAGATGCAAGTTTTAAAAATACGATCAAAACTGCTCGCCTCCAGCAACAAATTAGTTTCCTTACTACGGAAATACGACTCCGATGCAACCCCTCTGAACCTACACAATGCTGATGTCAATATCGGTTTGGACGACGTAGGGCATGAGATTCGCCAATGGGAAGAAAAAACACTCCACGGAAAATTTCCGGCTTCATTACATGGGGACAACATCGACAAGGCTGCTTCCTTAACATGGCTCAAAGCAGGTCATCTCTACCCTGAAACAGAAGGCTTTGTTACAGCAATACAGGACAGAGTAATCAGGACAAAAAATTACGAGAAGCATATCCTGAAACTCAATGTTGTCGACAAATGCCGAAAATGTGGAAATGTGGGCGAGTCGATTGAACACATTATGGCAGGATGTCCAGCCCTATCAGAATCAGCCTACCTAGGTCGCCATAACCAAGTTGCAAAGTTAATACACCAACACCTGGCTTTGACGTACAAATTGATCGATAAGGACACTCCCCCTTATTATAAATACTCTCCGCAAGAGGTTCTCGAGTCTACTGATCATCTGCTGTACTGGGATAGGCCTATTCTGACCGACAAAACGGTAGATTTCAATCGCCCGGATCTGCTGTTCATCGATAAAAAAGAAAAAACCGCTACCATTATCGATATCGCCGTACCACTGTCTCATAATTTAAGAAAAACTGAGATAGAAAAACAAAGAAAATATGGGAACCTGGGCTTGGAGATTAAGCGTCTATGGAAATTGTCCAAAATAACAATATACCCCATTGTTATATCAACCGAGGGGATAATAACAACTGACCTCACAGACACCTTCAAGGCCCTTAACATTCCTAGGAACATCCTCGTTGCCTGTTAGAGGGCGGTACTGCTGCAGACCTGCCACATCACCAGAAAATTCCTCAGTGGAAACTGTTAAAGGGACTACGATGAATTTTGTTTCTCTTTAGCGAAACTCGACCCTGGCAGCGCCAGAGAATGACTACTCGTTCATTTCTAACATAATAATAATCTTTATTGTCCATATGGAAATTTGTCTTACAATTTGTGCATTACACCAAACAAAAAACATTATAACTATAAGAAACCAAAGTGTACATTCACACCAGACGCATGTGACAAAGTTTATATCAGATTGTTCTTATTTAATGATTTGATTGCCAGGGAAACATAATAGCTAGATTTAGATCTAATCTAGAGTTTTTACACTAGATCTAGATTTATATTATAATTTAAATCATTGTAGATTCTAGATCTAGAAGTGTTAGGTCTAGTTTAGAATGTTTGTTGTTTTACATGTTTCGGATGTTCCTTCAGACTTGAAGTCCAAACCTCCCGCAGGACGACGGCGGATGGGAGCGGGCAGGGTTTGAACCTGGGACCATCGATAAATCCAAACGACAGTCCAGCGCGCAAACCGCACGAACAGGCAGCCATGATTTAGATTAGATCAAGATAATTTCAATTTTTAGACTTAAAGTGTAGATTTACTAAATACTAAAATAGAATACTAAAACTGATCTACTATTTTTAAATTTAATATTGCATTCAGTCTACACATAGATTATCTAGGCTTTTTTTTTTTTACATAAATCTTATCTAAATTATATCTACATTATTCCAAATTTATATTTTAAATCTAGATCCAGTAGATATAGATCTTAAGAGTACTAAATCAGAAGTTTAATTTAGGTAGATCTACATCCTTATTCTAGTTCCATTTAAATGAAAATGCCAATAGCTCTGTTGGTAACTGTGCTGGGACATCGAGCAGACGTTGCCGAAGTACAAGCTCGATGGCTTGTTCTTTTCTTTATTTTTTCAATTACAAATCAATACCAAAAATTTTCTAAAATCGCTCGTCTGACATATTGTACATATCAAATAGTTGTCATACCGTAATCTCTTTATCAATAATAGGCTATTAGTTTGTGATTAAGTTAACAGCAATGCCTGCGGTTAGCACGCTGGACTCATTATCTCGGCGGTCCCAGTTTCATACCCTTGCTCGTTGCCATCCCCCGTCGTCCAGCGGGAGATTTGTATAAGGAAGTAAATTATCTTTAACTTTGAAGGAACATCCAAAACATGTAAAACATTTTACAGAAAAAAAATATTTTTACAACACCAAATGAATCTTTGAAACATTATTATTTTTGATAATCAAAACAAAATCAGGTCTGGAATATTCCTTGCGAATAGGCGGATCCGGCTCCAACGGGGGCCGCATCTGAGTTTGTGTGACATCACAAACTCTCTTTGTAATCTTGTTTTAAAGTATGTTTTTATTTTTATACATACATAATATATATATATATATATATATATATATATATATATATATATATATTAGGGGTGCACTGGATAGTACTTTTTGATATCCGGCCGGAGCCGGATATGACCGTATAGTAAAATTTGATATAAATATATATATATATATATATATATATATATATATATATATATATATATATATATATATATATATATATATATATATATATATATATATATGTTGAAGTTAAGATTTTAGATCCACAAATGAAATAATATTTCTTGTCTCAAGAGAAACGACCCACAACAATCAAAAACTTCTTTCAAAACCCTTGTGATAAATTATTGCTGTATTTTGTACACAGCATTGAGGTAATATTCCGTGCAACAGTTCTGTTTATTGAAGGACAAAATGTCAGTCTCTTGAAGTATCTTCTACCATTGCCAAATGAGTTCAGAAATGTTGCTTGTTTACAATTGGTGAATGAGGTCCATTGAGGTATTGTCTTTTGAAAAATGTTTTTATTGTTTCCAAGTACAAAATGTGTGTGAAAATAGCACAGACACATGTTCATTTTGTATTGAATACAAGTTTGTTTCCCGGACCTTGTCTATAGTTGAGCTAAATCCCTGCTCCTCTACAGTCTCGGGCTCCTTGCGTTATAGGATTAGGAACAGGTTTATAGTTCTATTGAAAGCGCTGGACACCATTCCCCTGGAAGGGTTCTAGTTCAAAGCTCGAATCAATGTTGGAAATAGAGAGAAAAGACGTAACGCAGGTGATTTTTCCTTCTCACCTTCGTAATGTCACACCTTGATTTTAAAATGCACCATTCCCAAGAGTTCTGGTGATTCAGTTACCATACCCACAACGCCCCTCTTCCCAAGCCCAGCCTCCCCACCCCCCCCTCCAAGCTCTCACCAGAAGTAAACATCTATTTCGTTGCCCTGCCAACTCTAGAATGGTCAAAACGACCCAGGAGAACAACCAGTCATCTAATTGTGAAAACAAAAATGTAGTCTAAGAAAGTGAAACTCTGTAGCTATTCATGTTGCTAATAACCAATTTTTAACGGTATACAATAGCTGTATATAATAAAGACTGGTAGACTGAATGTTACATAAGCTGTAATCAAACCTACGGTGTAAAACAGAGACATTAATGTATTTTGGTTTGAATAATTGTACCTACATGTTTGTTTGACTATTCTTATTTAGCCTCTTACAGCTACGGAGCTACTGTGAAACATGAATAGAGGATGCAAATGGAACCGAAAACGACTCTAACAATTTTCCTAGAAATTTAACATTTGATTTATATCTTGGGGAATTGAATTAGTAGCAATTTGGCTACACTGGGAAAACTCTAGCTTGACCTGCTATAATTTTATTAATAATTAATTTATTAATTTTTTATAATTAATTAATTATTTTTTTATAATTAATTTATTAATTTTTTAAGTACAAAAAAATAATTTAAATTTGGCTAGAGGACTAGACGGGTATTTCCGCATGTAGGCCCTATTCATTAAAGAGTCTAATCATGGTGTAATTAATAAATTAATTTCCAGATACATTTTGTGTAGCGTCTTCTAAGTCTAGATCTATATGCATATCATTAGAATATTATAAAGTCTAATAGATTGATACATTCTAAATTCGATTCACTATGATTTTTTTTTTTAAACTTTTGGGGGGGGGGGGGAATGAGGCGGGGTGAAAATGCTCCTTTTTAACAAAAAATCTAATATCAGTTAATAAGAATTAAAAACAAAATAATCGCTCTATAAGTCTGTACAAGAGGTATCGTCTTTTTTAAAAGTATTTTTTTAAATTACAATACCTATATTCAACTAATATCTTCGAGGAAAAAAATCTTCTGAGTGGGGGTGGGGAAACCTGGACACGTTCTCGAAAAAGGCTCTAACGATTTTCTTAGAAATTTGACAGTTGCTGTATATCGTTGAGAAAAGAATGACTAGCTCGTTGGCCACACTGAAAAAACTATAGTTTGACCGTTATGATTTATGTCAAAGTATAAAAAGAACTAAATTTAAATTTGGCGAGAGAACTAGGAAATATTTCTCTTCAACGGACTATACGTCTTCCGGTATTTCCGCATGTAGGCCTTGTTCATTCAAGAGTTGAATAAATTCATGTTCTGGAACACTTTAACCAGGTTTTTCTCCCGGGGGGGGGGGTTGGGCAGGGGTAAAAAATTATCTTTTTTCCTATTTATATCTAATATTCATTAGTTATTAAGAGAAAATGGGGGTATTTTATTTTGTCTATGTGCATTTTTTGTTTCTGTATATATACTGTTGTTTTTCACCAATCAGTTGAAAGCAAAGCGTCACAAGATTTACTGTAAAGTGAAGGATTTGCTTCTGACAAGATGAACACGAGTTTAATCCCAAGTTATTTGATGCATAAGTCCAAAATTTGTTCTGGCACTCCTCTGAATCATTTTGTTTGATTTTTAGCGACCCCCTGAAAGGGAAATAGCGCTATAAGTTTTGTGTGGCATCCCTGTCCGTCTGTCCGTCCCGTTTAATTTCACAGAAACTAGAAAAGACATTAAAAAATCCTACAGCATGATATTTTAGACCTTTCAAAGTTCTGACACAACGGCTAATTTTTTTCTTTTCTGAAAGCGAATCAACTGATTTTTATAAGTAAATATCTGTATTATTTATTTCATAAAAATACACCATTTATACAACTATTCACTAATAAAAATAAAAACCACTGGAGAGTAGGCCTATATAAAACAGAGAGATCCTAGTCCTGTATAGTTTGAAAATATTTAGGCAAACGTTTTTGTTATTTTCTAAAAACAAAATGTTTCAACAAATATTGGTATTATTAAATTACAAGTGTTCTGTTATGTACGCTACTTACATTTTAAATAAAATGTGACTTTTGTTTTGAAGGTGAAAGAATGTATATAGTATGAATACAAGTCGAATACGTGTTTCATATTATATACTTGCGTTGTAGTGCATAATGTAGAGGGTGAAATAATTTAGCGATTTAACCAAAGGGAAAAGTTTCATTCTTAAGATATTGAATGAGAGTCTGGCCCTTTAGAAAACGAGCAATTACATAATCATTGAAAAACATCAGTTAAGCCAGGTTCACATTGAACCATATCTTCTCAATCATCGGTTCATTGAATACATATCTCGTATCTCTGTATGATGTGGTATCATGTCGTCAGTCGGCTTAACAATAGAAAAATATCAGCAAAACTATCGATATGTACACGTGTCTTCTTTTTGTATTGAAAATACAAAATATTGAAAATAGAATTTATATTGTTGGTAATTATTACCTCATAGCTTCTGATACTCTTGCTGAAAATATTGAAAGCTGCCTTCTGAACTGCATGAGTGTAACACCTCGGGGGTCGATTGTGAGTTTGTTTTTCCCCACAAACTATCTAAAAGCTATGCAGTAACATTACTAATTTACTAATTGGTCCCAGGATAGTACAAGTCTAAACCATCTTAGTTCATAGACAATGCAAAATATTTATATGTAAATATATGTTATGCAAAATATTTATATGTAAATATATGTTATGCAAAATATTTATACGTAAATATATGTTATTGCTGAAAAACAGTTTACTGAACATTTTAAAGGCTAAACGAATGTGTAGACTATTGATCACAATATCATAATGGTACACCGCTCAAGACATTGCCAATTCTAAAAATAAATGAAAACCTATCAAGTGAACAGTTTGCATGTCTGTTGGATGAGAAATGTGAGGAATTCAAATCTTTCAGATTGAAGTGAGAGAAAGAATGGCGTGGTGCGTAGATACAGTGCAGCAGCGAAGTGCGGAGTTTGTCTATTTATTACGATTGTCTCAAGTGTAGATCTAGTGACAATGTTTACAGACTACGTGCTTTGGAAAGAGATGGAGAAGATAAGTGGATGATATTGTGGATTTATCCAAAGAATACTCAGAGTATAAATGAGGGTCCCGACGGGATGGGAATGTGAAAGAGTCAGGTATGGTGCCATCAATAATTCCAAAACTGAAAGGGTTATTGGAGAGTGTGCCGTGTTAACTGTGTTTTAACCATCTCGTAAGTCATTATGATCAAGAACTCTTCCTTTAAGTTGTGTGCCCAAGTCGTCAGAGTTTTTTATTTGTTTTATTTTGTGTGACATGTTCAGTTTGTGCTTGTCTACTTTAATTAGGTCCAATTCAACTATAAAATGAGATTTCAAGAAGAGATGAAAGGCACAGAAGGAAACAGAAAGGATGATCAGTGACATGACACATTGAGACAACAAACCAACTGGTTTTAAAATCTAATGATTGTTAGTTAACCAGCATACAGCATCAGAAAGTCATGTTTCCTTGCAAGAAAAAACAACAGAGAGGTAGAATCTTATAAGCCGCGCTAAAAGCTTTACTCATTGTACCTTACAAATTGCCCCAGACACAGTGCCATATCTACCAGCGTCATTGCCCAATAGAGTAGGAATATATAAATACATCTTTCTCTTAACAGTTCTCAGGTACGGACTTTAAGTGCAAAGTGTGCGGTCGTCTGGCTCAAAATCTTACGTAACTCATACACTAAACACTGTTGTTGTGCCTGAATAATACATTTCTGCAACTCAGAACGCAAGAATTTGCATTGCGGCCTCTCATTGGGGGAGTTAACATATCTTTGCAGATCACTTATCAGTATCATAGGGACCGTAGCGAGGTCTTTTCAAAGGAACTGCATTACCAGTTTGCGTTAAGTCTCCAACATTCAGGCCTGTAGTAACAAGCCTGAACAATAGGGGCCTATATGATTAGATGTGGGCCTGTTCAAGCTATTTAGTTCATCACAATATGATTAGATTTGGGCCTGTTCAAGCTACTTAGTTCACCAAAATAGGATTAGAGTTGGGCCTGTTCAAGCTACTTAGTTCACCACAATATGCTTAGAGCTGGGCCTGTTCAAGCTATTTAGTTCGGGCACAATTGACATCGTACAAAACTATTGAGCCTGAGTACGTGGTACAAATGACAAAACGAGGAAATATAATTCACCCGTTAGCAGCTTCCTTCACTAGCTGCTGGTACATGTCACTGTCTAGATCATTTTCCCAGTTATAAAAAAATAACTGTAGACAGTAGTCAGAGAGACATTTATATTAAAGTAAGTTGAGTTGTTTTATAACAAGAAATCCGGTTATACAGTCGCTATAACCCAGAAGTCTTCTTGAGTCTATAATTTACAAACTGTCAAGAGCCCTTGGTGGCAGAAAATATTGTATCTATATGCCCAGCGTAAAAAAAAAAGTTTAATAACTCTTAATTCATCCTTTTTTTTTTACTGATCTTTTTCGAACTACGACTTCCTTTCTGAAATAAACCATTTAATCTAAAGAAAAATATATAAGACCCCCCCCCCCCCACTCCTCCCCACAAAGAGAGACATTGTTCCATGAAACAGAACTGAGAAAGGAAAAAAAAAGGACTTTCAGTACTAATTGCCTGCTCTTATAACTGCGCTGAGTATTTTGCTACTGAAATAAAAGCTTGAATGAATTATGAGTCTGATACATTTACCCTGTCATCGTCATGAACAGTAACTGGGAAATTATTTTTTTTTCGAAAAATTTGTGCCCGTTTGACAAGATAACAAAAGAGTTTGTGTTGTTCAACAAACTACAGGTCCAAATTTAGGTCAAAAGTCGATATTTTTAGCAATACTAACCTAAGGGCGAAATTAGATTACAATTGCGCTTTTTTGTTTCTTGACAAAAGAATAAGTCAATAGTGACTAAAACAGGTTATATGGCTGCTTCGGGTCTTTTCAAAGGGACCCCCTTTTTTTAATATTAACATGCAAACCGTTTTTTTTTATTTTCATTCTAAAAAAACCCCCATCAAACTGCCTATGTTCATATATAAAGTTACATTACACAGAAACCCAGTGTATAATGTTTCACTTGGATACACTTCACAGCAACAGTAAACATATCTAGTGTTATGAACACAATATTGGACTTCAATAACCACCTTGTCTAATGTTTGGAGAAATGCTTATAAAATGAAACGCAAATATTCAAGGTAGTTGTACAGTCTCTTGCTCTTCAGATTATTCATATTTATCTTTAGCCCCCCCCCCCCACGCCTCCTACATCCACCTGGCCTCCATCCCAACCCCTCCTATCAGAATGGAAGATAAAGAGTGTGAGGTACAGGGCAGGCTGTTATAGAACTCAGGTTCTGCAAGAATGTGTTGTTACCTGTGAGTGGCCAGATAGATCCAGTGTGCTCACGCTCAGACCTACCTTATAGAAACACTGAACTCTTTATGTAATAGGCTGATGGAGTCAATACTAAACTACTAAACTGATGTAGATTATATTCATTATGTACTATGCTCTTGGTCTCAATACTAAACTGATGTAGATTATATTCATTATGTACTATGCTCTTGGTCTCAATACAAAACCGATGTAGATTATATTCATTATGTACTATGCTCTTGGTCTCAATACTAAACCGATGTAGATTATATTCATTATGTACTATGCTCTTGGTCTCAATACTAAACTGATGTAGATTATATTCATTATGTACTATGCTCTTGGTCTCAATACTAAACTGATGTAGATTATATTCATTATGTACTATGCTCTTGGTCTCAATACTAAACTGATGTAGATTATATTCATTATGTACTATGCTCTTGGTCTCAATACTAAACTGATGTAGATTATATTCATTATGTACTATGCTCTTGGTCTCTGTGACAAGTCAAAAACTCGCTGTCAGAGTCACTCAAATTTATCACAGCATTAATTATTATTTTTCATTATTTATTTATTTTATTTTAATTATTTCCCCATCCTACCCCTAAATCATTCACCCGCCACACCTTTTCCTCTCCAGGCTAGACTTAGTTGACCACATTGGAGATAGCTAAGGCGCGTCCTTTCGTTTAACTGCCCTTGATCGGGGAAAGGTAGACACACAATCTCTTTTGTCTTACCGCCGGATGTCTGAAGGACGATCGCGATTGACACCACCTTGGTTTGAATGCAAGCTAATCCTTCTCCCCCCCCCCCTTCTCTCACGTCTCTCTTTGATCTAAGAGATTACCCTGGTCAACACACCGCCTGATATCCCATGTGCCACTCCCATCTCAAGTCTACTTCACCCACGTGTAAGATAATGCTAAGCCTTGGACATTTCCGGTGTCCGCCCACACTTTTCAGGCATATATATATAGTAAACCAACTCAAATCACCCTCTCTTTCGCATTCGAGCTGAGCTATCGAGTCTGGACTATATCATTTATTCTCCCTCCTAGAGGAATACCTGGTGGTAAGCCGAACTTAATCACAAGTTCCATCTTAATTACTCTGTGTATATTTCCATTGGAGTTTATCATGTGTATTTTGCTTAGTTCATTTATATTTAATTAGTGCATTGTGTATTTCTCACTGGCGTAAGTAGAAAACATGAACATGTGCTATGTATGTATTTTAGTATTGCATTAATCTATTAATGCTACGTTGCTCAATTGATCATTGATGCAACCATGTATATATTTGTACACCTTACTTTATTTCCTTCATCTCGGTTGACCCGCCTTGATAATTTTACTATCGCACTAATACTGCGCTTAGAAAGGAGATATGAGTTATCTCCCCTGTATTGAATTATCTCCCCTTTACTCATTTTACTATAACGAGAGTTGCGCTCCTTGAATGGACACCCTCACCATTCAAATGCGCTCCATTGTTCTCGATCGACGGTCATATGTAAACATACCGTCAGGATCGCTGACCACCGCCCATTTCACCCCCCCCCCTTTTTCTTTCTCTATCCACCTGTGTTGTTTATTTGAGACTATTATTTCCCCTTCCATGTACATTCGTATATTATTACGTTCTCTTTTATGTACATTTTTATATTGCTACTATCTGCCATCTATTTTCCAAATCCCATTTGTCATCATCTCCCCTTTATGCTCTAAAGCAATTTTACCAATCTGACGAATGCACCTCAGTCGAGGGCATCGATAAGATGCATGAGAGACATGTCCTAACTTGTCTTTATTTATCCGCAGCCTCCCTCAGGTGTCTGCCTATTTATCGGATTACTTACCTGCCTATTTGCCTATCATCTATTGCCTAGTTATTGGATCAACGATCTATTTACCGGCAGTTGTGCTTAGTGCTAATCAGCGCTGCACTTGCCTAGTTGATATCAAGAATCACCTACTATCTTTGTGCTTAGTGCTATTCAGCACTGCACTTGCCTACTGAGATCTACTCAACTCTGCCGCTTGGCGCTATCGGCATTGCCCGCCTATTCGACAGCCCACTTGTCAAGCTATTAGGTGCGACGGCCCTATAGACCAGATCTGTGTGAGACGTCATAGCTACGCCAACCCTCTGCAACTCACTGGACATATCCTGTCAACCACGCTGCCCACGGCAGATCAGCTCTGTCCGCAGTAACCTTGTGCCCACGGTATCCGGCCACCCGCCATACTGTGCCCACTACAGATACTAGAACTTGGGACTGAGACTCCACAAGAACTATATCGCCGGCGTCCCTCTATCCGCTAGAGCGCCACCTCCAGCTGCAGAACCTCAAGCCAGGACACAGCCAGCTACGACATCAACAGGAAAAACCAGCTAAGTCAGAGGACAAAGTGACATACTCTCTTATTATGTGCAAGAGTGATGATTAAACATAGAATATACTAGAGATAGATGCAAACCCTCCCCCTTTTTATTATTATATGTATATTTATGTAAATAAATATCCTTTATTTTAACTTTTGTATCTATCTTTCATTGCTTTGTCTCGTTGCGTGTCTGCTCCCGATTCATATGCTGATAAGTGGGGTGTGATTGCTTTCAAAAATAATCATCCCCTAGACATAAAACGTGCCAAACACACGTCACATTTCCCCACCTGTCACATTTTGGCGAGCCCGTCCCGGGATTTAACCCATCTTTACAGCAGGCACGAACAGGCAGCAATAACTAAATTTCCTATCAATATTTTTTCTAAGAATATTTATAAGTATCATCACTTCGCATTATCAAGAGTGTCACTTCTGTCATATTTTATTTATTACAATTGTTGCATTTCATGTGTAATATTTTCTTGCAGGAACTTTGTGATTAATAGGCAGACACCACATTCCTTTTGCACTCTTTCCTATAACCAGCGACTCACTTTCGCTAACCCACTTTCTTTAATTCTAAGCTCAATCCTTTTATCCATTCTATCTGCCCCTCCACCGTCCTAGTACCCCTCAATACCCACCCCTCATCATTATGGCCAGCGGCACACGCTCGAAAGCGGACTCTGACATGAAGCAGAAAATAGCTGAATGGAAAGATACCGCAGCCACCTTATTTGACGATGAGGCAGAACGGAAAGAATTTGTGAGAGCACGATTTGAGGCGTTTGAAAGAGAGGAAGAAAAAAGAAAGGAGAAGGAAGACGAACAGGAAGAAAAAAGAAAGGAAGACGAAAAGGAAGAAAGAAGATTAGCAAGGGAGCATGAGCTAGCAATGAAGGAAAAGGATAATGAAATTGCTAAAGAAAGGGAAAGAAAGGAAGCTGAAATAGCTATTGCTAAAGAAAAGGAAAGAAAGGAAGCTGAAATAGCCATTGCTAAAGAAGTCACAGAGCGAGAAAGAGAGCAACAAATAACGGCGAGAGAAAAGATAGCCGCGGACAAAGAGAACGAGGCCGCCCGCCAGGCTTCTTCCGAGTCACGCCCGGCTAGCCCAGCATCCTTTCAGAGTTCCTTGAACGGTCTACCCCACATGCCAATGGAGCACTTCGACGACAAGACAGAGAACATCGAAGTTTATCTTGTCCGCTTTGAGGAAGTAGCACGCTTTTACAGTCTGCCAGAGGAGAAATGGTGCTTCCGGCTATCCCAATGCCTCCGAGGCAAAGCCTACGAAGTTTACTCCAAACTTCCCTCCGGCCAGCGAGAAGATTACGCAGCCCTCAAGCAGGCGCTGCTGATCCAGTTCGAGCTGACTGCCGAGGCCTACCACAAAAAGTTCAGAGGGTCACGCCTCGAACGCAGAGAGACCTACGTAAACCTGTGCGACCGGCTGGACAAGTACCTTACTAAGTGGCACGCCCTCAGCCAACTGCCGGAGACATTCGACGGCCTAGCGAGCCTGGTGCTCTCGGAGCAACTGCTGGAGTGCTTGCCCCCAGAGGTCAAAGTCTATGTAAGGGAACAACAGGCCACCGCGCCTCACGATATAGCTTCCGCTGCTGATAGGTACTCAACCGCCCGTTCTGATCTCAAGGTGAAACCTCCGGCGCCAGACAAACAATCCGACAAGCCTTCCCTCGGCCCCAGCAAACACGCGCCCCCACATAAAAACCAGAAAGCTCCCCAACACCAGCCGCGCCACCAGGGCAACCATCTATCCATTCCGCCCCGACAAAACAGATTGTCTTGTCGCGTTCACGGCCTATGCGGCCATGAAACCAAGGACTGCAGGTCCCTAATTAAATCCTCGCGACCAGTGAACTCTATCTGTGTGCATGATGTGCCCAACTCTGAGCCACACACCATAGCTGCGATAACCCACAGCTCTGATCAGCTGTCACCTCCAGCTAATGTTGAACAAGTTCTGGTCAATGGACAGATGGTCACCTGTCTCAACGACACAGGTTGCCAGGTGGAAGCCGTGGTGAAGGCCTCATTGGTGCGCCCTGGCGACTTCCTCGACAAGGTTGAATATCTCCAGATGGCGGACCTGGAAAGTCCCCCGAGGGCGTTCCGAAAAGCTAGAATTGATGTCGAATCAAGATATGTTAGGAATTGCATTGAGGCCGTGGTGATGGAAGCCCCAGCCTATGACCTCATTCTAGGGTGTAGTCACGTTTACTTAGGCACGCCCCCCTACCCGAGTGTCTCTGCTCCGGTGATAACGAGGGCTCAGGCTAAGGACCAAGAGGGCTGCCCCTCCGAAATCAACCCCACGCCCGGGGAGATGAGAAGTGCCCAACGACAAGACCCTTCGCTCCGCAAGTGTTTCGAAATCCAGGAACGACTAGGACCGTCAACTGAACCAGGCACCTTCTTTATCAAAGAAGGGCTCCTCTACCGACGAGGCAACGATCCGGACGCATCCAACCAACTAGTGGTCCCTGAGCGATTCCGAGATCAGGTCATGAGTACGGGCCACGCCTCATCCCTAAGCGCCCACCTGGGTCAGGACGCCACTCTTAGCAGAATCGGGGTCCACTACCACTGGCCTGGCATGCAGGCGGCCATTAAGCGATACGTGTCCTCATGCCCCCAATGTCAGAAGACTTCCCCGCGACATAGAGTGCTTCCGGTTCCGTTAGGGAGGACTCCGTTAATTGATACCCCTTTTAAGCGAGTGTCGGTCGACCTACTAGGTCCCTTGCCCCGCACAAAAAGGAGGAACGCCTACATCCTCTGCGTCATCTGTCAAGCCTCGCGATGGCCAGAAGCGGCCCCACTGCCCAGCATCGATGCTAAACATGTGGCAGATGCTTTGTTCACCATCTTCACGAGGATTGGATTTCCAGAGGTGATTCTCACCGACAACGGTTCCCAGTTCACCGGGAAACTGATGAAAGAGGCCTACGCCATTTTCAACTCAAAACACTTGCGCACGTCGGTCTATCATCCGCAGGCGAACGGGCTGGTCGAGCGGTTCAACCACACCCTGGTAACCATGCTCCGACGCCTCACTGAAGGCAAGCCAGAGGAATGGGACAATTATCTCCCGGCTGTGCTGTTTGCGTACCGTGAAGTGCCCCAGGCCAGCCTAGGGTACTCCCCTTACCAAATCATTTTTGGGGCTCATCCTCGAGGGCCCTTAGAAATCCTCAAGCAAACATGGACCAAAGAACATGTCGAAGAGGAAGTCAAAACCGTGTCCAAATACGTCCAAGATCTTCAAGGGAGGTTACAAGAGATGAGGTCTATAGCTCGGGACAATCTCCTTAAGGCCCGTAAGAGGCAAGAACGGTATTATAACCAGAGAGCCAGAGAACGAGCTCTCAAAGTCGGAGATAAGGTACTCCTGTTGTTGCCTAAGAGCACTAACAAACTCCAACTCTGCTGGCAAGGTCCTTTCGAGGTGACTGAGAAGGTCTCCCCCACCAACTACGTAATCCGAACAAGGCGCAAGGAGAAGATGTACCATGTCAATCTCCTCAAGCTCTTCGTGGAAAGGCCCTCGCCAGACTCCGCACAGAGCTTGATGGTGATTTCCGTGGCCGAAGAGGTGGAAGAGCCTAGGGAGCTGGTCGAGTATCCTCTCCTTCCCAGAGAGACATATCGGGACGTAAACATTTGCCCACAAATGGAGGACAGCCGGAAGGCGGAGGTCGAGTCCTTGATGGCCGAATTCCAAGATGTCCTCTCGGACAAACCTGGAAGGACCACGCTGGAACGGTTCTCGATGAAGCTCCTCAACGACGAACCGATAAGAGCCAAAGCCTATCCCCTGCCACATGCCAAGGCCGAAATAGTCCGGCAGGAGGTGGAGGAGCTATTAAAAGCTGGAATCATCGCGCCATCTTTATCGCCTTATAACGCACCACTGGTACTAGTTCGCAAACAGGATGGTGGCCACAGGATGTGCATAGATTTCAGGCGACTAAATGCGGTGGCTGAATTCCAAGCCGAGCCCCTCCCAGACCCCTCAACCATCTTTGCAAAGTTGGGTAACGCCCGGTACTTTAGTAAGTTTGACCTGAGCCGGGGGTACTACCAAATTGAGGTGGACCCTGAGTGCCGCCCCATGCTAGCCTTCAGCACCCCCCAAGGCCATTACGAGTTTCAGACTGTCCCATTCGGACTCAACAACTCTTCCAGTGTCTTCAACAGAATGATGAGGAAACTGTTGGCCCCGATCAGCAATCCAGGCATCCAGAATTTCATCGATGATATTCTGATAGCCACGGAAGACTGGGCAGAACACGTGAAGCTCATCTCGTCGCTCTTGAGCAGGCTTCGAGAGACCGGGCTCACGGCCAGACCCACTAAGTGTCTCATTGGATTTGATCGGCTTAGGTTCCTGGGCCACACCATTCAACTCAACCGGCTCCTACCCGATGAAGGGAAAGTGGCGCAGCTGCTCGAGGCCCCTCGTCCCATCAACAAGACGGGTGTTAGATCGTTCCTGGGAATGTGTGGGTACTATCAGAAATTCATACCAAAGTTCAACTCCGTGGCGGCTCCTTTGTCGAATCTCACAAAAAAAAGTCAGCCCGACAAGGTAATCTGGACTGAAGACTGCGAGGTAGCCTTTCAAAAGCTTAAGAAGTGCCTCACGTCCACCCCTGTGCTGAAACTACCGGATCTCTCTCAAACCTTTGTGCTCAGGACTGACGCCAGCGGCTCCGGCCTTGGGGCAGTTCTTATGCAACCAGAGAAAGGATCGGGCGACACACTCTTCCCAGTGGCATACGCCAGCCGTAAGCTTAACCAAGCGGAATCCAACTATGCGGCCATCGAGCTCGAGTGTCTAGCCCTAGTGTGGGCAATCGAAAAGTTCCAGGCGTACCTCTATGGCAAACATTTTGTTCTCCAAACCGACCACAAGCCCTTGTCGTATTTATCATCCAGCAAACATCTAAATGCCCGGCTCATGAGGTGGTCACTCCTCCTCCAACCGTACTCATTCCATATAGAGCATGTTCCAGGGAGCGAGAACTCCGCCCCCGACTTCCTCAGCCGCCACCCACTGCCAGAGTCCACCGAGCTCAATCTCGCCCAATCTACTCTCCCGAGCAACCCCAAATGTTTCACCCAGGTGACTACATAATCAGGGACGGGAAGTAGACCACGGACCAACTTGGATAGACACTCCTCCTGGCATGGCTATCCTTTTATTTTCTCAGATTTTTTTTTTCTAATGCTGTGATAACAACTGATCTTAAAGTTAGAGTGACATCAGCCTGCTCGCACTTTATGGATCTTTCTGCGATAGATCCATCTTGGCGGCGGCGTATGTGACAAGTCAAAAACTCGCTGTCAGAGTCACTCAAATTTATCACAGCATTAATTATTATTTTTCATTATTTATTTATTTTATTTTAATTATTTCCCCATCCTACCCCTAAATCATTCACCCGCCACACCTTTTCCTCTCCAGGCTAGACTTAGTTGACCACATTGGAGATAGCTAAGGCGCGTCCTTTCGTTTAACTGCCCTTGATCGGGGAAAGGTAGACACACAATCTCTTTTGTCTTACCGCCGGATGTCTGAAGGACGATCGCGATTGACACCACCTTGGTTTGAATGCAAGCTAATCCTTCTCCCCCCCCCCCTTCTCTCACGTCTCTCTTTGATCTAAGAGATTACCCTGGTCAACACACCGCCTGATATCCCATGTGCCACTCCCATCTCAAGTCTACTTCACCCACGTGTAAGATAATGCTAAGCCTTGGACATTTCCGGTGTCCGCCCACACTTTTCAGGCATATATATATAGTAAACCAACTCAAATCACCCTCTCTTTCGCATTCGAGCTGAGCTATCGAGTCTGGACTATATCATTTATTCTCCCTCCTAGAGGAATACCTGGTGGTAAGCCGAACTTAATCACAAGTTCCATCTTAATTACTCTGTGTATATTTCCATTGGAGTTTATCATGTGTATTTTGCTTAGTTCATTTATATTTAATTAGTGCATTGTGTATTTCTCACTGGCGTAAGTAGAAAACATGAACATGTGCTATGTATGTATTTTAGTATTGCATTAATCTATTAATGCTACGTTGCTCAATTGATCATTGATGCAACCATGTATATATTTGTACACCTTACTTTATTTCCTTCATCTCGGTTGACCCGCCTTGATAATTTTACTATCGCACTAATACTGCGCTTAGAAAGGAGATATGAGTTATCTCCCCTGTATTGAATTATCTCCCCTTTACTCATTTTACTATAACGAGAGTTGCGCTCCTTGAATGGACACCCTCACCATTCAAATGCGCTCCATTGTTCTCGATCGACGGTCATATGTAAACATACCGTCAGGATCGCTGACCACCGCCCATTTCACCCCCCCCCCTTTTTCTTTCTCTATCCACCTGTGTTGTTTATTTGAGACTATTATTTCCCCTTCCATGTACATTCGTATATTATTACGTTCTCTTTTATGTACATTTTTATATTGCTACTATCTGCCATCTATTTTCCAAATCCCATTTGTCATCATCTCCCCTTTATGCTCTAAAGCAATTTTACCAATCTGACGAATGCACCTCAGTCGAGGGCATCGATAAGATGCATGAGAGACATGTCCTAACTTGTCTTTATTTATCCGCAGCCTCCCTCAGGTGTCTGCCTATTTATCGGATTACTTACCTGCCTATTTGCCTATCATCTATTGCCTAGTTATTGGATCAACGATCTATTTACCGGCAGTTGTGCTTAGTGCTAATCAGCGCTGCACTTGCCTAGTTGATATCAAGAATCACCTACTATCTTTGTGCTTAGTGCTATTCAGCACTGCACTTGCCTACTGAGATCTACTCAACTCTGCCGCTTGGCGCTATCGGCATTGCCCGCCTATTCGACAGCCCACTTGTCAAGCTATTAGGTGCGACGGCCCTATAGACCAGATCTGTGTGAGACGTCATAGCTACGCCAACCCTCTGCAACTCACTGGACATATCCTGTCAACCACGCTGCCCACGGCAGATCAGCTCTGCCCGCAGTAACCTTGTGCCCACGGTATCCGGCCACCCGCCATACTGTGCCCACTACAGATACTAGAACTTGGGACTGAGACTCCACAAGAACTATATCGCCGGCGTCCCTCTATCCGCTAGAGCGCCACCTCCAGCTGCAGAACCTCAAGCCAGGACACAGCCAGCTACGACATCAACAGGAAAAACCAGCTAAGTCAGAGGACAAAGTGACATACTCTCTTATTATGTGCAAGAGTGATGATTAAACATAGAATATACTAGAGATAGATGCAAACCCTCCCCCTTTTTATTATTATATGTATATTTATGTAAATAAATATCCTTTATTTTAACTTTTGTATCTATCTTTCATTGCTTTGTCTCGTTGCGTGTCTGCTCCCGATTCATATGCTGATAAGTGGGGTGTGATTGCTTTCAAAAATAATCATCCCCTAGACATAAAACGTGCCAAACACACGTCACATTTCCCCACCTGTCACAGTCTCAATACAAAACTGATGTAGATTATATTCATTATGTACTATGCTCTTGGTCTCAATACTAAACTGATGTAGATTATATTCATTAAAAAAAACAACAGGTTTTTGATTGTGACGTGTATACAAATAAAAAAAATGGAAGCAAATGTCTGAGAGCTGGACAGACAGAACATTATAATCTGATACTCTTTCAAGTATTTCAATGATTATTTTATTTGATTAAGATGGTTTTTATCTTCCATGGCAATGCACTTCATGGGGCTACAACTGCCAGGCGCTAATTTATAGATTACAAGAACATCGACTTGGGGTTCGAACCTACGACCTACGTGTTATCAAGGAGTAGCGCATTGTGTTTTTCAACATTCAGATATGAAAAAAGAAAGGAAAAAAATATCTAGAAGCTGCCTAGTTCCAAGAAGTGAGTAACCGAGAAATTTGACTCACTCCAGTTATCGAGCTCACTCTTATCTACGAGAATACGTTTCCCCTATCTCAGCTTGTAGACACCCACTGCACCCCAGCACACGCCTACACTATCTCGGGTAAACACATTTCAACATACATGCACTTACACACACACACATATATATAAATAGCATTCACTTGAAAACTTTCTTGACAGATACCTAGCAACTATCAATCTTTTTTTTTTTGTGTCTCAAACTAAACTGTATAAATGTAGTTTGGTGGCATCCTTTACAGCGCATTCCTTCCTTTCTAGTTAGTTCAGCCAATTCGTGAGTCATAGCTATTTATAAACATGAGCGCATACATTGACACAACTCACAGTCTTTAATAATTGTCTCTAAGGTAAGAACTGGGATAGACATAGACCAAAACTTGACAACATTCTCCTAGTGACTTTTATTTGGATACAGTTTTTTCTATCTGTAAGATGACCAGGAGAATGTGTTGCTAAAAGTTACAATTAAAACACACGATTGTGAGTAGAGTAAAAGAAGTTGAATTATCTACTGCCACTGTGCTCTTGTGGAAGATAAGAACAATTCTTTATTGTAAAAAGAAGCTGGAAAGGTATGCGAAAACAAGACAGCGAATCTAAACTTATTAAATGTCTTTAAAGCTTGAAAAATAGACATATTAGTATTGCACATGCGGGAAATCAGAAGACAGTTCGAGATTTTGAAATGCTGTCTAGATACAATGGAGAGAGCTAATAGATGATGTGTGGGTCTGTTACTGATTTCCTTTGACAAAATCGAATGCATTCTCGTATCCCTTTTGTTAGGAATGCTTTCAGCAAATATTTTAAATGATTACATAGTAGCATTCCTGATCCCGTAGAGTTGTGTTCTATTTCTCCACCACCCGACTCTGAATGAATGTCTTATCTACATCGATATAAGGGACATTCAAGTCGTAGAAGCACCTACAGAGAAATAGGCCCCCATCTCTACCTCTCCATTAGCAGTGAAGGTGAGACACAATGAAGATGAGCCGCATTAAAGGTGAGACACAATGAAGGTAAGACACCGTAAAGGTGAGACACAATGAAGGTGGGACACAGTGAAGATGAGACACAATGAAGGTAAGACACAATGAAGGTAAGACACAATGAAGGTAAGACACAGTAAAGGTGAGACACAGAGAAGGTGAGACACATAGAAGGTGAGACACATAGAAGGTGAGACACAGAGAAGGTAAGACACAGAGAAGGTGAGACACAATTAAGGTAAGACATAGTGAAAGTGAGACAATGAAGGTAAGACACAGTGAGGGTGAGACACAATGAAGGTAAGACACAGTGAAGGTGAGACACAATGAAGGTAAGACACGGTGAAGGTGAGACACAGCGAAGGTGAGACACAGTGAAGGTGAGAAATAGTGAAGGTAAGACACAGAGATGGTGAGACACAATTAAGGTAAGACACAGTGAAGGTGAGACAATGAAGGTAAGACACAGTGAAGGTGAGACACAGTGAATGCAGGTGCTTACGATCACAGCTAAAATGTCTTCTGTTTCAGTGCCAGCATGTCCCACATCACCTCCACCCCACCCCCCTTACATACACTCACTGATGTTTATTGCTATTGCGTTCTCGGTTTGAAGAAAAGATTACTTTGACCTTCTGTTATTCTCTCTACTGTCTAGAAGGTATCAAACAGAAGATGAATGGTTGGGAAATTTGTCTTAAGCACTTCTAACAAAACATCTTTATAATTGTGTATTGCTATCTGGAGTGATGACTAGGAAAGACAGGCACTGGGTGTCTCTGCAGCCTACATGGCAGTATGTACACACTCACACATTAGTCTGCTGGTTAACACTAGATACCTTTTTAAAACAAGTTTAAAACACCGGGGGAAAAAATACAATAGTCTAAAAATCTTTGATGACTAACCCATCCCCTGTGAACTAAAGAATTTAAAAGAAAAATTGAAATAGAATCTGGCCACATTTTAACTCCATATCAATTCAATGGCACACGACTCTTAACTTTAAGGACTAAGAATAGCAGAGTTGCCTTTTCTAAGACTTGGAAGTCCACCAAAAGTTGCATGACCCTGTCCTTATCAGTTATCTATAGCTAAAAATAAACATTATTAGACCTAAGGCAGCATGAAAGCTAGATCTAGCTACTACCTTTAGTTTTGTTGTTTTTAGATCTAACATGTTTGTTCATGATTTCATTCAAAATAAAATAAGTTGGATGGATAATTACACAATCTTTAGATTGTAACATTCAATATATATAAAAAGAGAGAACATGCATAACAACTTTGGTGAGTGGAAGCCAATCAAAAAGATCTTTAAAAAAAAAAAAAAAAAAAAAGAAACATTTTCCTATGAGCTCAAAATGTCTATAAATGTTTGACATGTTTCTGGTGCCAACACATTGTTCAATGGGTATTGTGTGGCTAGTAGACCTACAATGACTTTTAATTACTGTCAGCTACTCATTGCAATGGGGTAGGTTTAAAGATGTCTTCATACTTCAAAATAGAATAGAGATCCATCACTAGCTCTAATCGTAATAGGCCTACTATAGGACTGGATCACAAATAATAATGACATAAAACATATGAAGTCATCTTAGTTTAGATAAGTTATCATAATGTAATGACAATAATGGGTAGGACAAGTAGCACTGATGACAATTATTTCATTTTTGTGCAATACGTTTTTGGAAAATTGCCTAAAATCATTGACTTTTACAAAAGGTTCCAACAAATGAAAATTAAAACTTATAAATTGTTGCGATAAGAGTTCAAAGAGTGAGCGCTACCGGTACTAAGATTATCCTGACAAAAAAAAATGATCATTGACATGTTTCTTTGTTTTTTCTAGAAAGTAAAAAAAAAATATTAGAAAATTGCTTCTTAAAATAGTTCCAACTTGAATTCCACTGTTCAAATTAGATTACTACTAATTATTTCAGAATATATTGGCCTCCTTCAGTCGTAGAATGACTATGGTTCATTTCAAACACTTTTCAAATGGCTGTAGAGCCCTATATATTGCAGGTGAAGGTGGTTTTCACTTTGGTGGTAGAGGAGCTGGCCATTTTCCGTATGGCACGCTTTTCTTCAATAGCTGAGGCCCATGTTTTCTCGCTGTCCATAGCTTTGTTGGTCACTGTCTCTCTCCAACTAGTGGGGTCTAAGGCTAGCTATTCTGAAATCTGTAAGTCTTAGATTTCAGAAAAGCTAGTCTTAAAATATTAAACATTAAAAAAATACTATAAAAATCCATATCCCTTTTAAAAATTGAGAAACCCATTTCTGTCTATTGATATCAAAAATGTTAATGTGGTTGACTTTCATGGTAATAAAAGTTCTTAGTTGTTTAACATCTTAAACCATTTTTATTAAGTGACTGGCAGGTAATGAGAATGATTTTTTATTTTTTTATTTACCAAAGTTTTTTTTTAAACATCAATGTTATCTCCTTTAAAATAGTTTCCCTTGGGTAGCTATACATGGATGAAGATATTGTTCCCACTTTTGGTAGCAACACTGGAAGCAGGTGAGCCTTTTGAGGTCAAAATATCAGTGAGGGTGAAACCAGACATTGCAGACATGGATGCTCCAATGTCACACTGCCCTCTCCACCACAGAATTTTTTACATTTTTGAAGTGTGTTAATGACATAAAAATTGTAATTATAAAAAGCTAAGACTGGAGGCTGTGATAAATCCAAATATAGTCATCTTTAGTTCAGGTGGGGAATTTATTAACATTGAATCTTTGATTTTAAGAGCTACTAACCTGGTGAAGCTGATCAGCTAATGATGATCTGGGATTGTACATCGGTGACAGCCAGTCCAGTCCGAGGATGTCTTTGTGTTGCCTGGGCTGAACAGGCTGGTTACTGTATAGTGGGTCATACACCTCTGATGGTGGGGCAGCATTGGCATAAGTGGGTGTCTGCGTAGCAACGATTTTCCCTTGATTAAGGTCCAACCGTGGCTGCTGCTGTTGCTGGAGCTTTGCCTGGACTGTCTTCCTCACTGTTGGTGTTGGGACAACTGAAAGAACAGTGTGACATATTAAGCAAGCGTGTATATTTCAAAGTGTGGATTTTTCATCCATGTTTCAATAGAATTCGTTAGCTGACATAAGGAAACTGGCCACATGAGTTTTTCTCTCAAATATAAGTTCCATATCACTATAAATACAATAAATCTGATTTTGTGGTGTGGGCGTCACATGTCTAATACAACAATAAAATCATTTCTTTACCACATCAGGATATTGGTTATTCAATAGAGCTAAGTGGATTCAAAATCATCCAGAAATCCTGGACTCAAAACTCCACTCAGAAGCCTAGTGATTTTGGAATTGTGGAAAGAAACTTTGGTTCCATTAATTTAAGATATCAATATTTGAAAATCTAATATTGAACATGAAATTATCTATAAAAGAAGTAGCAGTAAATAACCCTTGCCTCTTAGTCTTTGGTCCATCACAGAAGATCTGTAGCTTGGAGAACCATCAAGATCATCCTGACCCTGCAGATCCCCTGGACTGCTATCATATGATCTATTAAGACCTCTGCGGTCTTTAGCATATCCATTATTAGGCAGAGTTGCAGCATCATAAGACCTAAACAATATTTTTAAAGAGTTAAAAAATAAGATAATAATCCTAATAATATGAATATCTACATTATGTCCTGGCAATATAATGACCAATTTTAACATCACAATTAAACTTTGTAAACTCACTTGTTCATTTTATCAGCATCATTTAATGAAGGTGTTAGTTGAGTTGGAGACTGCCCATCCTGCACTCTTCGTCTGGAAGCAATACCAAAAGGATCACTGCGACGTTTTCTTTCAGAAGGTGTTCTGAAAAATAAAATGGCTCTAGGTTTTCAAAGC
Organism: Biomphalaria glabrata; assembly: GCF_947242115.1. NCBI lineage: Eukaryota > Metazoa > Mollusca > Gastropoda > Planorbidae > Biomphalaria > Biomphalaria glabrata. Next base: position 15,328,791 of record NC_074726.1, read on the forward strand.
TTCTTTCTAAATTCTGACCCGAATTACATTTTGATTTATAAAATATTTCTTCAAGATGTAGTTTTAATAGTTCATTTCTATGATAAAAGTTTTATTATACAAACATATTAAATGGAATTTGCTAGATGTACATTGTGTAAGAGTCCAATAGACATCCAATAATGTTGTTTATTCCAAGTAAGGAATCAAGATATTGACTTGAAGGGCTAATCAAGTTTGAATAAGACAGTGTACACAATTTTAAGATAATTTTCTAAATTTAGATTAGTTTATCTAATTATATTACCATATCACTATAACTAAAAAAAAAATGATGTAAAATGACTAGCAATTACTATCTTAAGATACAAACCTCTGTCTTGGTTTCTGCCCTGGTTTCTCTTTCCTTCTCTCTGAGGGCTGACGTTCCAAATGTTTTGTTTGAAAGTTGGGATCATTGTGGGCTTTCAATACTTCATCCCAGAAGTGGTCAGCCTCTGACATCCTTTTGTCCAGTTTTCTCAGATGGCTACCTACCATGTCAGCTGCTCCTTCCTCATCAATGGCTAGTTTCTTCTCATTACTGAAAGCATTAGTTGTATTTGAACTCAGTGTCAAAACATTAAAGACAAAGAAAATTTTGTGATAAGATTTTTATAAGTACTTGAATGTAATCATTATGGAAGTATAAAGCCAACTTATTTGTAAGGAAGATGAAGTAAAGGGTAAATGGATTTCCTAAAATGAATGAATATGAAAAGTTACTACTCAATGTGGGGACTTCATTGTTCATTATTAATACACATTATTATTAATGTACAGAATATTGTAATGAATCAATAAGCTACTTGCTCAGTGGCATTGTAGCACAATTCAGAGGTATTAACAGTTAAACATTTTTGTTTTTAAATAATTTTTTTTGTTTAATATTTTAACTCATTAGGTATTAAAAACTTTGTGCTGAAGAACATTTATTTTTTACTTGAAACTTCAGTTACCCTTCTGACAGTATAATTGGCATTGAAAGCCTTTCAATCAGGGCTTGTCCCATTCTGGAAGCATTATCAAAATCTTTGCCCAACTGAGCTTTGGGCAGAGGCAGATTCTTGACAGCATCATTCAAGTTATCTTCCCCTGAGAGAGCTCTTGCACAGGCAGTAATGAAATTTTCCATTTCATTCATAAGCTGTAATTTTAAGAATAGGAAATGTTGTTTTTATTTCAGAAATATTTCTACTATTTTGAGCTACAAGGCCCTTTTTTCATAGTAAGAAGAGTGCATGTCAAAAAAAGTAAAATTAAAAAAGGGGTTGGGTGGGCTGACATCAAAGTGCTTTCTTGAAATCAGCACTATTCATCCTGGTAAAATAAAAAGTTGAAATGTAGGTCTTATTAAGTCCAATAAATAAGGAAGCAGCGCTGGCCAATTTATTATGCTAGGAACATATTCGAGGTACGTTTGTAATAGGTGTGATTTTCATTAGTTCATCTTTATGTTAAGTAAAACATCTTGTTGTGGATCTTTTTTTGTTGTTTTATAAAAGTTGTCACCATAAAGATGTACAACAGTCAAGAGAATTTCACCCATTATTTGGACACAAGAAATTTGCGAAGACAAATTAATGGAGACATTTTGAAATGTCTTCTTCAAAGAGTTTTGTGTCGATATTGTTGCAGACGCCTTTCATGAAAATGGTACTGGTATACATTTTAGAAGGTCCTTATGAGAAGATGAATCATTGTCTGTCACTCAAAATAGTCTACTTATATTTTATTTGAATGTTATTAAAATTCTGAATCATGGATTGATAATTACAATAAAAATAAGCAATAAATAAATTTACTGATTTCGCACCCCAACCCATTTTATTTTTCCAAGACATCACACCCTCTAGTTAAAGAAACACTGTTCCTAAAATGGTAAGTAATACGAATTTTTTTTTTTTAATTTTCTAGCCACTAAAATGTTATGAAGTTCAAGGGCCAATAATTGTTACCTTATCAGACTCATTGAAAAACATAGCACAAACTGTCAAGCGGTTGGCTTGCTCACTGGTGCCCTGAGAAAATCTCTTCCAGGCCTCCTCCAGTCTTCTGGCCTGCTCATTGTTTGGCTCTATATCCTGTCTCAAGGAGCGCCTCAACACCAAGGCAGCCTGCAGAAGGCCTTTGCCATAATCATAGGTGCCCTGTTTATATGAACAAAAGATACAACAAAAAGGAGAATGGCTAGGACAAAAGACACCCAAGTAAATGAGCTAAGTTTTAGTGAGCACAATCATTTACATTTTTTTTAACTCTTATTAGCTGTTTTTTTTTAATCTTATTTTTATTTTTTTTTACTCTTATTAGTAATCTGTACAAATTTTAGTGGATTTAAATGATAGGAAAACTTTATAAAGACATTCGGACAGTTTGGTCAGCCCATTTGTTAACAAACTCACTGAGAAAACAGATGACTGAGAAAGATGTGCTTAAGTTGTGAAAGAGTCCATAAGAATGCCCCTAAGACACTTCCCATGGTGTCATATAGATAGGCAATATATACAAAGTGTAAAAAAAAAAACAAAAAAAACCCACATAAATAATTATAAAATTGCTGCTAATATTAAATTGTTTAAATTTTCAAAATTTAATAAAATCTAAATCCATTCTATGCTTTGTCAAAACCTATTTTTAAACTGACATCTCTTGTGGTCCAGGCAATCTGTTAATGGTGATGGTATGATAAAATGACCATTAATGATGACTGTCAAAAAAAAAAGGTTCTTGAGATCAATCCCAGTAAAGGGTGAAGTGTTCAGACACTAAGAGTTCACTCATGTCTAATAAGAAGTGGAAGCTTGTTAGAGGAAGTCATAACAGTTAGAAATAAGGTTGCCCATCTAGCATGCTTATAAGTTGCTGGATACAGAAATAGGATAGACTCATCATTTTAAAAAGAAATGTAATGGATTACTTTAAATAGCTTTATATTAACCTTATGGTTAAATGAATGTATGTATTATTAGGGGAATCCTTGTCTATCCATCAGATAACTAAATTAATCTTTATGTTACTACTTTATAAAAGATTACTTCAGCTGTGGCAGCAAACTTCTTATGCTGCTCATGGAGTGCCTCTGCTTCTTCAGAGTTCCTTCCAAGATCTGTTTGTTCTGTTACCATGACATCACAAAGTTCATTGATCCAATCTATAGCCTAAACAAGAAACCATGAAAGTTGAAAAGAATATTAAGACAATTGATAAGAGCTTCTTAAAATAAATGTATCTCTAATTAAAATAACTATAATCTTTAGGAGTAACATTTTATAGAAACAATTAAGTTTTTTAAAAAAGGAAGATTTTTTCTATCAGCATTTTCCTTTCTAAAATATTATTGAATTTTTTTTTAATAAATATTATTAAGTCTGGCACAGTAAAGAAATTGATACAGAGGCCTTAGAAAACTTTGACTGGCATGAATTTATTTCAAGAACTTCTATGTTATATGTACCTGGTCTGTGTCCCGCTCACAAGTCCTGAGCTGAAGAAACTGTTGCAGTTTGAGCTTCCTAACATCAGCCAGCTCATCACACCTCAACTTTCTCTCCTGCAGGTCACCAAGCCTCTTGTTGATGTCCTTGATCTTGCTAGAGTAATCGGGAGTGATGTCTTTGCCAAAAGCATTTTTGATTGGACGAGACATCTCATCCAGTAAACTCTGGCCATCGTTAAGACTTTCCTCAGCTATTTTATCTAAAAGATACCAATACATTTTGATTTGGAGCTTTATGATATATCCTAAAATATTTTCACTAAGTTTTCTTCTTTAACATATTTTTATTCCTAATGAATAAAGGCTCTTGTGAAGTCTATGCATTTTTTTCTCATCTATATAAAATATTGAATGAAGAATTCAAAAGTCAGTCTGATATAAGGTGTTAATGGTCTTTTTAACATTTGTTTTGTTTAGCCTTGAATAAGCATTTCTTAATTAAATGTCAATGAAATAACAAGTATGTTGTTGAAATTTATCCAGTAAGGACTGGGGTTTGTTGACAATATATAAGATACATGGCATAGTAAATGAGTCACTTGAGTACAGTCAGTTTGCTTAATTGTTATAAATAGTATTACAAAAACATATTTTTTTGTGTGATTCAGCACTGCAATTCAAACTTGTATCATTATTCTTTAACAATTTATTAATTAAGTATTGGGAAATTATATTCTTTAAGTTGTTTTGATCTATTCACATTAACTCTTTCTCTCCGTAATTATTTTTTTTGCTCTGATAGTATTATTCGTTTTGCTAATTTGTATTTCACTATCTTGTTGGATTAAACTTCAATAAAAATTTTTCTATCATCAGAAAATGTTATATTTGGTGTTGAATTATAGGAGAATGCATGCTCTTTTTACAAAACACAAATTAAAGTGTGTATATCCAAAAATCAATTTAATTTAATGCAAGTCAAATCAATGTTGGCATCGTTAATTAGGAGAGAAAGAGTTAAAATCAAGTTGCATTAAATGAGGACACATTAAATGAGGACACAGAATCTTGAATCTGCTGAAATTTATCATCACAACTGAAAATACACTCAACCAAATAAACAACTTGACACTTAACTTTTATGATCAAGCAATTAAAATTCTAAACATAGTTGATTTAAATAATTAACCTGAGGTTAGTCCACTGAGTTAGCTGTGAACTTACCACAAGCATCACATTTGTCTTGTAAAGTCTTCATGGCCTCTTCCACACTCTCCACAGTGTCTGCCTGGATGTCACTACACAAGACTACTAGAAGCTCATCAAGTAGCTGAGAAAACTGAAACGTGCAAGAGTTTGATCCATAAACAAAAGAGGAACAACAGAAAAAAAAGACAATATGGAAGAGGGAGAGTTCAGGAGAAGAGAAAATAGAATCATTTGTGAGCATATATCAAGTTTTAACACAGGAGATTTAATTCTTCTAGTGTTAGTCAGGCAGTTCTGATGAAAACATTTTAAAATTATTTTTTTTTTAAATGTGTTTTTCAAATAATTTTGGAAACTGTGGAAACTACTAAGAAACATTTCAAAATGAAAGTTTGAAAATAATGTGTTCTTTGAACATTTTATTTTTTAAAAATTCCAGATAAGAAATTCTAAAAATTATTTTGAGACTTTTAAAACAAATTAAAACTGACTTACATCTTCTGCAAACCTGTGGAACCTGACAGATGTGATCAGCAATGTCCGCCTTCTGTCCAGTCTGGAGGCAAAACTTCTGCACACTGTGTCCATGTAGTCCCTCTCTGCCTTGAGGTCATCCTCAGCAGTCAAGCCCTCTTTCAGGATCTCTTCTGCAGTGTGCCGCAGCTCTGCGTACTGCCCATATGTGTCCTGTGATTATAGGTCAGAAAATAATAGTTATAAGTGAAAAGAAAATATAATTATATAAACCAGTGATTTCCAAAGTGGTCTATATAGACCCCCAGGGGTCTACGAAGACTTCCAAGGGGTCTACGAAAGTGAAAAAATAAATTGGGGGTCTTTGAGATGTCCAAGGGGGTCTACGATAATAGATTTCATTTAAGGAAGTCGTGACTTTATTTTCACATTTTATTCATGTAATTATTTCATACACTAATATATGATTTGTATCTTAGTCAATCCTATAAATATTTATCCTGATATTCAAACGAAAAATTGTCCTTTCAATTTCAATACTTATTTATATAGCTTAATCTTGTCTACATGTAATTAATGTTTTTAAAAAACAATGTTGACTGTGCAGCGTTGATTATTTAAAATTTGGATTCCTTCCTTCCTTGTCAAACAAGCGGTTGCCTAAATACCTATTTAAGATGATATGAAACCAATTACGCTGGAGGATTATTTGAGACAATGCCACCATGACAAAATAGATTCTTCTTCTTCTAGCCAGCTTTATTGCTGCTGAGCTGTGACAAAATAGATAAAGATTTCAAAAACAGTCAAACACTCAAAGATAAAGTTCAGAATAGAACCAAAAAATCTCTCTTCCACAAAGATGATGGTTTCTGAGAGTCTTACAATATCTCTTTACTTATAACAAAATACGTTAAATAGCAAAGGCCAAACAATGATTTTACCATCCGTTTTACACAAACCTACATCTGTTATTATTAAAAGAATTTCTTTAATACAGTTCAAGGGCACATCGGTGGCATGAGTTATAAAGTAAACGCTTCTTATATAATTCTTTGCAAATGACATATATACAGTTTGGGATCAATGGCATCACAGGTGTGACAAGGTGTAGCGCTGTGTGCTACAAACGGCCTAATGGTCGCGTCTCCTTATTTTTCCTCAGGGTTGACCCACGAAACCTTTCCCATTTTGGCAGCAGAGTTTTGAATTCATTTTTTTAAATTCAGTTTTCCTTCTGCTAGGTGGGTAGCAAACCAAGGCCCGTCCTTCTCAAAGCTTACTGGTTTAGGTGCCAGTTACTCGGCCTTTGCAACTTCTCCTGTTAATGAAAAACGTTCTGCAGACTCAATATTTGAGCCACACGTGAAAGATCAAGAAATACACGAGAAACTGCTCTTTGCAAAACCCAACTTAAGGCAAATTAATTAATTAGTATTTACTGTTTGAAAGACTACTTCATAGAACAACAAATTTCTAGATCTATATGAATTATAGTATCCGTAGTAATGGATGATAAACCTTTTATTGGTTTAAATTTAAATGCTATCAATAAAAAAGATAGATCTCTATAACGTAATGTGTAGTTTTAATTACTTTTTCACTCTTAAACTCACTACAGTTACAAATTTGTTTTAAAAAAATGTTTTGATGAATTTGCAAAATTTGTGCAAGTTAAGCAGGGGGTCTACCGAAAATCAGAAAGCATGGCAAGGGGTCTACGAGACCAAAAAGTTTGGGAACCACTGATATAAACTATTAAAACTTAATTAATAGGTGAATTCTTAAAAGGACTATCTCATTAAATAAACACACAAATATGTGAATGCTCGGCCTAACTCACTGTACACTTAATTTCCATTTCTTCATGTCTCTTCCTCAGTTCCTCGGCTGATTCATAAGAGTCTCCAATGTCACTTTGGGAAGCCAAAAGTTTTTCTCCAGGACCAAGTACCCAATTAATGACCTTGATATGGAAGAAATATCTTTTAATATCAAATGTAAAATGTCAACATATTCTAGACTTCATTTTAAGACTGAAAATTGTAGACATAGTTACATTTACAAAATAACCTCTTGTAGTACATGTGGTTTATTCATAAAACTTATTATTGTAATTAATGAAGAAAATGGCTACAAGGAAGTAAATGATTGTGTTATTGTTTAAACTTTAGATTTGAACTCTAGGCCTTTGTGTCTATTATTATTATAGCTTTGGTAAGTACTATTTCTAATTTGTACAAACTTGTAATCAAGTAAATAGCCAAATCTGAATTATAACTGTTGTTCTTGAAGCATTATTACAAATATATTAGTTGCTTTTTTCAAAATTTAATCAACCAAAATTTATTTATAAAAAAATACCAACATGTACTAAAAGTAATAATAACAAATAACATACTGTCTTAATATTTCTTTTCCATTCTTCATACTGTATGCTAGAGTTCATAGAACGATCCTTATCTTCCAAGTAATCTTGCAGTTTGTCCACTTTATTGGTTAAGTATTGGAGGACTCTTTTAACCTGTTAGAAAAATGAATATACCTCATTAATTCTCTAATTAAATGTGAATAATCATCAGAACCTTTTAATTTATAGTTTGTTTTTATTGTTTTGAAGCAGACTTGTTTTTATGTAAATGGAGTGTAAGACAAAGGCAAAAGCTAAACAAGAAACTCCATTGATTTGTAGACTAAATACCTGCTTTTGAACTTCTAAGTTGTCCAATGTTGGTACGAAGCCTTGATTGTCACTATATCCACTTAATCGGTTTTCTGACAAAGTTGTCAGGAGTTCTTGACCTTTTGAAATCAATGTCAGTTTAATTTTTTATTTTATTTTACAGGTATTTTAAAACTTATGGTTATTCAAAATTTATTCAGAAAAACAAAACTATTTTTGTAATAAAAACATTTTAAAAAAGTGTAAAAATGTGGGTTTTTTTATTCTGTTGATACTGAAAGTTATATACGATTTAAGCACACTAATCTCATAGATTAATCATGATGTAAGAGATGAGAAATACAAGACTTAAAAAGTTGTAATGTGGTTCAAAGGTATTTGGTTCATTCAGCACACTAAGTAGAATTTTAATATCAAATACAATAGCTGTGCATTGAATGATGAGTATAATAAAAGGGAAACAACCATAGTTTTATTAATAATTATAATTTTTTTTTTTTAATTGTTTCATTTCATTTTAATTCATTTTGATGTTATAAATTCATTTTTTTAATTAATTAAAAATATTTTTTATTAAGGTAATTACACAAACATTTTGTCTGAAAGTTTAAAAAAATAATAATATCCCACAATACCTTGTCTGATGACTTCAACGGGCATCTCTTTGATGGACTCTTTAAACTGGCGATGCTTTCTGAGAGCTTCAAGAGGACTCGATGGAGGGTCAGATCTGACATTGGAATCATAGGAATGTTGAATTTCTACCTCTTGTCTGTCTAAGTACTCAATTACTTCTCTAGAGTCTTTCATGAAATTCTCATAATTCTGAAAAATCATAAAAAGTTGTGGGATTGTAGGATAAATACCAGAAACATATTTGAGAAAATGAAAAAGATTTTAATGCAAATGTGCTTGGGGTAAAAATATATTTTAATCTTTCAAAAACTTTTTCTTGACATTGAAAAATAAAACATCACAAACTATAAAGGTAAATTCTTTAAAAACTTTACTGATAAGAGATTCATAACAGGACATTCATATTCCTATGGTCAAGCGCTGGATTTGATTTCAGTTAAGTTAAAGTTTATAGACGTTTACATTTAGAATAAAGTGGGTGGAAATGTGTAGGCACAAGCTCATTAAAGAATACATTTGATAAGGCCACATTACCCATTGTGTATGCAGCCACATGTCATGGTAGTACTCCATTTGACCTCCAAGGTCAGTGGTCAGCTGCTTGGTATCAATGTATCTATGCAGAAGGCTAATTGTTACAAAAAGTGGCTGTGGATGATTAAAAATAATGCAATAAATCTCAACACACATTTTGTGTTTCATTCTTTTATCACACACATACTAATTATAGCTCTAACTTAATTATGTTCCTAAGTATTATACCAGGAAACTTGTCGCATGATTTGTGAGATCAGGGATCAGAATACTGTATTCAATTTTTGATCAATAAAATCTTTAAAACAATGTCAGATGTGATTGTAAATCTTGAATAGGAAAGTTAGTTTTGAGACCTTATTGTTCTTGGACAAGGAGTGAAAACTTCTCATTAAGAAGGCATGAATTTCTGGATTGAAAACTCCAGGCTCCTATCATCCTCAATTTTTCTACTTGGCAGTCCACCAAGCCTCAACCAGCTTTTGCATGTTAATGAATTCATTGCTTTCTCTACTATAGGGAGAAATCTACATAATAGAAATGACACAAAGGCAAGAGTAACAATGGCCAATGCAGCAAAAGCTTTTGAGTTGATTGTTCGATCAATACATACTACTAGCCATAACAAAGAAACATCCAACTTTTGCTCAGCCATTGCACTGCATTTATAACATTTTAGTCAGGTACAGGAGTTTATCAAAAAATCTAGACAAGAATTATCTTCACACGTCTTTTTTGTTGTTGTTGTTGTTTTTTTTGTATATTTTCTTAAGCCAAATAGGACTTTTTAAGACATCTTCAGCTCAAATAACAGCACACAAAGACCAGGGGTCCATGCTTTGTTTATGGTGTGACCCAACCAAAGTAATGCTCACATACAATGTGGAACCTTTAAACAGGACTAGGGGTGAAAAGTTCCTGATCCACACCTGTCCCTTCTCAAAGGGATTATGGCGATCCACTGCAATCTGATTCTGGAATGGACTTTTTCCAACAGGTAGAAATTCATATAATAAAAAAAAAAAGTTGGAAGCAGTTTTTTCTATTCATCCACACAGCATAGATCTACAAATAATATTTTATAAATATGTAATGTAACATACTTCAGAACTTGAAGATCTGCTCAAATTGAACCTTTTATCAAAATCCATGACAAGCACAAGAACTTGCTTCAAATAGCCTCCAATTGTTTGCTGAAAAAGGATAGCAGATATAATGAAGTTTTGTATAATTATGAATGAATTTTATACCTCACTAATAAAAGTTTTTTGTTTCTTTTAATTACAGACAGTTTATACTTTTTAAAATATTACATTTAATCTATATGTGTTATTATCCTTCTTGTTGCAGATTAGTCAAAATAAAAATGTACAGCCATTTTAAAGCTATTAAAAAATTGGATTTTCTTTAGGAGGCCATCACCAGAAAGGATGCTTTTTTTTTTGTTCTATAGGGTTTAAAAGATGAACAAAATTGTGCTCTCGTTTTTTTTCCAGATGTTTCTTAACATATTAAGAGAATGAACTTCCTCAGGTTGGCTGAGATGATCACATACAGAGTTAAAACTGGGAACATCATGACAACAGTAGCCTGGCAGTCACTGCAGTCTTTTTTTTAAATATTAAGCAAAAGTGGATTTGAAAGAATTTTGACTTTGTACGCTGACAATTACCTTCAAACATGACATGACCATGCCTAGGTTGGCCCAGGAGCCATCTCTAGTGTCCACTACCACAGAATAGCCTTTTTTCTTGGTCTCTTCACTACACACAGACAAAAAACAAAAGAGATTTTTAAAAAGAGCACTGCTTATGACCTTAATTAATTAATTTTTATTTTTTTTTGTTTTTATTTTTTTGTTTGTTTTTGGTTAATTCGATTTCTGAAGCAGAAATCATCAAATCAAAATTTAACTTAAGAATCTCAATTTCCTGCAAATGGGTTAAATTACAAATAAACATTGTTTCCATTTCTTATTTTAGTAAGCTTATTATAAAAAAAAAATTATTTTCTAATTTGAAAATTCCAATTTCCCTTTGGCTTTTCACTATCTGGTTAATCTCTTTTTCACTTTAATATGAAGAATGTATCTTTATTTTGATAAAATAAATTTAAGGTGTTACCCTGTATACATCATAATGGAGAAATATACAATTTAATTACAGGTTATGTCAATACCAAACTACCTAGGTATTTGAATGAGGTATTTCAAACAGGTGATCAGCTCATCAGGGCTTGGGTCATTTCTGTTTTGCATAGATGGCAGAGTGATGATAGGACCCCCTTGGGTGTCTCTTCCACCTGCAGAAATGGAAAGAAAAGTGTATGTTGTTTTGACTTAGTTAAAATGTGTTTCTGTCTGTAAACATTTAGTTGAAAGTTGTTTCTATCTGTAAACATTGGAGATGATGTGTCATTGTTTAGGTTGATATTTTGATAGATGAGAAAACCTAGTACAGTTTTACTCTTACAGAGCACAAACAAATGGATACGTTCTCAAGAATTATAAATAACAAGATTACTTTGTAGGTTTTAGTTTTTGTACTATAAAATACTTTGTGCTATAACCTCAAAAAATGAGACATCGGGATAGAACTGACAATGACTGTGTGAAAGACTACTAAGAAGTCTTCACAAAAGAATGAGCATCATGTAAGCTACTTATGCTACTTTCTTTTTTTTTTTTTTTATCTTGAGCTAAGTAATTATTGTCTTGATAGCATTATTCTTCCACATTCTATTTATAGTCCTGCGGCACTAGTTTGTATACTCGTATACCCTATAAACAATTAATTGTCCAGGTGGGTGGACACCAATGGTGATAGGTGAATAATGACCTCATTTCTTTCATTGACTAGAGTGTCACTTATAATGTGTGACAGCAGTTCATGAAATAATAGCTGGCGAGGCTAGACTTACAGCCATGTACGTAGGCCTAACAAGTATATAGCTGACGAGGCTTGACACAGCCATGTACGTAGGCCTAACAAGTATATAGCTGACGAGGCTTGACACAGCCATGTACGTAGGCCTAACAAGTATATAGCTGACGAGGTTTGACTCACAGCCATGTACGTAGGCCTAACAAGAATATAGCTGGCGAGGCTAGACTCACAGCCATGTACGTAGGCCTAACAAGTATATAGCTGACGAGGCTAGACTCACAGCCATGTACGTAGGCCTAACAAGTATATAGCTGACGAGGCTAGACTCACAGCCATGTACGTAGGCCTAACAAGTATATAGCTGGCGAGGCTAGACTTACAGCCATGTACGTAGGCCTAACAAGTATATAGCTGACGAGGCTAGACTCACAACCATGTACGCAGGCCTAACAAGTATATAGCTGACGAGGCTTGGCACAGCCATGTACGTAGGCCTAACAAGTATATAGCTGACGAGGCTAGACTCACAGCCATGTACGTAGGCCTAACAAGTATATAGCTGACGAGGCTAGACTCACAGCCATGTACGTAGGCCTAACAAGTATATAGCTGACGAGGCTAGACTCACAGCCATGTACGTAGGCCTAACAAGTATATAGCTGACGAGGCTAGACTCACAGCCATGTACGTAGGCCTAACAAGTATATAGCTGACGAGGCTAGACTCACAGCCATGTACGTAGGCCTAACAAGTATATAGCTGACGAGGCTAGACTCACAGCCATGTACGTAGGCCTAACAAGTATATAGCTGACGAGGCTAGACTCACAGCCATGTACGTAGGCCTAACAAGTATATAGCTGACGAGGCTAGACTCATGCAAAGCCATGTACGTAGGCCTAACAAGTATTGAATAGGCTGAAATATATGAACAGGTCTGTGTGTTAGAGGGAGAGAAAGCGTGGGTGTCTGTGTTAGAACTATTGGTGTTAAATAAACAGGTCAAGGTGTCGAGACGCAATTACAAACACACATTTTATACAGACTTTCTTCTGTGATTTCAACGGCGATATTTAGTCTATAGTTTAGTAGCCTATAGTATAGGCATTGTGGTGTATAGTAAATATAGTATAGATTATACTAAAGTCTTAGACGTCTGATATATCTTCAATGTGTACGCTGTAAAAAAAAAAAATCAGTGTTTAGGACAGGAGAGATAATTAAAACAAGACTCGATGAAAGACAAAAATGTTTTCACCTCTGCTCACAAAATCTTGCTACAAAATCTAGAAGATTCTATGGAATGAACAAAGTCGTTCTCATAACATGTTTACTTGGTAAGAAATAAATATCTAACAAAAATATAAAAGAAACAGGCAGCAGTAGAGTCATGGTAAATGAAAACTACAGTTGGACAAGAGGCAAGAGCAAGTCAATATAAATGTGCTATGTGAGAATTTTAAATATTTTGAAACAAATTGTGCTTTTTACAAACAGTCTGTAGGCCCCCTATATGGAATTAAAAAGAGAAAAAAAGGGGGGTTCGCTTTCATGAAAGTAAAAGTACAGTTACACCTATTCTGGGTATCATACTGGGTGATGGCGAAATCGATTATATATTTTTAATAACGCTCCTATTTTGTGAGATCCAATCGTGACAGACGAACAACCAGACAGCCAGACAGTTTTTTTTTTTATCTTCTTATTTAACTGCTATAAATGTTGAGGTGTAAATAAAACCAATAGTGATATGTGTTTATGGTTAGTTGGTTTAGATCTAAAAACAAATAGGATATAAGAGCGGTATAACAAATAAACGAAAGAAAGGCGTAACGATGTTCATTGCTTAATGTGCCACTGCAATAGCGAGCATGTTGTTGTTGTTTTGTTCACGGGGTCAATTAATGAATCTTTGGACAGATGTTAATCCTTATTTCGTGCACAGTTTGGAAACAGCGGAAGGGTCTGTTGTTTTTTTTTTAAACTTGATTCGGATGGCCCTTCAGATTCCGAAGATAATTCCATTCTAGTCCAAACCTCCCGCAGGACGACGGAGTAGCGGGCAGGGTTCAAACTCGTGACCACCGAACGATAGTCCTGAGCGCAAACCACACGACCAGGCAGCCATCCTGCGAAAATTTATCTAATGCTTCGTCTAATAGAAGAGTACAAACTTAGACCGCTAATCATTATTCCAGATCTGGCAAAAAGTACCGGGCAGGTATTACAGACTTGTTGTCGACTGCTAATGACTATTCTGGTTTGGCTAATACATAACGTTACGTATAGTCTTACAAATCACGGTGTTGGAATATTTGTGATTGACTCTAGTTGTGTTGATACACACACCTGAGCACAGCCCTAGTTCGGACAAATAGTCCAGAGTTTGCCACGCCTTCTAGACTTTGCTAAACGTGATGGTGTTGACTAGAATGGGGAGGAGGGGGGGGGAGAGATTAACAGAACAGTAAGCTTTAAAAACAGGCGACATTAAACAGATGTGTGTTGATTGCTGTTGTAAAACGTGAATGGCAGGCAAGAAAACAGTCTGAACACTTTCATTACACAATGTTAACTCGATCAGCTGAAACCAAACATTCAATGACAAAGAAAGAACACAAGAAATACGTAACAACGCTTAAACTCCAGCAACAGTTTTATCTGTTTTAATGGCTTAATTCAGTTTGAACTGGATTTGTTGGGCCCATGATCTATAGGGGCCACACGGAGGCCCTGGCCCTTGACAGAAAAAAATACGAAAACAAAATGTGTTGTCTGAAAGAAATGAGATGTATACACTTTGTACACACATTTGTTTAGCATTCCATGTGTGTGTCGTTGCTTTCTCCATGAGAGAGAAACAGAAGAATACAAAGTAAATGCATTTGTTTCAGACTTGTCACTCAGTAAAATAGAAACTTATTAAATAAATATCATATATCCACTGATAAATAATAAAACTTATATCTAACGTTATAAAATGAACGGCCATATATTGAACTATAGAACTGTTTATGATCTAGTAATATTTTGATTTTTTCCAAAAGAAACACATATTAAACAGAGATTTTACATACTGGGTTAATGCGTACTAAGACTAAGGGTTGACAACAACAATTGAAAAACTAAAGCAATTTTCGATCACTTTGATGTAGATTATTTACTGTACGGAGGAAATCTAGGTCTACATGTTATGAAGATAAGACTTCACATTATTATATGCATGTATTTTATAGAAATAAATCTAGGTCTACATGTTATGAAGATAAGACTTCACATTATTATATGCATGTATTTTATAGAAATAAATCTAGGTCTACATGTTATGAAGATAAGACTTCACATTATTATATGCATGTATTTTATAGAAATAAATCTAGGTCTACATGTTATGAAGATAAGACTTCACATTATTATATGCATGTATTTTATAAACATAAATCTAGGTCTACATGTTACGAAGATAAGACTTCACATTGTTATATGCATGTATTTTATAGACATAAAAAAGCAAATGTAAATGTAGACTAAGTTGGATGCATCCGCCCTTGAAGCCCGAAAAACGAACGAAAGCGACAAAGCTAAAAATAGATTTATTTCCCTAATATATTATAATCCTCGCCGCCAGTCAAGTGGATCATTTTTTTTAAGCAATGGTTCTGGTGCATTGTGGTTGAAGTGTCTGAATCTAACATTCGCGATTAAAAAACATTGTAAATTTAGAAGTTTGAAAAAAAAAGTGGGAGTTGCTGATTTAGACATCAATAAAACGACACAAACGCAGTGGGAAACTACAAACATAGGACACGATTGTGATTTAAAATGACGAGATCCGTTTCCTTTTTGTCAGCCAAAGCGTGGACCCCCAGAAACTAGTGACTAAAATGTGCCAGATACGCGTCCCACTTTCGTCACTAGTGATAAATTGCCTTTTTGCCCAGGCCTACAAACCCATACAGGTAAATGCTACAAGTTAGAGGTGCTGTCTTCTGACACTACATCTAGAATCTAGATCTTGTAGGCATTCTCACAAAACGAGCATAAAAAAAAACAAAACAGTACCAGTAAATTATTGAAAAAGTACATTTCCATTTTTAAGTCTTAATGCTTATAAGGTCCCAATAAAATATATACATAAATAAAATATATTTTTGTAAAAATCTACACAATTCAGTACTGCTTGGAGAATGTAAGAAAGTGGAACCCGAAGGAGGTACAGTAGGTATTGTAGCAGTATAATGTTTCTGTTACAACCGCACTATATATATATATATATATAATCAGCACCACACTCCCAGACATCGATGTGACCGGTCTATATGTTTCATCTATTCGCCCTACCAGGGTTCAAACCCGCCTCCTTCATTTCGACATCTACTCGCGCTCCCACACCGAGCCAGTTCGTCACTTTAAAAAAAAGTAATGAATGTGTTCCAGTTTGTTTCTAATGTTTGTCAAGTCGGTTAAAAAAAACAAAACCCTGGCTTGTTATCAAACCAAGTTAAAATGTTGGTATGTGCCTGTTTGTACTGTACAGCTGTTTTTAAGCTTTCTTCACAATATACGTAGTAAACTCAGAGCCGCCGTTCCATTTTCTATGTTGCAATTTTTTAAAATGTTCATTTGATGGATGAATCTGTCAAAACATTCCTGTGTGTGTGTGTATGTGGGTGTTTGCAAGTGCAGAAGTATATAATGTACTCATCCTAATACCTTACAACTAAAACTAGTGTTGTCTTTAGTTAATGAGGACATTCGCATACTTGTAACTAGTAGGTCTATCTGAGAGACTAGTGGCCAAGTCTTTCTAAACCAAGGGTCTCCAGTTGGAATTTCGGTGATGGCTTGTATTTCTGTGTCTGGCGTGTCCCATCTGCTGTCACAAAGTAGGCCTACTAGGAGTCTGTTAGGGACAGTCGTGCTGCGGTAGGTCGTAGTGCTGGCCACATGACACCTGTTGGTCAAGGCGAGGGATGAATTCTGCATCAGCTGCCAAGGTTCTTAAAGGGGAGCATTACATTCTTGCCTAAGCCCCAGGCTCTATCCATGGCGTAGTGATGGGAAGAGTTGTTTAGAAGGCCTTTGAATCGTATGGTGTGTACGAGATGTCACGAGCATTCAGTTCAAAACAAGCAAAATGGTTTTTTTTTAATTCGTTAAAAAAAACGAAGCTTATTTAAGTGGAAGAAATCCTTATTTACAACTTTATCTCTAACTAATGAAGTTATTTGACTTAAATATTTCCCTTTTCGATATCAAACAAAATAATTATTGACTAATTGGTTGATTTTTTTAAAAATCGATTCATGTTTTGTTAGTTACAATATTTTTTTTTAAGGTTTCAACTTGATCCGAGAACGGTATGGGAGAAATAACGTGTTCAAAAATTTATAAAAAATGACAGAGTTGATGTAATCTTTGTAAAAATACGACTGGAGTGACGAATGAAACAATAGCGTTGATTCTTTTAGAAATCTACTGAGGTCTAAGGTTGAAGTACCAGACTAAGTGTACACGCACATGAGACATAAACATCTACATCTAATAGCCAATATTTCAAAACCAGATAAACACAACAAATTGAACAAGCCTATACAAAGTAACTTTAAAAGGAACAAAAACATGTGATGGTGTTAAGTTGTAGATTCTATACAGCTAGTGAATTAGACCATAAAGATAAAACAGCTTCTATACAGCTAGTGAATCAGACCATAAAGATAAAACAGCTTCTATACAGCTAGTGAATTAGACCATAAAGATAAAACAGCTTCTATACAGCTAGTGAATTAGACCATAAAGATAAAACAGCTTCTATACAGCTAGTGAATCAGACAATAAAAATATGCAAGGGCAGAAAGGGCAGAAATTCCATTTGGAGAACCAAAGTTTAACTAAACTTCCATCTATTCAGACATACTCATTATTACAATGTGAGAGAAAAAGAAGTAGACATAAGCGTACACACCAGTAGGAACACCACATGAGTGGCTCCAGGAAATGATCAAATGTAGGATATTTGCGAACAAATTTTATGTCAGACTTTGAGTCACGTAACTCCGCATCTCAAATTTTTATGTAAAGTAAATAACACTCATATTTCTATCTAGATCTTTTAAGAAGGCAAACAAAATGGAAGCACTCACCAGTCAGAAGAACAAAGCCGTGTTGAAGTAAGTTCCTGAGATGTTCACTGTTCAAACCATGACCTGAACAAACAAAATGATGGACATTTTATTTGAAATATTCAAAAACAAAAATCTAAATTGTACAATGAAAACCATCTTAAGTCTAGATGTGTACTACATGTTTTAATTTTTTCTTTCGTGGAAATGTTTTGTAATGTCATCCACACAATAATTGGACCTAGAGTCTGTTCAAGGAAACACATGCATCCAGAGCGGTACATTTATTGAATAAGTGAGAACTGCTCGAACAGATGGACGGACGGACAGAGACAGATGTCAATATTTTGTGTAAGCCTTGTCCAGGAGATTTCTTTTTCAATTAATACAATTATTATTGTTTATTTATAATAGTAGAGAAAAATATATTACATTTGGGGGAATCGGGCTTCCAGCTGTAATGCAACAATAAATGAATGGTAGAAAGAGTACTAGGTATAAACAGACACGGTCCACTGAACTCGGTTTTTATCGACGGCAACATCCGTGCCAAGATGTTATTACGTCACTCTTTGACTCATAAAGTTTTCTCTATATATTTAAATTATAATCAGGATGCCATTCTATGTCAACCCAGAATAGATTTCCATCTGGTACAGAACCATTGGTTTTCTCTCTGGCGATATAGAAAATACAATTCTTAATTTTAAAAAACACAAAAAAAAAACCGTAAGCTTTTTATTACAATTAATAAAATAAATGGATTCTTGATGAAATAGAAGACTTGGGACCCCTTGAATTAGGCATGGGTCTAAAAGAATAATTTAAACAACAACAACAACAAGAGCTACTAGATCTTGTACCAAACGGAAACTTGGTCCTCTTTAGTTCTTGTTTTCAAGAGATCGTCAGCAGAGATTGGGGAGGGAAGGGGGGGGGGGGGTCAATAACCAGCGGGGGAGGTGCTGGGCGTATTCCAACGCTCTCTCGACATTTATTCTTAAAACTTTCTACGCCGATACTTCCGACCACACACGTTTTATTTTGTTTAGAACTTGCTTCTGGTCTTTTACTGTGTTATACAAATGACAAAATACTATTGAAAATAGGCCTATATCTATATTTATTGCTTTAAAGTTTAAACAAAATAACTTGAAAGCTGATACGATTTACTTTACAAGAGTTTCTCTCCATAAAAATATTTTAAAAAGTATATAATATGTAATATTGAAAATAGAAATTGGCAGACGTATTTTGTTCACTTATAATTCTATATCATTTGCTTACAATAAAGAAAAAAGTATTTCTGCCATTGGAGATGTACATACAGGGAGGCAAATCAATAAACAGTACGTTTGTTTGGTGTATCCGGTGTACAGAATAAAGGACGTGTACATAAGCTCTATTTTGTGTACGTTCTATGAAAGTGTGTGTGCATAGCAGAAGTAGCCTACATTTGCTAAGCTCTTCCGTTTGTAGCTACTTTTTTTTTTCGTTAGCGTCCTTGACATTGTTTAGTTCATCCTGAAACTCGCCATTATAGAGGCGTGCTTGTAGCCCACTTTATTGTCTCATTACACATGCATTGATTTGAACATTCCATGTTGACTCGCTATCAAAATAAAAGAAAGCTGACAACTACAATCGATAGATCGAATCCTCTCAATGACCACTAAAGCTATTATCGACATTCCTATGAAGGTACACACACACAGAAAACGTTTGTGGCTGCTCCATTACTCTTTCACGTGTGGCGGGAAGAGAAAAAAAATGTTGCCTATATTTTAGGTGTTTTTTTTTTCTAATATTAAACATTTGGGCCTAATGGTGAAATGTAAAACTATCTTATTCCCATCCAGTAGCATATTTAACACGTTTTAACATTTTTTTCATTAAAAAAAGAAGAAGCAGCATTTCAGTCATTTATAAGCGCTCTCATATTCAGCTATTTAAATATTCGTCTTGGCCCAATGATTTCTATACAAAACACAAGTTATTGCATTGGAGCAAAGCATTGCCTCTAATTTTTTTTTTAAGGCGGTGAAGTCTCACGCACTTAGTTTTAGGATATTCTCGAATCAAATTCCAAGACTAACAGCTCCGTGCATGGCACGAGTTTTACCAACACATATGTGAATGTGTGGTATGTGTATGTTTGTGTATTATGGTGATACCTTTGATACTTTTAGGTATATACTAGCTGATACTCGTGCTTCGCTAGCTTGAACAAGTTTGAATGTTAATACTAGTTGTTAATGTGGACCGAAACTTTAAAAAAAAAAATGCATTCTCTAATCAAATTGTCGCCTTATAACGCCTCTTTAATACAGAGACAAGGAATAAGAGACTGGCTTTTCACCTCTCTGTCCCATGAACTAGATGATTACATACGTTGGTGTATGGCACGGTTCTTTCAGCCTGATTTGTGTACGTCCCGAATAAAAATCGAAACCGTTTGGCCAATCTTGATAATATTTGACAAAAATGTTCTTTAGATCATGACGGAGACCGTAGTGTATGTTTTGTGTCTCTCCCACAAATGGAGGTCACTAAAAATAGACAAACAACCTAATTGTATCTCTATTAAAGAACGAAACTTTTTAACAAATCGGATAAACCCGTTTTCACAGTATTTTATATTTGATCTGAATATGTCGGCTGAACGGGCAAACCCATTTTCACACTCTACTTTTTTTTTTTTCGTGGCAAGATAAAAAATGTGAAGGGAACGTTCTCCATGTTTGACATAGATCTAAATTTAACCCAGAAGATCAGTAATAACTAAGCTAAGGTCTGCAGGCTGCGGGTCATATCCGGTTCATATCACTTCTAGGTATACACTTTCTCATTAACGATAGTTCTAAAGAAGCATATATTTCCGTTCTAGATCTAGATTACAGACATAGTCTGTTTTTATAGGCTCAAACGTAGTAGTAGTTTGCTTAATCGTATTGAGGGCGTAGTTGCTGAGATGTAAAGCGCTTGGCTTTCGAAACGAGGGGTCCCGGGTTCGAATCTCAGTGATTTTGAATTTCGGAGTTTTTATGACGCCCCTGAGTCTACCCAACTATAATGGGTACCTGGCGGTTGATCTTTGTACACATGTCAACCTCGATAACCGTGGGCTATAGAAACAGGTGACCTTTGCATCATTTGCCCTAGAGATCGTAAGGTCTGAAAGGGATACTATACTTACTTACTTAGTCACATCAAATAGTAGGCCTACACGAACACAAAATGCATCCCCTTAAATCGCAAACATAAAACAATCGAACTAATCCTATGCTTCCGTGGCTCTATACTTATCTTTGTATTCCTCAATGGAAACACATTTCTTTTACATTTACTTACTCACAAGTATACAGTCATAATGATACATTAAAGTGACATACAGCGCATTTAAATGTTTTCAATAATACAACATCTTAAGTTAAAAATGTATTAGAATGTTTCATTAGTAACTAGATTGTTTTAGTTGCTCACAAATTTGGTTAAAGAATGTCCAGTTCTTTATTAATATAAAGAGTAATGCTACTCACCTTCAGCTAGCAATCCATAAATGCTGCTTCCAGTACTCCTGTGAGTTCCAGCCCCTGCGCTTTGAACGCTGCCTGCACGTGATGTCGGCCTATCTTGGGCTTCTTGGAAACTCCTCTGCCTCTTAATAACACCATCATAATCCCTTTGACTGCTCATTCTGTGTGAATCTTTCTTTTGAAGTGTACCGGTTGGAGTAGGCTGATATCCAGAATCTCTTGGAGAATGTTTAGGGGAAGTCTGCAGCTGATAATATTCAGGTGGCTGCTGGGGAGTGTATGCTGCGCTGCTCCTAGTGCTACCAGGTCTAGAACTAGGCTGGTTCTGCCCAATCTGGTAATATTCAGGATTCTCAAACTGCTGTTGGTAATTAGATCCTTGCCCTTGATTACTGACGAATATGCCACTTGGGACAGCAACGCCTCCAGAATTGTAATCCTGCTGCCGCCGAAGAGAGCCATGTCTGGAATCGACCCTTGCTGGGACACTAGGACCCTTCCTTATACTACTTCTAGATGTGTTCGGATCCTGCACATCTGAAAAACGCCCCTGGCTGCCAAAGGATGTGTTGGGGTCTTGAAGATTTCCTTGGTTCATATAGGGCCCGTGCGGTCTTGTATCACGAAAGCTTCCTGCACCTCCCCCGTCTCTAGGTAAACCAGGTGGGGCAGAGCCACTGTAAGATGGAGGTATTGTCCGCTGGTCCCTATCACTTCGAAATGAAGCATTATGGGGGTGAGTGACTCCCCCTTGATAGGCCATAATATGAACTCACTCTAAAGATAAAAAAAAAATCATTAATGTCTAGCACTGATTGTATAAACTTTTTTATTGAAAAAAAATGTATACCGTATATGAAGAGGAATTGTGTCATTAATGTATTCATTAGTAGAAAATTAGAAACAGGTTAGAGCCGCCATCGTTTTAATTATCGTAATTTCTTATTGCAGATCTAAAAGTTCAACATCGCCTTGGACACTTTTACAAAGCTGAACACTTAAATTGACTTAGATCCATCAAAATACAAAAACCTCTATTGAAGTCAGAACTTCATGGAGGATGTGTTGGCGGAACCTGAACGCTGATCTCAAAAACGGCTCAAATGATTATTTTTTTCTAGAAATGTAACAGTTGATGTATATCGATGAGAAAAAGATTTACTTGCTTGTTGGCCACACGGGGATAGCTCTACTTTGATCGTTTGATCGTTTCAAGTAACAAATGAAAAATTTAAATTTGGCTAGAGAGCAATACCTAGGTCAAATTCCAGCATCGGTTTTGAAAGGACTATCGCGAATGTAAAGGATTATTGATTCAATAAATAATGTTAAGGAGAATTGTGCGCATTGTCTTCTAAGTCTAGATCTAAAGGCTTATCATTGGATTATTATAAAGTGTAGTAGATCTATACATTTGCTTAACCAAGGTTCTTTCTCTGGGGAGGGGAAGAATAGGGCAACGAATAAAATGTTCCATCGTTTGTTAATCTAACATTCATTAAATTATTCAGATAAAAAAAAATTAAAAAAAAGAAAAAAAAACATGACGAAAATAACAATAGTGTGTTAATAAATGAATCCCGAAGTATATTTAAAGTTGCTTTAACTTTAATGATACATTATCTAATATTTGCTTATACTTTTTAAAATGTCTTGTCAAAACCCTCCATTTCTACATTCATGTGGTAACTGTAGTAGTGCTTTAGTTGATTTTTTTTTTTATTGGGAGAGGGTTGAACCTTAACTAAAGGATAATAGATCTAGAATATTCTAGATTTTATATAGTCTATATAGACCTAGATATAGTTACTATTTTAAATAAACCTTTAAATTGAAGTGACGCTTTCGCACAAAACACTACATAGTAGCCTAGATCTAGAATTTAGAGATCTTATATATATATTCTATATAGATCTATCAAGTCTAGATCTAAAGTCCCCTATTACTTTAGTTTACCCGGAAAAAAAATCTAGATCTGATTTTTTACAAGACTAAACTATGCTTCCTAGAGATGTAGTTAGTCCAGGGATGGACTGTCTGTTCGGGTGACACACCGGGGCTGAGAAACTAACACAGTTTTGTTTGAGTCCGCCGGCTACCTGTTGCATTCCTAGCAGACGTTAAACAGCAATGTCGCACTATTGTGTCGCGTTCTTGTTTTTGTTTTTAGTCTACAGCACAGAGACCGAGTCGTCACAGTCTAGACTTCGCATTCATCAATCAACAGTATTAAAATGTTTGTTGTTTTAAGTTAGATCTAACTAGGCTAGCTTAGGCTTAATCTACTTACCACAAGCAACCCTAAGTAATGTTACCGGCTTTTTTAAACATAAAGCTGCAGTGATTTTAATTCCAAAGACAATAGAAGGACAACAGATTTTATCCAAAAGAAAAATTCATTTCCTTGAAGTAGTGTATCGCGGGAATGTTACTGGCTTCTACACACACACACACGAACAGTGCACACCTTACACACAGGACAGTGTCAATGTTTAGGGCGCTTGTCGCCGGTAGTCTTGCGTGCTGCGAAGGTCACGCAACATGAATAGCCTAGTAGGGTGACGCGGGGAACAAACCTGTTAGTCTTTTGATGAAGTATGTTAGCAGACCACGGTGACTTTATTAGGCGGGGTTAAGGTGCAGGTATTCTTGGGGAGGGGAGGGGGCGCTTTTAAAATATTTTTACTACATCTAGTTTAGAATTTAGACGTAGATCTAGATCTCATACCAGATCTTATTTTGAATGTACTTAATGTAACTTTTTATTTTTATCTTTACTGACGATTCCTTTTTACAATACATCTATTCAATTCGTCACTTCCTGGAAATTCAGAAAAATATAAAACATGGGTGGGTGGACACGGATCTCGAAAACGGCTCTAACGATTTTTCTAGAAAATTAGCATTTGATTTAGAATCTATATTGCTGAGAAAAGAATTACAAGCTCGTTGGATACACTGAATATATTCAATTTTGACCGTTATAAATTTTGTAAAAATAATTAATAAACTTAAATTTAGCTAGAGTACGAGAAAATATAGACTATAGAAATCTACGTCTTCGGGTATTACGGCATGTCCATTCTAGGTATAATATATCATGGGCGTAGCCCGGGGGGTTGGGGTTCACCCCCCCCCCTAAATGAAATCCCCCCTGCGGGGGAGGGGGGGAGACGGACTTTAGTGACTGATTTTTTTTCTTTGATTTAGTTTATTTTAGATGAGATTTTAATACTAAACCATCACTTGTCCCAGCGCAGCCAAGTGGGTTTTGAGTTTAAAACCCCTAGCAGGGGGGTTTGCAGTTAAATTCCTCTCTTCTATAAAACAAAACAAACAAAAAATAATGCAAATGACAATCCCCAAATTCCAAGAGCATAGCTAAGGAAGATTTTGATTTTAAAACCCCCTCTGAAATTTACTATAAAACCCCCTCTTCGATATAAAAAAGCAAATTACACTGAGAATGCTATAAGCGTAGCCAAAGGGGGTTTGAGTTTAAACCCCCCTTCAGTGGGGTTTAAAGCTAAAAAAAAATACCTCTTCAATATAAAAAAAGCAAATTACACACTCCAAATTCTATGAGTGTAGCCAAAGGGGCTTTTGAGTACTTCAAACTCAGAGGTAAGTGCGTTAAGCAGAGCTTCTGGATCACTTCGGATTTGAGGTGGCTGAAGATCTACCTCTACTCTAGCTGGACCACTTATGTTTGCAAGGATGGTTGCTGTCTTCTCTTGAGGCGAGAGGATAGACCGAAGTTCCCATAAATCTCTTATTTCTTGAACAAAATCCTCTATTGAGATCTTATCGTTTCTTCCATCTTCACGAAACTGTATCATTTTTCTATCCGGTTCTATGATGTAGTGAGAACGCTGGCAGGACAGTTTCAATGCTTCCAGCTCAGCTTGTAAATTAGTCAACAGATCAACAGGGACACGTTCCATGCCCTCCGGCTCCCTCAACTGCACGTGGGACCCACTTCTCTCCCATTCACTGCACTAGGCTCCACTCTATTTGTCTCCATCTGGCTGCAGGTCTTAAGAAAGTCTA
This sequence comes from Biomphalaria glabrata, assembly GCF_947242115.1. Taxonomy (NCBI): domain Eukaryota; kingdom Metazoa; phylum Mollusca; class Gastropoda; family Planorbidae; genus Biomphalaria; species Biomphalaria glabrata. The sequence goes on from NC_074726.1 coordinate 15,354,376, forward strand.
ATACAATAATCGTAACCTAATAACTAAATCAATCTCAACAGAAACAATTTGAAAGCTAAATAAAATAAAAATTAGAGATTACAGGCAAGTTATCTTAAAATAAACTAAAATAAATCTAACTACACTGAAACAAACAGAAATCCCCCCAAAACCCCTCCCGAAAAAAATTTTGGCTACGCCCATGATTATATATATGTGTATGGTTGGGGGGGGGGAGAGAAAAAATCCTGGCTACGCCCATGCTATTGGTAACACTGATCCTGAGTTTTGATGAAGCCCAATGCAAACCATTATCTATATATGTTTCAGTAGTAAAATAACAGAACTCACAGAGACATTTGAAGCCCTAAGCATTTCAAAGATGATACTTACCGTTGAGTGATGGTAGTGCTACTGAAGACCCGCTTTATAATAAATTTTTCAGTTGACATTGTGTAGGGGACTATATTGATTTTTTTTCACTTTAACAGTGCGAGAGAATATAAAATTAATTTAGCTCCATAATAAAAACAATAATAATAAATTAATAATAGCATAACATGAGCGCATCGGTAAGGAAAAGAAAAAAAAAATTAATTAAAAAAATAAAGGGGACACAACACATTTTAAATTGTTGTTATGTCTATAAAAGAAATTAACTCCCTTATCGACCTGTGTTTCTACGCAACGTTTATCTGACTCGCTCCCTCCCCCTTTTTAAAAACCAATACATTATTTATGCTAGCGTACAAAGTGTTGGCTCTAATTATGTAGTGTTTCTTTTTTTACAATACCTCTATTCAAGTAAGAACTTCTTGGGGGATGGTTCCACGATAATTCGTTCAATGACATTTCGATCACCGACAAATCGTTCACGACTTTTCGTCCACCCGACAATTCGTTCCCAGGACATTTCATTCACCCGACAATTCATTCACCCGACAACTGGCTCACAGACAACTTGTTCACGACAAATCGTTCACTCGACAAATCGTTCACAGACAATTCGTTCACTGGATAGTAGGCCTAACTATTGTTAATATTATAAATTCTCGTCGTGTGTTTAATTTAAGAAAAGAATTACTAGCTCGTTGGCCACACAGGGAAAACACTAGTTGGACTGTTATCATTTTCAAGTAAAAAAAATTAAATAAATTTGGCTAGAGATCTAGATCTAGGTCTATATCCAACATATTATAGGTTTTGAAAGGACTATCGCGTTCTTGAAATGACTACCGCTTTCGGAAATTTCCGGATGAATGGAACATTTTTCGCATCGTCTAGTTCTAAATGCATGTCATTGGCAGGGCCTGTCTTGGGCAACCTATGCGGCCGCAGTGGGCCCAGCGCTTTCATAGGCCCCACGCGAATTCTAGGTGTAAATTATTAAAATAAATAATTTTAACTTTAATAAAAGTTTCCTGAAATTCTCCTGAAATTGCAAAATATATGAAAAAGTTATGAAAATCTCCTGAAATTATTAAATCTTCTGACAACTAATGCAAATCTCCTTACAAAATAGACAAAATTGTCATTTCGGGGTGTCCTTCAATATGGAAAGCCAATCTATTCACGATTTTAAAAAAACGGCATTGACAGCGTCCATTAAATATAACTGTAAGGCGAATTTGAACCAAAACAAGAAGTTCAAATACTTAATTTACTTTAATAGTCACTGGCATATAAATATAGATCTAAATCTATCTCGACCTCTTAAAAAAAAATAAACAAAAGCGATATTTTGCTAGTCGATAGTAAATCTAAAAGACAGATCTGAATGTTCATCGGCTTTTTGTTGGAAACCTACTATCTACTGTACATGGCTCGTAAAGTTACTTTCACACAGATTTTGTACTTAGTCAAGTAGACCCTATGAATACAATGCAAAGACGAATTTATTTTCTAATACAAACTCTTAATGTTCACTTCTTATTCTTATCCCTACCCAGACTGGGCCCCGCGCAATCCGTTTGGCATAAGGCCCCGCAATCTGTAGGACCGGCTCTGGTCATTGGAATATTAAAAAGTGTACAAGGTCTATACATTCACTTACCCGGATTCCTTCTTTAGTAGAAGAGAGGTAATTTGATGTTCCATTGTTTTTTATCTAACATTGGTTATAAAGTAATAATAAAACAATTTAAGTTGGTTAATCCTAAAATAAAATTGTTTTAGACATTTAGTATCTTGCAGTTGTGATTTAGCTTGCATCGTGTGAACTGATAGTTAGGCCTAAAAGTTAGGCAATCCATTACTGAGTACTGGCACCTAGTTGTTTTACAAAAAAAGCACTGGTTTTCAGCAACGTCTAATTGATTAGCCCTGCGCAGCAATCATCAGAGCTATAGGGCATTTTCATTAGATGGAGCTATAATCTAGATTTAGATCTACCAAAATTATGATTTAGCTCTCTTAAGACTACTAGATCTAGATCTAGAGTCTAGATTTGGAATAATGTAGATGTAATATAGAAGTTCTATATCTAGAATCTACTATGACTTTAAATAGAATATAGACCTCGTCAGCTTTCTCGTATTGAAAAAAACATGCTAGCTAAATTTAGATCTAGATTTTTTAGACTAGATCTAGTTATACTTTATAAGGTAGATTGATCAATACAGAAATCAGAAACAGATAACATAATAACCTCCATAGTGTAGCTATATTGTCTTTTACACGTTTTAAGTTTCATCTTGGACTCATGGATGATTGTTTAACGAGCAATATCCTACAATCGTTTGTCATCAAAATGTTTTTTTTTTAATGAAAAACAACACCAGAACAACATATTATCGATAATATATATATCATGGGCGTAGCCAGGGGGGGGGGGTTTTGGGGTTCAAACCCCCCCCCGAAATGAAATCCCCCCCGAAGGGGGGGGGGAGTCGGAATTTAGTGACTGATTTTTTGCTTTGATTTTGTTTATTTTAGGTGAGATTTTAATACTAAACCATCACTTGCCCCAGCACAACCAAAGGGGTTTTGAGTTTAAAACCCCCTACCAGGGAGTTTTGAGTTTAAAACCCCCTACCAGGGGGGTTCGAGTTTAAAAACCCCTACCGGGGGGGTCGAGTTTAAAACCCCTACCAGAGGGGTTCGAGTTAAAAAAAAATCTACTAGGGGTTTTGAGTTTAAAACCCCCCACCAGGGGTTTTGAGTTTTAAACCCCCTACCTGGGGTTTTTGCAGTTAACTCCCCCTCTTCTATAAAACAAAAACAAAAAAATGCAAACGAAAATCCCCTAATTCCAAGAGCACAGTTAAGGAAGATTTTGATTTTAAAACCCCGTCTAAAATTTACGATAAACCCCCTCTTTAATATAAAAAAAAGCAGCTAATTACTCACTCAAAATGTTATGAACGTGGCTAAATTGTTTTGACTCAGTTTTGAGTTTAAACCCCACTTCAGCGGGTTTTGAAGGTAAAAAATACCTCTTTAATAATAAAAACAAAGCAAATTATACACTAAAAATGTTATGAGTGTAGTCAAAGGGGTTTTGAGTTTAAACTCCCCTCCAGTGGGGTTTGAGGATAAATTTAAATACATCTTCAGTGTAAGAAAAAAAGCAAATTACGCACTCAAAATGCTATGAACGTTGCCGAAAGGGGTTTTGAGTTTAAACCCCCATTCAAAGGGGTTTGGTGCTAAAAATACATCTTCAATATAAAAAAAAAAGCAAATTACACACTAAAATTATTTGAGTGTAGCCAAGCCAATCGGGGGTTTTGAGTTTAAACCCTTCTTCTACAGATGGCTTTTTTTTAAAGTTTAAAACCCCTCCGATGGTTTTGAGTTTAAGATCCCCCTACAGAGCATTTTGAGGTGGAAAACCCCCAACAGAAGATTTTGACGTTTAAACTTCTCTTTTCGATATAAAATCTAAAGCAAACTACATTCACTTAATTCCAAGAGCGTATTCAAGACAGGTTACACATTTTTACCAGTGGCAGGGCTCCATTAATAAACTGCAGTGAATAGTCATCTACCGAAATCGAAAAACACTAAATGTAGCTCAACAAAGATGGCTAAGACAGATTTTGGGAGTCAGTTATAGAGATCAGGTCTAAATCAAGGAAATCCTATGCCGAACTGGGAGTCGACCCCTTAGTAAGATTGTGAGAGAACGACGCATCAGGTTTGCGGGACATGTTCTCCGACAAAATGAATTAAGCATAAGAAGAGTTGCAATGATATCCTAGTACAACTTGACGCCACTCATTCATGGAGGTCCTCATAGTAGGTGGGAAGAGGCTTCAGACATTACCAGTGACAGATTTTTATGGAAACAGCTTGACGTCAAATGCTCCGAACGGCGTAGGAGGGTCTACGTCAGTAAGAATATCACATTAGGTTTTTGAAATAAAACTTTTTAATAGCAGGAAAATGCAGTGTAGATACCTCAGAATATGCATTTTGTTGGCTTTCAATACCAGAAATAGTGCTTGGCGGCGGGGCTTCGCCCCGCGATGGGGAGCTCCTAGCGCTCCCCCAGACCCCTTGCTGGTAATGGCGGGGAGTCTACAATTTTATGAAAACAGCTTGATGGCAAATGCGCCGAACGACGAGGGAGGGTCTAAGTCAGTAAGAATAACACATTAGGTTTTTGAAATAGAACTTTTTAATAGCAGGAAAATGCACTGTAGATACCTCAGAATATGCATTTTGTTGGTTTTCAATATCAGAAATAGTGCTTGGCGCTCCCCCAGACCCCATTGATAGTAATGGCGGAGAATCTACAATTTTTCCACTAACTCATGGAAGAACCTATTCTAGGGCACAATAAACGTCTTCCGAAAGAATGAAGGGTCAGAATGTAATAAAGATTTTGTACGCACACACACACACATAAATAGATATAATTTTTTTTCGCCGGGGGGGGGGGAGAGAAAAAAATTCACCCCCCCAAAACCCCCCCCGAAAAAAAATCCTGGCTACGCCCATGATATATATATATATATATATATATATATATATATATATATATATATATATATATATATATATATATATATATATATATATATATATATATATATATATATATATATTGGTGTGGTTTAGGCAATAATATTAGATGTAAATATGACAAATAAGGGATTTTCAACAGTAGGCCCTACTTTAACGCTTAGGCTATGTTTTTTTTTTAAATATAAAAAACACAACCTATTATAGATAATAACATTTTTCAACGTTTTAGCAAAACATGAAAACAAATATGTCAAATAAGCGATTTTAAAAGTCAATTAACGCTTATATATTTTAAATTTTAAAAATGAGAAAATAACCTATAATCGATAATGGGCTTTTTAGACGTCTTGGCAGGAAAATTAAATTTAAAATATGTAAAATAAACGATTTTTAACAATCAATTGTCATCAATATGTTTTTAAATTTTAAAAAAATCCCCGCTAACAAAAGAAACTATTTTCGATAGTTAGATTTTTTTACATTTGGATATTTACAAGTTACCAAAAAATCCTAAACAACGTACAAAGGTAGGCCTACTAAAATTTCTGCGATGTTTTGGAAGAAAATTAAAGATGACGTACAGGCTGACATACAGACAACACAAAACTAATAGCGGCTTTTCCCTTTACGAGGGCTAAATATGTCTTCGTTAATACGATAACGTTGACTGACAAGGTTTCAGTGGCGTAGCTAGGGTTGGGGGGGGGGGGAGAATTTGAAAATCCACTCGGGCCACCACTTGAGGGGGCCCCCATATTAGTGTGCGAATTTTTTTACATTAAATATTAAATAGAGCTCAAAATGGAGGGGCACTCAAACTGCCCCAGGGCCCCCAATTGATGGCGAATTCCTAGCTACGCCACTGCGAGGTTGATACACATTGGTGCACAAGCTCTAATAGCATTTTGTTTGAAGAATTCATTCCATATGACGTGAAAGGAATAGAAACTTTTCACTACGTCATACGGCCCAGTTAAACTCAGGTTAGAATGTCGTGGGCCGTCTGCGTGCAAAATTTAAAATGTTGCTCCGCCCCCTTTTTTTCTTGAAAACAAAATTATTAAGACTGAGCTGGACATTGTACCAAAAGTGCCCTTAGATTTAAATATATTTTGTAGACCATTCGCTTTTTTCTTTCATATTCGCGCCGTTATCGTGTTCCTCATGTCCTCTTACATGTTTTATTTCCTTTTTTTTAATTACGAAATTACAAAGTCCTTCTCCAGTTGTATCAGTAATTGGGCAACCCCCCAGAAAATGTTCATGTATTTCTTAAGATGTCTAAGAACCAGACGCAACGACAATAGTCACTAGTTCCGTATGAGACCTATCTGGTGTAGAATCTAACTTTTTGTGAAAGTATTTCTGTGCTTACTATTTCAAGGATTTTATTTTCCATTGCACTCAAATTTTGAAATCGTCTGTAATACTTAATGAAAATAATCTTTTTTTTTTTTGGTGTCAAATAAAATGTCCGTGGATCCTCTATATTAAAAGGAGACATTGCCGATAACAAGTCATTCTATAAGCCACTGACGGTGAGACGTTTTCAACGTTTTGAAACTTTGATAATTATTATCACTATTGTATTTTGAGAGACGTGCATTGTCTCCACTATCATCTGACATATGCGGATTCAGATGTGTCTACAAATTTAAAACACCACTAGGACAAAATGAAGCAACTCAGCGGTGAATATTTTCTTAAGTTTTAATACAAAACAAATAGTCCAAAATGCAAGTCACTTATACAATGACTTGAAATAAAACCCAGTAACACAGTGTTTCTCAAACATTTTCGGGGTGGCGACCACCTAAATGACAAAATTTTCGTTCTAGAACCCTTTAGAAACTTGGGACCTAGAGGAGTGATGTAGCCTCCCATAGTGAGGTCGGTGAGTTGTTGTTTTTGTTTAGATTGTAATGAAAAAGAAACTTAGTCATAATTATAATACTATTTTTAGGTTTTATTTTTTATTTATATTAATTTAACCCTATGTATAGAATCAAAATCGACACAATGAAATGTCATTGTAAAGAGTCCGTTTTTTTTTTCGGCAATAGTGTTGCCTACATAATTTTTAAGCGTCTTAAAAAGTTTTTCATGGAGATAAAATTGAAGATGTGGTCGGTTTCCGCTCAAGTCGGCAAGGGGTCTGATTTCGAGTGGGGCCTCGGCGCTGAGCGTATGCCGGCGTTTTCTGCTTCATAAATTCTTTGACCTAGCGTCTACAACGCCTTTTTCTCGTAGTAAGAAGAGAGAATATAAAAAAAGGCCAATATTGATGTGATTTTGATGTGTTTTCTTTCATCGTAGTTGAAAAAATTCGAGGACCATATTAGACCTAGTCTAATAATAAAGAGATAGCCCTAATCAATAGTATTATGCGAGGAACATTCAAGGTAGGCCTACAAATAGCGCACGGACGTCTGTAATGGGCGTGATCATGGAAGAAATTCGACTATTCAGAGACAAAAAAAAAATCCAGAAGAATCAGACTAGCCGAGACGTTTTGAAATGTTTTCTTCAAAAAGTTTTGACCCATATTGTTGCATACGCCTCTCTCGGTCGTTGGCGTGTCTCTCCAAACAGCTAGTACAACTTAACAGATGTAGGCATTTTATATTTTTAGCGGCCCCTGTAAGGGGAAAAAGCCGCTATTAGGTTTGTGCAAAATGTCAGTCTGTCCGTCTGTCACACTCAGATCTCAAAAACTAGAAGAGCTATGAAAAATATTATTTCATCATTAAATGCGGCTTGAAAAGTTTAGGTGCAACGGCTACTTTTGATTTTCTAAAAGCAAACCGTTTAATTTATAAAATTAATTATGCAAGCGATTTTTTCATAAAAATACACCAATTCTAAAACAATTACGTAAATGTAAAAGAGGCAATGTTACAATATGCTATAAACGGTACACAGTCTTTATATATTTTCAGTATCACTAAGTCAAATATATTTTAAAAAACGTACAGGAAATGTTTAATACAAATATAAATAATAGTTAAAGATGTTTTTTTCTGGTCAAATAGCTGCTAAAATTAAGAGAAAACATTTTTGTTTGTTTATAAAGGCTAATAATGCACTTTGTATGTAAATATCACGCACATTTTTTTTAAATGGACTTTTTATGCAGCGATTTTCGTGCAGTAGCGTAACGTCGCAACATGACCAGATGCTAAACCAATTCCTTAAACTATTTTAAAGAATCAGATTTTATTTATTTTTTGTTTAGTACCCTCATCCGAATAAAAGAAGAATATTTTTGTGCGTTTTGTCTGTTGGTCGGTCTGTCCGTCACGATTAGATTAAAAAAACTAGAACTCTAAAAGCTATTGAAAATCTGATTTACCCTTTAATATTCCTCCCGTAACATCTCAATAGTTTTACGTATCTAAAATTGAGTGTTCCGGATTTTTTTGTGCAAAACTAATCAACGCCAACAAATGTTTGTTTGCTCTTCTAACTTATATTACATTCAATTTCCATGCTTAAACGTTGCCAAAACAAATTATCAATAATATGTTGTTCCGTTTTTTATGTAAATAGCATATTAATGCTAAATCAAAATCTCTATACTGACTTATATTTCATTAAGTGTAAACATTTTCCGGATATTGTTTTGTAAAACATGAATTATGCCTAATGATTGTTTGAAATCGCAAAATTTACTAATTTTACACTTATATTATTTGACAATGCGTCACTATAATTTGGTTATCAATATCAAATTGTTCCGTACTTTCATCTTTAAACAAATTTTAAAAATATCTACAATAGATTGTTCAGGGCTTTAAGAAAAAGTAATTTACTAGAATTGATTACTGAAAATTACTTTTTAGACATTTAATTTTCTTGCTGAAACATAACATAGAAGTTTTGTAATCGATAAAGAATGTTCCGGATTTTGTTTCTTACAAATCGTCGCCAGAAATTTCCGAATTTATTTAAAAATCTACTAACGCCAAATAATTGTTTGAACTCCCTCTTCTATTTAATAAACAAATAATCTTCTCATTTACGAAATAATGTTTTTACGGATTTTTATGAAAAATATTTTAACTCACTTCTCTCTTACAGTACATTTAACTTTCTACCTAAAACATAAAAAAATCTAATTATCGTTAATATTATGTTCCGATTTTTAAAGAAAACAGAATTCAAACACCAAAGTAAGGTATGAAAATCTCTCCACATGGCTGTAGTACATCTAATTTTTATACGAGACCATCCAAAAAATTTCACATTTGCATTACGCTAATTTCATCATTTTCACTGCACAACCACCAATTAATCGCTTAACGTCTTCTCACCGTCGCCTACAAAACACACACACACACTTCTTAACACCCCTATTGGTCAGTACGTAGCACCCCCCCCCCCCATTTAGAGGAACTCACTAACCCTACAAGCGAAAAGTTTTAACATTAACTTTTTAATGACTAGATCTACTTACAGGACGGGCCATTCGACTCAAAACAAGTATTATATACAACCCGCAAGAAGGCCTGAAATGAGTAGGCGCCTATGGTAAAACTCGTGGGAATCCCTCGCTCGCAGTTTTATTATTTATTTTTTTTTAAATAAAGTTTCTAAAATAACCTCTTATGTATATATATATATATATATTTTTAAGTTTTCAAAGGACAATGAAATAATTAGAATTTATATTAAATTTTAAGTAGGCATATTTTTTTTTTACTAAACATTTCTTTTTAAAAAAAAAGGTAACCTTGGCATAATGATTTGGCCACCCCCTGAATTCGGCCGCCTTCGTGCAACGACACATTGAACAATAGGTAGCGGCGGCCCTGCATGTGAATACACGAAAAAACTGTTCAACATCCGTGCCTGTCACTAAACTGTATCATAATGGGTTATGTATGATATACACTGCAATATCTCGGCGACTCGCTTTTGTTTTTGACTTTTTTTGTGTTTTTTTTTATTCTGACCTACCAATGATACTTGAATTGTTTCGTGGTCGTATTCCTATTGAATTATCTATTTGAATACTAGCCGGATATGACACTGCGAGCCAGCTATTATAGCACAGTGTTGAACGGGTCACTGTCCCGTTGGCTCGTTGTACACACGATTCAAGTGTCAGTCAGGTCAAACTTCAACTCTCATATTGTCTTTGACTGCGCCAGACTTGCTGATCTTCTCTTCGACTGCTCTAGGAAGCCACAAGTTCTTGATCTGTATGTTGTCATATATGTACTTCGCATAACAACAGGATTTCTGTTCAGGCCTTTTGCAAGAGAGGGCTGTGGAGTTTGATGTTGAAAAGGATTTTACAAAATAATTCTAAATGCATAGCTCTTTCCTTTTCTGTAGATTTAGAACGGCTAAGTAAGGGCCAAAACTGACGTATGGTTCATTGCTCAGAACACGTCACTGATCTTATACAATTCTCTCTTCTCTTCTGTTTTTTTTTTTTTTTAATAAATTGTTCGTGCTGTTTCTGTGTTTAAAGCATTTGAAGTCACTTCAATGTGTCCACGTTTCATTATAAGATAAGACTATAAGATGAAATGACTAAGTAACCGAACTGGTGTAAATGCAATACAGTAGAAGTTTTTTTTGAGATATTAATCACACATAACACTCCTTCCATTGTTCAACGTAGCAGATGATCACTGCACATATTGATGAGTTGCCGGTCATAGAAGTGATCGTCTGTCTCACACTTACCCACTTTCGTTTCGACACTCTTTCATTCACTTACACGCCTACAGACTCATACGTTCTCATGCACTCACTCTTTCTCTCTCTTTTTTCTCTTTCTCTCATTCCCTCTCTCTCTCTCTCTCTCTCATTCTCTGTCTCACTCAAACTTTCTCATTCACTCATTTACTCACTGTCTCTCCCACCCTCTCATTCTCTCTTTCTCTCTGTCTTTTTCTCTTTTTTTCTCTCTATCTTTCTCTCTATCACTCTCTCTCTCTCTCATTATCTGTCTCACTCAAACTTTCTCATTCACTCATTTACTCACTCTCTCTCCCACCCTCTCATTCTCTCTTTTTCTCTGTCTTTCTCTCTCACTCTCAGATTCTCTCTCTTTCTCACTCTCTCTTAATCTATCTCTGATTCTGGCATTCTCTTTCTCAATTTCATTCTCTGTCTCTCATTGCTTTCTTTTTCTCTCTCGTTCTCTCTCTCTCATTCTCTGTCTCACTCAAACTCTCTCATTCACTCTCTGACTCTCTCTCACTCTCTCTCTCATTATCTGTCTCACTCAAACTCTCTCATTCACTTATTTACTCACTCTCTCTTTCATTCTCTCTCTCACACTCTCTCTCAATCTCTTTATCTCACTATCTGATTCTCTTTCTCTCTCTCTCTCTCTTTCTCATTCTCTGAGTGAGTTGATATAAGCTTTGTAAAAAGTAATAATACTTTGGCCATGGGATACCACTAGGAAGTTAATTGATCCACTCTCTACCAGGACTTCTGGTTACTTATCTGTAACATGACCGATGTTCCACTGACCCAAAAGTCTTACCACGTGTCCTCGTGTATTCTCATGAGCTAAACTCTTATGTCACAAACGAGGCAGTGACAACATTGAAACCATTCTCTGAATTGTAATCTAGAAAGTTCTGGATATGCACTTAGATCTCTTAGTATGATATTTGAAGAGTTTCTGTCGATGCAAGCACATAGTTTTAGTATGATATGTGAAGAGTTTCTGTCGATGCAAGCACATAGTTTTAGTATGATATGTGAAGAGTTTCTGTCGATGCAAGCACATAGTTTTAGTATGATATGTGAAGAGTTTCTGTCGATGTAAGCACATAGTTTTAGTATGATATGTGAAGAGTTTCTGTCGATGTAAGCACATAGTTTTAGTATGATATGTGAAGAGTTTCTGTCGATGCAAGCACATAGTTTTAGTATGATATGTGAAGAGTTTCTGTCGATGTAAGCATATAGTATCTAAGTAGGAAATTTCACAATGTTCATGTATATCTTTGAAGTTTTCAATATTTAATATTTAATACATACAGAGATCATAATTTAAAAATTATCAGCAACTTTGACAGCTGATGTAATTGTTTGACAAAGTTAGTTTATCGGCAAAGAATTTAGGAAATTTAGGCACCGTATATTTAGGCACCGCGTATTTACGGATATTTATGCACCGGATATTTATGCACCCGGATAATTAGGCACCCGGAAATTTAGGCACCCGGATAATTAGGCACCCGGAAATTTAGGCACCCGGATAATTAGGCACCTAATTTATCCGGGTGCCTAAATATCCGGTGCCTAAATTTCCAGATACCATCGGCCAAGTATCCAGTCAAACTTAAGTCTGTAACTGTTCATTCAACAGTTCTTGTCCTGAAGATGTATAATGCATGCCGACAAATCCATGAAATTCATAAGTTTTAACGCTATTATTAGTCCGAGAGGAGTTTTCTAACTTCAAACTCAATACATTTGTTATCACCTATTGAGTGCAGCAGTCAGAAGTTAGATCACTGAATACTGAAAAGGTGTTGTTAAAAAAGGGAGTCCGTGCATCAAAATATGACGATGGTACAATAGCTGTTGACTTAATCACATGCAACCCACAGTATGCCGTTGTAAAACTTCCTGATGGAAGAGAAGAAACAGTATCATTGCGACATTTGGCCCCCGCTCCAAGAGAGGGAGAATCAGAGGTGTATCAACATATGAAACTTGAAGACCTTGAGCGGAGACAAACCCTACAACACAGATGCAGGTGCCTACTGACTATGTGACTATGGAACCAATGGTTGCTCCTAACACACATGTACAACAGGGGGAAAATGGACATCAAGAAGAAGTAAATGCAGGGGCTGAGTCTCCAGCTAGAGAGCCGCCGATGTCACCAACTCAGAGCGACGGCAGTATTGGTCCTGGTAGATATAACCTAAGACCAAGAACAAGCAGACCTAATTATAATGTCTAACATTTATTTAATTATTCTTCCATATCACAAGTTCTAACTCATTATCTGTAGGCTTCATATGTCACACTTATTATATTATTATTCAAGACTACTTTCTCTACTGGTCTAACTTAATATTTGTATGCATAATATGACACTTAGGGACTGATAATTTTATTGTGTATAACGTGTTTGTTTATAGTTATGCAATGCTTCTCAATAGAGTCACTCTGTAAGTATTCTGTAGGGATACTTAAGCTTCGTATATTGTTGTCCTTCACTATTATTTACATGTTAATGTTCCTATAACTTTTAGGCGGGGTGATAGTAGTGTAACTGCGTTGATTTTCTGCGTGCGTCCAGCGTATCAGAAGGTCATGCCCAGTGTGTGTGTTTCATGTCCAGTGTGTGTGTGTATATAGACTGCATCAGTGTTATGCGAGACGTGCTGGTTTCATTCACTGTTTACTGTAGTCTACTTTTGTCGAATAAAGCCATGTTATTGGTATTCTAGTCGTTATCATCTCATTACATGCATATAAACTATGTGAGTGTTGTATATAAACAACATGTGTGTTGTACATAAACTATGTGTGTGTTGTATATAAACTATGTGTGTGTTGTATATAAACTATGTGTGTGTTATGTATATAAACTATGTGTGTGTTGTATATAAACTATATGAGTGTTGTACATAGACAATCTGTACATAAACTATATGTGGGTTATATATTGTATATAAACTATGTCAGTGTTGTATATAAATTATGTATCAGCTATGTGAGTGTTGTGTTTAAGCTACATATGCTAGTTATATATGTATTGTGTGTTAATTAGTGTGTATAAATTGGCTCCTTCTACACTTGAGGGCAGTCTTAATTTCTTAAATATAAAAATATTTTTAAGAAAAGCTCGCTTATATTGAGTTAAATCGTATCTTTTTATTTTTTTGAGTCATCAATTATTTTGAATCATCAATTATTTTGAATCATCAATTATTTTGACTCAGCAAGTAATTTGAGTCATCGATTGTTTTGAATCATAAATTATTTTGAGTCAATTATTTTGAATCATCAATTATTATGAATCAATCATGTTTTAATGACTCAAAAATTAAACCTTATACTGCGATAAGTTTGTTTTAAAAAAGGATAAACATTTGGTTTATCAGTGGACCTGACCTTTTTGATTGCGATCCGAGATTACTATAATAATTTCTCAGGACAGTGTATGCATTTTGTCATCTTATTGGTAATTTTGAAATGATCTTTATTGTCGATGGAGCTTGTGGAGATAGGCAAAGTTATAGATGGACACAATTGCGTAAGTTAATCTCCTGGTCTCGCGACTTAGACACGTCTGATATTTCGCCTGTTGGTCAAGAGTCCCAATTCGCGCTTTGATCTAACTTATTATAAGCGTGATTAAACAAAAAAAAGAAAGTTGTTCAAGTGGGACAAATAGTGTAAAAGGTTTTGGCTCAACAGATAGAGGTAACTTGATATAAGCCCGTAGAGAACCTTTCGCTATTGCTAATGTAAAAACAAGAGAACAAAAATACTTTTTAAAAAGCTTATATAATTAAGTGTAATTATATCCATTAGTTTCAATCAGCCGTGTAATAATATGTACTATTGACATAGACATATAATTCTGTGCGATAGAAATATTTTTACCCATAGTATTTGTTTAGCTTTTAGCTTTCTCAGTTCGCTATGATTCTATCACTTGCCTGGACCATTGTGAAAGGGGTGGGAAGAAAGGGAAAGGGGGGGGGGTAACTTGGTGAATGGTTACTTCATCGTTTTGTAAATGCATACAAAAAAATTTACTCGGGAAAATCGCTCAATATTCCTCCAGGAGATTCATTCAGCTTATACCACCACATCTGTCAAGTAAGATTTATTTCCCTTGTTCAAGATACCAAACAAAATAATTAATTACCTAAAGTCTATTAACTAATTGGTTAAATTTTTAAAAATGGCCTTGCGTTGTCAGGTAGAAGTAATAATTGTGTAAAATTTCATTCCGAGATTGGTTAATTTGTTTTTTTTAAATGGCCTTGCGTTGTCAGGTAAAAGAAATAATTGTGTAAAATTTCATTCCGAGATTGGGTGTGGGAGACATAACTTGTACAAACTTTTTACCATATAGACAGACATAGTGAGTTGACATAAGCTTTGTAAAAAAAAACAACATAAATTTATCATTTCCAAAAAATAAAATTATTTTATTTATTATTTAAAACACGAAATTGGCAGAGAAAAATTACATCCTCGTTGATTGATTCATTTTGTCAAATAAATTACATAGATACATTTTGTCAAATAAATTACATAGATACATTTTGTCAAATAAATTACATAGATACATTTTGTCAAATAAATTACATTTTTACTTTTGTAATACTGAAACGGTATGTTGGGGTCAGTCTGTCTACCCATTGATATTATCCCTCCCTTCTTTCAACTCATCATAGATAGATTGCACAAAATAGTAAAGATAATCTCGATCAAACTGTTGCATATGGACCTAGAGTGTGGTGCTGTGGTAGATCTCTCGTTCTAGTTAGTAGAAGTGACACTAGGGAAAGAAACTCCTTTGATGGCAGTGTCATTGCTGAAGCACCTCTGTTATACTACCATTATCAAAGTAAAAGCCGCGAAGAAAGCGTTTACTGCCAACAACGAGATACCCTGGACTTTATATCCTTCAGTTATTACAATTTGCTTTTAAAAGCTCGATAAATGACTATCACACTTTGAATACAAATGCATTGAAACTTATTCATCTTTACTTACTAAGAAACTTAAAAGTTTGTTTTTTTTAATATCAAAGGCATCAGAAGTTTAAAAAAAATAATTAAAGATTTGATAAATGTATTTCGAAGAGTCCTCCGTATCTAGATACAATAGCAAAAGTAAAAAAAAAAGCATTTAAAACATTGACACTTTTCTGAGGAATACTCAAAAGAATTCGGAATAACTATTGCGTATGGGCTTGGTAGATTAGGTATGATGTTTAAGGTCATTGCATAACAAAAAATAATTGTCACAACTTTGGTGAATACCCACATGAATATAAATTTGGTGATTAATTAAAATAGATGTTCAGTTTAAGCTCGTTTGGATCGAAATCTTTCTCGAAGCGACATATTTTTTCTGAACTAAACATGTCTTACATGGAAAGGGAAGTGCGTTTTCATAATACCGGTGTCCAACTGGCCAGTAAGACAAATATGGTCTCCCTGCATCAATTCTGTCATAGTCTTTGGTATAAATCGGTATGCTGTGCCATTGGTGTTTGCACGCTAAGGCTACACAGTTTTTAAAGTTTAACGAATCTTTGATAGACAGAGGCAACTCAACAGACTCTATTTTAACTTTTCTCTCGGGGAATGAGCCCAGAGAAGTGGACACGGCGATAAAGGCCAACTTGACCAGTGGCCACGGTTGCGAGTGAATGTCTCGGAAAAGCACTGCTGATTCTGGTGGGAGGACACCCTGCAGGGAATGACCAGGTTTTATATTAATGTCTAGATCTGTGAGAAAACCGTTAGCAAATAAATATTTGGCCACATCCACGCGATTCTTGACCAACGCATATAAAAATGAAGAGATGGAACTTAAGTTATCATTAGAACGGTCTGCAACTGTCATCTTGGTTGTGACCTCGGCCACTGAGATAGACCGTGTCCCTAGAGCTCCATTCAGCAGAAAAAATCTCAGAAGATCATCTTCACCGGATGTTATTAGTTTGTTGACGTCTTTGCATGTTACTTCCAATTCTGAAGGTGAATCACAAGTATCCACGTCAACAAGGCCAGTTATAAAAAAGGCAAGAGCACTGCGATGTTCTGTTTTGACCAAGGGGTCGGCACCATTGTTTAAAAGCCATTTAACTATTCTGTTGGAGAAATTAGCTATATAGCCGTTTTGCAAAGCGTAGGTCATTACCGTTCTACCTTCGTTATCAGCGATGAGAAGACTGGCCCCATCATCAAAGAACAACTGAAGAAGTTTAGTGACGTCACACGGTATTTTTTTCATCACTAGCATCATTAAAGGCGTCATGCCATCTTTGTTTTGTGCGTTGACATCTGCTCCATACAGGACCAGTTTCTCGCAGAGTTTAAACAACAAACTGAAAGAACTCTGCCGGCTGAGGGAAAAGTTTTTTACCGCCAGCAATAGCAGGGTATTGCCCTCATCGTCCCTGGCGTTGATATTTTTGCACGACGCCACGTGGTTGAGTGCAGTTTGGGCTCGCCCCAATTTTAAATGTTCCAGCATATAGTCACCTTTCACTATTTTAACCAGGATGTCGTAGCATCGTCCGTCACCTGCAGTGTGAGCTAAGTGAAACACGTTCTTGCCACTGGAGTCCATAAGGTCTACCTTGGCTCCATTCAACACCAAGGCTTCGAGGACGCTGTGGTCGCAGTTCGAGCAAACTGTCGTAGACAGAGACAAAGTAGCATACATAAGAGCAGTTCTGCCCTTAGTGTCCATTAAGTTTGGATCAGCCCCGTACAAAATCAGGTCGTCAAATATTTTGCGTGCTACGCTTTCTTTCATGTGAACAGTGGCATCCTGGGTTATCAGGATCAGCGCACTTTCCCCTAAGGAGTTCTGCTGATCGAGGCATGCAGAAAACCTAATGAGATTCAGTGCAACGCCAAAGTCCTGTCGTCTGATAGCATGTAACAAATGACTCTCTTCCATTGTAAGCACGATCAACATCTGAAAACATAAAATAAGAATCTGAATTATCTGAGACAAGTATAGTAGACCAGAGATTCTCAAATCTTTTGTGACCCGGGGACCCCTATATACAGTCGAAATTTCCCCAAGGACCCCTAAGTGAAAAAATTACATATATGTATAGTACAAAAAAGAGTCTACAAATGAAAAAAAAAAAAGCAACAAATTGTTGAAGGCGTGTTGATTGAGATTATAATTTTGTTTAAAATAAAATTGTAAATGATTTAATGACATGATGATGTTGATGAGATTTTATGAAAGTATTTATTCCCAGCTTAAGTAGCAACCGCAAATCTCCACGAGAGGAAATTTCAAGTCGATTTCTTTTATTTTTGAAGACGTTTATCTCGGCAGTGAGTCCACGTTCTACCAGATAAGAAGATGGGAGAGCACTCAACAACTTCTGTATAAGGGCCTATAATGCAAGATATAAAATTGAAATCAGTTTGTGTAACCTGACGATGAACTCCGATTGGGAACAGAGTAGGAAGGACTAATCCTCCCGAAGTGCTCTGGCAAGAAACTGGACCGTACGGCGTAATGCCTTATAGTCCCCAGAGAAGTTTCCCCCAGGGCAGGAGTGGGTTGGTGCGCGTTCCTTGACAATCCCAGTTTCGAAATTACCATTTTTGAGGCGTATTCCTCTACTAGCTCACCAGGGAACGGGCTAGTTAGAGCCTAGCTCGTCGACGCCAACCAGCCCGCCCGACGCAGCCGCGAAGGCCGCGTCAGTCTGTCCAGTTTTTGCGAATCGGCCAGGACCCAGGAGATACCGACCAAACCTCGAATTGGTGCCCAGCGCTATCCGCTTTTCAGTTAGGTCTATTACTCACCGTTGCCCCTGGGCCCAGCGGGGGGGGGGAGGGCTAGACATAACCCCTTTAATATAATTTTGATTTCTTCC
The DNA here is from genome assembly GCF_947242115.1 of Biomphalaria glabrata. Lineage (NCBI taxonomy): Eukaryota > Metazoa > Mollusca > Gastropoda > Planorbidae > Biomphalaria > Biomphalaria glabrata. The sequence goes on from NC_074726.1 coordinate 15,372,917, forward strand.
CATCCCAAACCTCCAGCAGGACAACGGGCGTGAAGAAAGATAAGAAAAATACGAATCTAGACTCAAACAATAAACTATGTGGAAAACAAAGTAAAATATAAAACAATACTTATTGAGGATAAAAGTTAATAGTGGATGAAATGGCATCAATTAATTTGACTCAATCATGTAATTAATTTTTAGTAGATCTAGGCTACCAAAATAAATTTGTGCAATTGGAAATATTTTTTTTATTAATTTGTTTTTGTTTAACTCAACTTTCATTCTAAAGAAAGCTCGGTGCGCTATGGTCTAATCAAGTTAGTGGACTTGTTGGGGGGTCTGGGAGAAGGTTTCCTGTTGCTTGAGTCAGAATTCAAACTTCCAATTACGATTACGTAAACGTTGTATAGACAATTGTTAGCATGTTGTTTTAAATTTAGCGAACGACCAAATTTCTACACAAGGTCTATCACCCGTTAGTTAATTGTTTAACTAATTGTTTGTTGTATTTTTGTTTCATTGATTCGTGTGTTGTCATCGACAATGAATAATTGTGCAAAGTTTCAACTTGATCTGAGAATAAGAAGTGGTAGAAATAACGTGTAGGCCTACATGATTCCACCCAGACAGACAGACGGAGTTTGTAAAAACACATTCTTGATGCAATAGATATCCCTGAACATAGCTTATTGAGCTTATAGTCTATATTTAACTTTTTAAGAGACACAACTAATGATTTAATGTCTTTCAAAACTGTAACTACTTGAAATGTTCTAATGTTTCTGAGTCATTAAATTTTTCGAATTCATTGTTTAATTATTCAATAATTGAAAAATGCATTCCTCAGTAGAGTAAACAACAGCAGTTGGAAACCTCAAACAGTCTGTAAAGACAAAGGCATAGCCCTCGTCACTAAAATCAAACTGAAGCGCTACCTGGTCATAGCACCATTCTTATATTCTTACGAGTCTTGGACGCTGACTGCAGAGCTAGAGTGCAGGATCCTAGCAATGGAATTGAGATGCTATAGAAAGATCCTCGGTATCACCTACAAAGACCGCATCACAAACGAAGAGATTAGAAAGAAGGATTAATACAGCTATGAGACCCCACGATGACCTGCTAACTACTGCCAGAAAACGCAAACTCCTTAAGCCATATCACAGCATAGACCTTCCTTCAGGGAACAGTACCACGAAAAAGAAGAAGCGGCAGACAAAGAAATCGATGGGAAGAAAACGTGGGCGGGCCTGTCATTGAAAGAGATTCTATCCAGGGCAAGAGAGAGAGAGAGAGAGAGCAATGGAGAAAAACGGTCAACAGATGTGTGGTTACCCAACGGTTTAACAGACTAAGGGATAGGAGAAGGTAAAGAGTGTTAAATAACTAAACAAAACATGTCTATCGATCTATCTGTATGTCTTCTTTACCTACCTGTGTGTAACAAAGTTGATAAAGTATCCATCTACCACAAACATGTTACTCCTGTAAATGATACCAAACAAAGGGTATCCCCGTGTTACACACTAACGTCATTGGATTTGAAGGAGCACATGTAAGCAAATCCATTTGTAACACATCTCACTCCATGTAAACGTATCCTGCTCTATGCTATGCCAATCAAGTAGTGCTAGCCCGACCTACATCTAAATATAAAAACACTGTCTATCATCGGCACTACGTTCAGTCTAGAAATGGTCGATATTGTCTAAACAAAACTTAGTTCTGCATGTTTAAGCAAAAAAAATAAACGGTTCTAAAAACAAATAACTTCAGAATGCTATTTTCAGCAGAGACTAGTTGGGGCCATAATGTCTAGATCCCCTGTATCCTACAGCGTGATGAGACCTGGAGAGACAGACAGTGAGAAGAGAAACAATAGACGTGTGACTTGTTGACACTGGTTCTGCTGACTCATTGGAAATGTCCTTTAGTTATTCAAACCTAATGTTTATATATGTCACCTGTTCTAGACATGTGCTATCTACTATATCAAACATTCAACTTACTCCGTCGATTGTCAGATCAGTGCATGCACAGGTCATTCATGTCTCGATTTCGCCCCTTTTTTTTCATTTGCACGCAGACCAATGTGTAGGTAGAGACCAATATGTGGGTACTGGCCAACGTGTAGTTAGTGACTAATATGTGGATATTGGCCAATGTGTAGTTAGTGACCAATATATGGGTACTGGCCAATGTGTAGTTAGTGACCAATATGTGGGTACTTGCCAATGTGTAGTTAGTGACCAATATGTGGGTACTGACCAATGTTTAGGTAGCGAGCAATATATAAGCGACCGCTGTGTAGGTACTTATTAATGTGTAGTATATGATCATTGTTTAGCTAGTGATCAATGCGAAATTAGGTGACTGGTGTGTAGGTACTGACCAGTGTGTAAACAGAAACCAATGTATAAGTAGCTGACCAATAAGGATTAATGTATAATTAGTTGACCAACAAGAAAGCACTGACCAATGTGTAGGTCTTTAACTTTCATTTGTAGCCATTTTTATTATGATGACAAAAACTATAACATTAATGTAATGCAATCTTCAGGTCCTATTCTGGCATCTCTCCAATATGTATTTAATGTGTGTTAGTAATATGCTTCCGTATTTCTTTTTTTTAAATTCATGCACTCTGCCACTGTGGTATAGTGACTGAAATGTGCAATCGAATCACACACAATGAACTAGATGTATATTAGTATGTGTGTGTCTTCACGTTGTAAAAAGATGTTTTTCTATATAGTTTTTTGTGTTTTTGTGTCATATTCTTTAAACTTACAACGTAATCTATTACTAGAACAGTGGTTTGAGTGCTGGGAAAGGTCCCAAAAAGGCCGTGGAGTCTCGGAGCATATGAAGCGCAGGACAGGCCACTGTCCCGTTGGATCACATTTCTCACGGCTATGGCCAAATTTTAACTCACGGTGCCCCCCCCCCCCTGCTGGGAAGAAGATGAAACCGTGTCTCATATTCTGTTTGACTTCCCCATGACTTGCTGATCTCCGTCTCGACCTGGTATATTAACATGTATGCACTACGCAAAAAAAAAAACAACAGCGGGGTTTATGTCCAGGGCTTTTGTAAAAGAGGATTGGAGCCTCTCAAGCCCTCACTCAAATGAAGTTTGATGATGATGATGATTACTAGAACTGTAGACAACTAAAATAGAGCTGGATCACTCTATCTAGGCTATGTTCTTTGTTTGCTGTCAGGTTGTAATATTTACAAAGCAACTTTGTCTGTCTGGTTAAAAGTCTGTACAGTTATTTCTTCCACACCCAATCTTGGATCAAGTCAAAATTGTGCACAATGATTTCATGTGCATTACAAGAATCAATAAAAAGAATAACCACTTAGTAAATTAACTGTTGGAAATTAATTATTTTGTTTGGTATCGAACAAGGGAAAAAATGTCTTTGACAGATGTCGTGGTATAAGTTGAATTAGTCCCCTTTATACTTAAACATGGGCCTCAACTCTGGAAGAAAAGCGCGCCATGTGAACCATGGCTGGCTCCTTTACCACCAAAGCGAAGGCCACCTGCAATATGTGTGGACGGGAGTGTCTCTCCACAATAGGGCTACATAGTCACATGAAAAAGTGTTCTTCGAGATGAAATATAGTAGTTACGACTGAAGGAGGCCAACCATGGGTATAGCGAAGATCTTTTTTCTGGGCTTGGGGGGGGGGGGAAATTTTTCTCTCCCTCCTGCTGTCATATATATCTATAATATAAAGCAGAAAGTAAGGCGTATGTATTTATGTATGTCCCGAATAGAAATCAAAACCGTTTGGCCAATCTTGATAAAACTTGGCTGAAATATTTCTTGGGTACTAACTGGAACAGTAGCGTATGCATAGTGATAGTGGTCATAAAACAAGATTAAGACCCTCAAAAATTACCCAACGCTATGAAAGTATTACTATTTCATGGATCTAGGTCATATAACCATGTTTACATGAGACAAGACCGAAAGGATTTAGATCTAATTTTAAGAACTACACTATGCAAAGATAGTTTTTTTTTTACTTTGACACTGAAAAAACAAGCAAAATATAGTCCATTCATTTCATTATTTAATAAAATTAACCTTCAAATTTGTGTTTCAAAACCATTTTTACTTAAATTCGTTTCTTATATCTGTGAATTTAGACGTACTGATGTACTTTATATCCCATTTATCGCGCGCTTCTTTCGTTAGACAAGGTTATGCATGCGGAGAACTTAAAATCTCTCGAACACTAGATCTAACTTAAATCTAAAGTCTAAGGTGATAGAAGTATTCTTCACAAAGAGAGTTATATACGTTAACACATGAAGACTTGGCATAAATGTTCCTTAGATCATGGCGGAGACCGTATATATGTTTAATATGTCCCTGCCACAATCGGGGTCCCCCCCCCCCCCCCAAAAAAAAAAGCTAAATTTATCTCTGTTCAAGAATGAAACTTTTTAACTAATCGGCTAAACCCGTTTTTATAGCTACATTTGTCTCTTTTTAAGAAACTTTGTTAGTGGAGACTGTAGACACTCCGCCATTGGCAGCCAGAGGGTCTGGAGGAGCACTGTGAGCTTCCCCAACGGTGTCCTGGGCTGCCCCCTGACGCCAAGCACTTTTTTTTTTTTGGTATTTAAAACACACAAAAAAGCATATTCTGAGGTATCTATTGTGAAGAGTATTATCCTGATATTGAAATATTTTAGTTCAAAAACCCGCAAAACTAAATCTGCTATTCCCTGCACCCTATTAATGGAGCATCCGCTGCATAGAACAGACGTAGACAGCGAAAAGAAAACCTAAATCGACCACCGGCCGACAATGGTTATATTTGTGCTATTAAAGCAAAATGTATAGGTCGTAGCTGGGGCTGCGTAGCCACGGGAAATACTGCATTTCTAAGTAATCTTTGGACTCGAAGACAAGTCTTATATTAATGGAGCCCAGCGACTGTTGAAAATGTGTAAACTCTTCTTGGCTACGCTTTAGAATAATATTGAAGAGGGGTTGGGTTTTTAACCTCAAAACTATTTGTGAGTGTGTGTGTAGGGGTTAAACTCAAACCATCTGGAGGTGGTATTAAACTTTAAGCCCTCTGTAAAAATGGGGGGGGGGGGGGTTAAACTCAAAATTTCCTTCGGCACGCTCATAGAACTTTGTGACTGTAGTTTACTATAGTTTTATATTGTTAAGGTGGTTTTTAACTTCAAGCCCACTGGAGGTTGTTTTTAAACTCAAAACCCTCTGGAGGGGTTTTAACTTTAAGCTCTCTGGAGGGGGAGGGGTAAACTCACTCTTTGCTCACAACCCCTGTTGTATGCTTTAATATAGGTTGGAGAGGGAATTTTATCGTAAAAAAACAACACATTTTTGCAGGTAGATTTAAACTCAAACCCCCTCCCTAGACTACGTTCATGGAATTTGGTGACTGTCGTTTGCCTTATTTTTTTTGTTTTATGGTAGAGGGGGAGTTTAAACTCACAACCTCTGGGGGGGATTTTAAACTCAAAACCCCATTAGCTGCGCTTGGGCAAGTGATGACTTAACATTAAAATCTCACCTAAAATAAACAAAATTAAAGCTAAAAATTGGTCACAAAATCCGTTTCGGGGATGGGGGGGATCACCGGTTACGCACATGAGGCCTACAATACTTTGTTTAAATTTGAGTAGCGTATTGGCTTCAAGGGGGCTTGAATATTTGAGTTTTAATTCAAGTCGCTCTACTCATTGTAACCGTGAATCCAGACACCCCTTTTCCCCTAGCCTTCTTCTCTTTCCTAACTGGTCCAGACAAGTGATAGTATCATAGCGTAGTGAGAAAGCTAAAAACATGAAATTGTGCTAAACAAAGGCATGATTACAAAGAGAGTGTGTGTTATACTCAGAGACGGATGATTTGTTAAGGGGGGGGGGCAAGGAATATTCAAGCCATGATCTAGAATAGTCTAGATATATTATTTAAGAGAAAAAATCTATTTAGTATGCATATAAGTTGAACAAAATTTAAAACAACAATTAAAAAGTACTTTTTCATATTATCACATGAACTGCAATATGCAATATGACACGCAAAACACCGAACCAAAGGATTTTTTCTTCTTTTTTTACGAACTTTTTTTTTTTTTTTTTTTTGAGGAATTAGAGATTGACCTTTTAGAAAGCAATTAGATCAATTATATATTCATTATAACACATCAGTTAGGCTAGGTTCACATTTAACTTCACTTTCACTTTCACCTATGCTTTGGTTTGCTGGACCGCTGGGGCACCACACAAGATCTGTCAACATTCTTTCTCCATTCTTCTCTATCACTTGTCTTTGATCGAATTTTATTCTGATGTTCTTTCTGAAAATACTGATACCTGTCTTTTTACCTGCCTGGGTGGACTACTTCGGGGTCTGATTCTGAGTTTGTGTATCCACACAAACTGTCTTTGTAACCTTGTTAATAATGTTTTTCTTGTTTTAAAAATGTGTTTTGATTGAACTAGTTGGTAGAAAGTCAACTTTGAGGCTGTGATACTTGACTTGATTTTAGAACACGTTCAGACGTACGAACATACTGTCTTCTCTCTCTATCTCTCTCTCTCTATCTATCTATATCTCTCTCTCTCTTTCTCTTTCTCTCTCTATCTATCTATTTATCTCTATCTATCTATCTATCTATCTATCGATCTATCTATCTATCTATCTATCTATCTATCTATATCTCTCTATCTCTCTCTCTCTCTCTCTCTCTCTCTCTCTCTATCTATCTATCTATCTATCTATCTATCTATCTATCTATCTATCTATCTATCTATCTATCTATTTATCTATCTATCTATCTAATCTAATCTAATCTAATCTTATTTAATCTAATCTATTCTAATCTAATCTAATCTAATCTATCTATCTATCATTTATTTATTATTACATATGTTACGACATATTCTTACAAGTGCTACTTCTTTCCTAATGCCCTAATGTGGGTCAAAATGCGACAGACACATATATAGTCCATTTAACAATTGTCAAGGCCAGCGTTTCTCAAACTGCGGAGCGCGCCGACGTCCTCTCAAGGGAGGAGCGACGTTATTGCAAAGAAAGGAGGGTGACGAAGCCAGTAAATTTATTTTTCAAGGAGGGGATTTTTTAAATTTATTTATACATTTGTTTTTATTTTAAATTTTACTCCATTTTTTAATATTATTAACCAATTAAAAGGACATTCAAATAAACTATTATTGGACTATTTGAAGTAAGAGACGTAGCCTAGTTTCATCTAATTAGGATCTTTTAAATTGTATTCCGGTTACATTTTTGCTAGAGATGTCTGCAACAATATCGACCCAAAACTCTTCGAAGAGTGGTGCCTTCTTATTTAGTTTAAGATGTCTGTGTGTATAGACTCAATGAAGTCTTAATGTTGTGTCTGTTCTATTTATGTGAATATTGTTGTTTTCATTGAGAAAAGAGTCCTTGTAAAAGGATGAAATTTTCAATAAGGATCAATAAACTAGTCTTAGTCTTAGTTTTAGTCTTAGTCTTAGTTTTAGTCTTAGTCTTAGTTTTAGTCTTAGTCTTAGTTTTAGTCTTAGTCTTAGTTTTAGTCTTAGTCTTAGTTTTAGTCTTAGTTTTAGTCTTAGTCTTAGTTTTAGTCTTAGTCTTAGTTTTAGTCTTAGTTTTAGTCTTAGTTTTAGTCTTAGTTTTAGTCTTAGTCTTAGTTTTAGTCTTAGTTTTAGTCTTAGTCTTAGTTTTAGTCTTAGTCTTAGTTTTAGTCTTAGTTTTAGTCTTAGTCTTAGTTTTAGTCTTAGTTTTAGTCTTAGTTTTAGTCTTAGTTTTAGTCTTAGTTTTAGTCTTAGTCTTAGTTTTAGTCTTAGTTTTAGTCTTAGTCTTAGTTTTAGTCTTAGTCTTAGTTTTAGTCTTAGTTTTAGTCTTAGTTTTAGTCTTAGTTTTAGTCTTAGTCTTAGTTTTAGTCTTAGTTTTAGTCTTAGTCTTAGTTTTAGTCTTAGTCTTAGTTTTAGTCTTAGTCTTAGTTTTAGTCTTAGTTTTAGTCTTAGTTTTAGTCTTAGTCTTAGTTTTAGTCTTAGTTTTAGTCTTAGTTTTAGTCTTAGTCTTAGTTTTAGTCTTAGTTTTAGTCTTAGTTTTAGTCTTAGTTTTAGTCTTAGTCTTAGTTTTAGTCTTAGTCTTAGTTTTAGTCTTAGTCTTAGTTTTAGTCTTAGTTTTAGTCTTAGTTTTAGTCTTAGTCTTAGTTTTAGTCTTAGTTTTAGTCTTAGTTTTAGTCTTAGTCTTAGTTTTAGTCTTAGTTTTAGTCTTAGTTTTAGTCTTAGTTTTAGTCTTAGTCTTAGTCTTAGTTTTAGTCTTAGTTTTAGTCTTAGTCTTAGTTTTAGTCTTAGTTTTAGTCTTAGTTTTAGTCTTAGTTTTAGTCTTAGTCTTAGTCTTAGTTTTAGTCTTAGTTTTAGTCTTAGTCTTAGTTTTAGTCTTAGTTTTAGTCTTAGTTTTAGTCTTAGTTTTAGTCTTAGTTTTAGTCTTAGTCTTAGTCTTAGTTTTAGTCTTAGTCTTAGTTTTAGTCTTAGTTTTAGTCTTAGTTTTAGTCTTAGTTTTAGTCTTAGTCTTAGTTTTAGTCTTAGTTTTAGTCTTAGTTTTAGTCTTAGTTTTAGTCTTAGTCTTAGTCTTAGTTTTAGTCTTAGTTTTAGTCTTAGTCTTAGTTTTAGTCTTAGTTTTAGTCTTAGTTTTAGTCTTAGTTTTAGTCTTAGTCTTAGTCTTAGTTTTAGTCTTAGTTTTAGTCTTAGTTTTAGTCTTAGTCTTAGTTTTAGTCTTAGTTTTAGTCTTAGTTTTAGTCTTAGTTTTAGTCTTAGTTTTAGTCTTAGTTTTAGTCTTAGTCTTAGTTTTAGTCTTAGTTTTAGTCTTAGTTTTAGTCTTAGTTTTAGTCTTAGTTTTAGTCTTAGTTTTAGTCTTAGTTTTAGTCTTAGTCTTAGTTTTAGTCTTAGTTTTAGTCTTAGTTTTAGTCTTAGTCTTAGTTTTAGTCTTAGTTTTAGTCTTAGTTTTAGTCTTAGTTTTAGTCTTAGTTTTAGTCTTAGTTTTAATTGGACCTGTGACTCAACTTTTTTGTTACCAGGAGGAAATAGTGCGCTCTGATTTCAAGAAAACACTTTAACGTCGGCCCGCCCCACCCCTTTTTTACTTTAACATATTTTACATGCGCTCTTCATACTATGAGATAAAGGTCTTGTAGACACCAGGAGAAAGAATTTCTGATGCTCAGAACGCAGGAAAACACCAGGGGCACTTCGCTGGGGGGAGGGGGGGGGGCTAACATCATTCCGACATTCTCTCCCCTTGCTTGGTGTCTGCTGTACATCATTAGCCGGTAAGAACTTTTTCTAGTGCGAAATAAACTTTAAATATCACTTTTTTTTCTATAACTGGAAGGTTGGGTTATTAGTAGATATATTTATATATTTCTTTTCCTATTCATTTCATTCTTAAGACTCTTCCAGACCCTACTGTCGGAGTCTTCAGTGCTTCTCCCGGTCCACAACTGGGTAAGGGGCGGGGCGAACGAAATTTTTCTCATGGGGATCGGGCGCCACCGATAAAAGTTTGAGAACACTGGCCTAAGCACTTGAAAAAAAAAGAGTAATTAAGTTGGCTCCAGTCTGTACCATTGATTCAACTCTACTTACAGAACTGGTTGCTCCTTGACACTCAAACATCTACGGAGACGATAACGTGTATCTATTTTCAAGATACTAAGTACTGGACTGGACTATACTTTAGAGTGCCTTGACACTAGAAGTGGGTGTGGACAGACGTTAGGAAGCTGTGAAACAGTTCGAACAGGCTCTTGAAAGATAATACCAGATTTCACAGGGCTCCGTACAATAAAGTAATCGTAAAATGCTCATTTAACTAAATTAGAAATGTTCTTCATTCTCATTCAAGGGATCAACGCACTGGATTTTTTTTTTTTACCCTTCTTTGTTTGACATCAAGTAATGAATGCACTGTTGTTGTTGTTGTTGTTTTTAACCCTAACCCTGAAAGCCTGAAATTGCGTCTGACACTTGCATATCTTATACTTCAGCAACGTAGACTTGAACATTGAACATCCAAATTTGAACTGATACAATTTCTTTCCCTTGCTCGGTATACCAAACAAAATAATTAATAAGCAATAGTTAATAAACTAATTGGTTAATTTCTCTTATTTTTAAAAGAAATAAGTGTGCAAAGTTTCATCTTGATCTGAGATTGGGTGTCAGAAAAATAACGTGTACAAACTTTTGACTAGACAGAGTGAGTTGATAGAAGCTTTGAAAAGAACTACGTAAATGAAAACCTTCATCAATAGTTATTACTTTCTACCAGGGGCGTCTACTTTTCATTCTAAAACTAAAACAAAACATGTAGCAGCTCAGCATCGATCCAAGTAAGCATGTAAAGGGGCGGACAACTAGTATTGAGTAATGCTATCAAGTACCAGAAAGAGTTCAATGAGCAACGGACTTAAAATACGAAAGACAATTTAGATTTAGACCCTTCAACTTGTTTGACCAGCTGTGTCCATGACACTAGTACACTTGTGCCGTGACGAGGATTGGCCGGCACACGGGATGTTCGTAACAGAATGTAAGATGACGTCATTGCGAAAGTTCACATCCGACAAATCGTACCTCATATGAATCATTGTTCTCTCCCTTATTGCACAATACAAACATAACTTGTTTAGAAGTTACTTTTGTAGCGATAGTCTCAGGCCTGGTGGAAACTTTTGTTGTGTGATATCTTTTGTTATTAACATTATTTCTGTTTTCAATTGACGGTGTGTCTCCCGGTTAATAGGAGTAGTTGGAATCCTCATTTAGAATTAGAAAAATTGCAATTTTAGCATTAGACTCGTGCACTACGTTGATATTATACAATGATTTAAAACACGCAATTTTATTTAGAAAGTACTTATAAAGTATGTGAGGAGCTGATGAAAGACTATATCGTTCTTGTGGATTTAGGAGTACATTTTTGTGTGTTTGCATAGGATTTTAAGAGATTCATATATTCACTTTAATGAAATACAGATGCCACCTGACAATCGGCATTCTCTATGGGGAAAAATGCATTAAATTTCCATGATGGCGAAACATGACCACCGTTAACTATACTAGTCTAGACATTGAATTGAACTATAGTATCTCTCTCTCTCTCTCTCTCTCTCTCTCTCACACACACACACACACACACAGAGTATTTCGTCACGCCTCTAACATGTTTACCTAATTAAGAGAGAACCCTAGTGTAAAACAGGAACAATCCTCTCCAGGTGAAATTCCAGACACCGACTCGAGTTTTGTTTTAGACAACTATAAAACTAATTGTGTTTGTCTCAGTTTAAGCATCTGTTCAATTAACTGACAGATGATGAAGTAGAGCACAGCACTTATATACTTTCCACAATTCCTCTTATTTTGCATGCGAATTCATGGGTGGAATTTAAAACCTGGAAACTTCCTGCGTGGACACGGATGTCGAAAACGGCTCTAAATTTAAGTTGGTCTATTTTTGAATACACCTCATTGGGAATACCCGCATGTGTACAGTAAATAGTTAGTAAATAGGCGTTCAGGAACATTTTGCGCACCGTACTTTGTACAAGTCCTACAAATCCTAGAATTAATTTTGTGACAATATACATATGTCTTTAACACTTAATTAAACACTGCTTCAATACACAATGCTTAATCTATAACAAGATCCATCAATCAATAGTAATACAATGGATGATATAAGTAAACCCAGTATTCTAATCTATTCTAATTTTTCCAAGTCTGAATCTCCATTACCAAACTAGAATCCTCGAAGTCTGAGTACATTACACAGACATAACCAGGTTGTTGTTCTTTTGGGAGGGGGGGGGTATTGGGTCAAGATGAATTTTTTTTTTTATACTTTTTTTTTTTCTTAATTAATTTAATATACATTAGTTTTTGACAGCGAAGTAATCGCTCTTACAAAATGTCATTCGCTTTATAAAGGAGGAATTAAAAAAAAAAATTTTTTTACTTATGCTACTTTTTCCCCTAACGTTACATGAATATTTCTCAACAAACATTTCTAAAGTGATGATCTACTTACCAGCTACTTAGAAACGTCCAGCCACCGTTCTTTCAAGGAGTGGTAGATAGTTCTAGGAATTTCACAGACTCCTGAAAGCAGAAAAGGATGAAGTCAGACGGAGTGAGGTTCTGAAAGAGTACTTATATACTACTGCTCCCCACGCAGTCAGGTGCACGTGATGACTCACTCATATGAATATAATGTTGACGTAAGCCTAATATTTAGAAACTATGAGCACACATCATGGGAGACTTAACTCACTTAAGTCAATCAACTGTTTTGTTATACCGCCTGTTAGTATGCGCAATGCCCACGGGCAGACTGGTTCTCAAAATCGGCCCACACATTTCTATACCATGCGACCCATAAATTGTATATCATATGATGGATATCCAATTCTGGGTCTACCTGTCCTCAAAATGTATGCTAAGTTTGATAATGTATCGATAGCTGTACAGATGCGTACAGTGAATATAAATACGTCTCTCCGAGGGACCCTTATGTAAGAGAATACTAGAAAATCTTTAACAATTTAATACGTGCCTTAGAGACACCCATGCGGCCCTTATCTTATAAAATACAGACGTGATTTAAAAAAAGAAGATGATTACTATGGTCCTACCGGCCAATTTGGGTACGGGCCTAGCGGGTATTTGCCCGAATGCCCATATATCAGTCCGCCCCTGGCAATGGCAATGCCTGTTGTTATTATAATTTAAACACACAAACAAACACTGTAACCAACGGAGCTTAATACCAACTGATAACAATTCGTGAAAAAAAAATCTTTAAAAATTATTTTAATTTTACATTAAAAATATTTTTGTTTGTTGTCACTGCGAAGAAGTTTCTTGCAAACAAATTCCTTTGGTTCTGCGTAGGCTAGATCCAGGCTATGTTCTACACTCTCCTGTTATGTAACATTCTTCTTCCTCGTTCTCATTTATATGATGGAACGTTCAGATGACTAGGCCAATATATGATGGAACGTTCAGATGACTAGGCCAATACATGATGGAACGTTCAGATGACTAGACCAATATATGATGGAACGTTCAGATGACTAGACCAATATATGATGGAACGTTCAGATGACTAGGCCAATATATGATGGAACGTTCAGATGACTAGGCCAATACATGATGGAACGTTCAGATGACTAGACCAATATATGATGGAACGTTCAGATGACTAGGCCAATACATGATGGAACGTTCAGATGACTAGACCAATACATGATGGAACGTTCAGATGACTAGGCCAATATATGATGGAACGTTCAGATGACTAGACCAATATATGATGGAACGTTCAGATGACTAGGCCAATACATGATGGAACGTTCAGATGACTAGGCCAATACATGATGGAACGTTCAGATGACTAGACCAATATATGATGGAACGTTCAGATGACTAGGCCAATATATGATGGAACGTTCAGATGACTAGGCCAATACATGATGGAACGTTCAGATGACTAGGCCAATATATGATGGAACGTTCAGATGACTAGGCCAATACATGATGGAACGTTCAGATGACTAGACCAATACATGATGGAACGTTCAGATGACTAGGCCAATATATGATGGAACGTTCAGATGACTAGGCCAATATATGATGGAACGTTCAGATGACTAGACCAATATATGATGGAACGTTCAGATGACTAGACCAATATATGATGGAACGTTCAGATGACTAGGCCAATATATGATGGAACGTTCAGATGACTAGACCAATATATGATGGAACGTTCAGATGACTAGACCAATATATGATGGAACGTTCAGATGACTAGGCCAATATATGATGGAACGTTCAGATGACTAGGCCAATACATGATGGAACGTTCAGATGACTAGGCCAATATATGATGGAACGTTCAGATGACTAGGCCAATACATGATGGAACGTTCAGATGACTAGGCCAATATATGATGGAACGTTCAGATGACTAGGCCAATATATGAGATGAACTGCGCAGTGGTTTCTAAATCAGGGAGCTCTTCATATCGTTATTTTTTTTAATTGGGGTGTTTTGGGGCCAATGTCTTGTTCTTGTCTCTTGGCAAAGAATGCTGTTTTGAAGGACATGATCAGCATTCTCTGGTGACACTCCACATGGGCAGATTTCACTGTTATGTAACAGACTTCATTATTTATCGACTATTGTCATAGAGTAGATTATAATTGGTGAGTAAATGTTTAATAGTTAGGCCTTCGGGAAAATTAATTGTCTTCTGACGTGTTAACAAAAATATATAATTAGTATCGGAAATCCTACTAGCGAAATAAGTCTAATACGGTTTGGGGATTAATTAGCGGCCCCCGAAAGGGGAAAAGCCGCTATTAGTTTTGTGTGGCCTGTCAGTCCGTCCGTCCGTCCCGTTTAGATTACAGAAACTAGAAAAGAAAATGAAAATCGGACATCATGATATTTTAGACCATTCAAAGTTCTGATGCAACGGCTACTTTTTTCTTTTCTGAAAGTAAAAATCTAATTTTTAAAATCATAAAATCATAAAAAATACACCACTTTTACAACTATTCACTATTAATAGTAACAAACACTGGAAGCTCTTTAGTAGGGGGGACCATTACCTACCATAATTAAAACAGATTTATGCAAACGGTATCTATTTTTTAGTCAAACAATCTTTTCTTTTTACATTTGTATTACTATGTTAAGTAACTTCTGTCAAACTAACTACTACATTTACACACAAAAATTTATTCCTTTTTTATAGATAAAAAAAATCTAATTAGTATGCATATAAGTTAGATAGAATTTAGAACAACAATTAATAAGTAGTTTGTTATATTACCGCGTGAACTGTAACAATACACCACTGTAACAATATAAATCACTCTACCAAAGGGAAGAATTTTTTTTTATAGAAATGTTTCATTTGGGGGGGGGGGGGATTTCAATAAGAGATTGACCCTTTACAAAACAATTAGATCATTATAATTCATTATAATAAATCAGTTAGACCAGGTTCACATCTAACTTCACATTCACTATCACCTATCATTTGATCTGCTGGACCGCTGGGGTCCCACACAAGATCTGTCAACTTTTTTCTCCATTTTTCTCTGTCATTTGTCTGTGATAAAATTTCATTCGCATGTTCTTTCCGATAATATTGAAACCTGCCTTTTACCTGCCTGGGTGGACCACTTCGGGGGCCGATTTTGAGTTCTTTACCTTGTTTGAGAAACCAACAATATAATTTATTACCAATTGTTAATTAACTAATTGCTTTTTTTTAAATTGTTTCTTATGTTGTGAGTTAAAAGAAATAATTGTGCAAAATTTAAGCGTCATCCGAGACTGGGTTTCGGAGATATGACGTGTACAAACGTTTGGCTAGTCACACAAACAGACAGACAAAGAGAGTGAATTGATATAAGCTTTGTAAAAAAAGATTGCTTCTCTCTGCACCTAATTTTTCCTCTCAATATATCGCTTAGGTCATCTGGCATAAAGAGAAGCTTTCCATTGAATACAGTTGAAACCTGTTCACTGCTGACTGCTTGTGCTGGCCACGAAATTCTTTTATACTCTTGACCATAACCAAAATGTTAAGCTTACATTCACCTGAACCCTGATAGGAAACTATGCTGCTACCAACTTTACAACTCAAAGCTAGCCAGAGCAATTAAATGGTGGACTGTTTTTTTTTATTGCTCTCACTTACCTCCGATGGATGATTGCACTAATCCTAATATCCGCTGACACCAACTGTAATAAAGGGTTCAGTTTGTTTTACGATCCTTTCATTACCATAATACCACAATTAGAAATTGGAAAGAGTTGCGTGTCACGTACGGCTGCTGATGGTATAAATGTCTTTACATTTCACCTGCACTAATCACCAGTTGTCTCTGCAGATCTGATTCCTGCGAGTCACCATGTCAGTCTATTTCTTGTTTCTCTACCTTGTTGCTCTGGCCACAAGTCAAGTCATTGTAAGTGTTTTCAATAAAGTCTAAAATCGTGTTCTGGACATTTTGTTTATTTGATTGTAAAAGAAAATTTGGTAAACTTTTTTTTCACGCAAACTTTTCGATCTAATTCTATTCGTAGAGTCAGAGCCACTGGCGGATCCAGGGGGGGGGGGGCGGTAGGGGCGATCGACCCCCCCTTTGGGGGGGGGGCGGACGAATTATAGTATAGAATTCACACAATTTGTATGCGAATTTATTACTTATGTTAATAATATATACTAATTATTTATATTTCAACCTATTTTTAGATTATTTCGCCCCCCCCCTTCTAGTATTTTGGCCGATTTGGTAGGGTCGGGAGGGGGCGATGGCATCAATCCGCCCCCCCCCCACCATAAACTTTCGAGTGGGGGGGGGGCGGTCCTATTTATTTGTAGAAATCACAGCTTGCTAACAGAATCAATTAAATATCTATATGATTAAAACTTGTTATTGGTATTTTAACCGGTCTTTATATAATTTCGTTCACCTGTTGGCCGATTGGAAGGGAAGGCGAATACCTCCACCGCCCTTCCCATCTAAACCCTTTGAGTGGGGGGGGGCGGTCCTACTTTTATGGAGAAATCATAGTATGTTAACAAAATTAGTCGAATATCTATATAATATAAACAGGTGGAAGTGCGATACATGCAATCCCCTTCCCCCCATCGGACAAATCAATACTTTTTCTTTTTGTATTATAGTAAGAAATTACAAAATAAAAAAAAATCTGTCACTAATATAATTTATATATGCTATAAAGTAAATTCTTATATCGAGTCGCCCAACCCCTATTCCTTAATGCAAAATGCAATCAATAGCAGAAATTATAAAAAGAAGCGAGAATTAATCGTTTTCATTTTACCGCCCTTGCCCTTTCCAGACAGAGTTTGTGTAATTTGACATGAATTTATCATAACTATTTTAAGAAAGACTTTGCTTTGGAAAAGTTATAATTCAAACGAAATTTTTCAATATAACAGTCACGGTTGAGATGAGTTCAAAAGCCAGATAATCTTTTCCTAGTCGACTTTTTCCAACCTTTACTCTATCTCATATTTTTCTAGTTAAATAAATTTAGGACTATAACTCACAATGTATGCTAGAATTTTATTGAATATTATTAATCGAATTTTATTTTTCGGCGGCGATCCTCAAAAACTTAATCTAAATATGTGGGGTATCTAATCTTTTCAAAGAACAAATCGGTTTTATTTGCAATGTATTAAGGGACTATAAATTCATATTAGAATATTTTTCTCATTATTCAAAAGGCACTTTATAATAGAATGAATAATGAGCTGTAGGGCACGAGAATGCGTTATTGCAGTGAAGAATGTCAGAAAACGCTTTTAGCGTCGAGGCTTCGCCCCGAACCTCACTGATGAATAATAAGCTGTAGATGTCAGGAGAATGCGTTTCTGCAGTGAGAAATGCAAGAAAACGCTTTTTGCGTCGGGGCTTTGCCCCGAACCCCACTGATAAATAATGAGCTGTAGATGTCAGAAGAATGCGTTTCTGTAGTGAAAAATGCAAGAAAACGCTTTTGGCGTCGGGGCTTCGCCCCGAACACCACTAATAAGTAATGAGCTGTAGATGTCAGGAGAATGCGTTTCAGCCGTGAAAAATGCAAGAAAACGCTTTTGGCGTCGGGGCTTCGCCCCGAACCCCACTGATAAATAATGAGCTGTAGATGTCAGAAGAATGCGTTTCTGCAGAGAAAAATGCAAGAAAACGCTTTTGGGCGTCGGGGTCCGGCCCGAACCCCACTGAAGAAGCTTACAGCGCTCTCCCAGGCCCCCAAGCTTGCAAGAGAAAGACTGTTTTTGTTTCTGTTTTTTTCGCCGAAGATTGAGAAACAGTCTTATTTTATTCTCATATATATATATATATATATATATATATATATATATATATATATATATATGCTGTACGCACGTTTATGCATAGGGTTAGGGTTTACTGGGCGTTAGGGTTAGGGTTTGGAAAAAAATCGCCCCCCCCACTCCAAAGTTCTGGATCCGCCAGTGGTCAGAGCAGGGTTTAAAGGAGAGCAGGCCTCCACAAGAGAGAGACTTGCACAGTTGAAATTTGAAAAAAATCCAAATTTTGACGGGTCAGAAACTTTTTTTTAGTTTTTTTTATTACAAACATTTTTTGTTCGTATTTTTTTTTTAACGACAATGCTTTAATTCAAGACACAGTTGTGTTCAAGAAGTGTCCGCTTGTAGTGTCCTCGTAATATATAAATCATCTCCTGATTTACGGCAGTGCGTCTACCCAGGGCATTACCCTCAACATAGTCAAAAAAACAAAACAAAAACAACTAAAATGTGCATAGTAATTGTTTTTTTTAAAGAATGAAAATGAGATTAAAATTGACAAGCACTTTAAGACTAAGACTAAGACGGCTTTATTGATCCTTACAGGAATTTGTTATGATTTTTAATATACAATTAACCTATTATTAATAATAAGTGGATTTTTATTCAAGTTTTCAAAAACATGTTGTGGCCTCCAGTTACTTAAATCCGGCCCTGCGTAGAGTTAACATTGGAGTTGAACTTTTTCAAAGCAAAACATAAATATTACGTGACAAGGCTGGGATTTGCATAAAGTAGAAAGGGTTTAAACCAAAACTTCCGACTAATTAGTCTGATAGAGTGTTAAGATAAAGAATATCACTGCGCTTAACTTCAGTTCGTAACTGTCTATAAGAAAATTATATCAAGTAACAGTGAAAGTCTGTTTAGAAATGTATATGTCAGTGCAGTCCTTCCTTTGTATTAAGTAACAGTGAAAGCCTGCTTAGAAATGTATATGTCAGTGCAGCCCTACTTTGTATTAAGTAACAGTGAAAGCCTGCTTAGAAATGCATATGTCAGTGCAGCCCTACTTTGTATTGTTTAATTAACAGTGAAAGTCTACTTAGAAATGTATATGTCAGTGCAGTCCCTCCTTTGTATTGTTTATATTACAGGAAGACGAGGAGAGGGAACTGTCTCTCAGGGACGATGACAACATATCTCTTGAGAACAACATGGACGCAGACGACGTCTTTGAACTGGTACAGAAAGTCGTCTCACGTTCCATGGGAGGTGCACTTTGTTTTTTCTTTCCACCATCGTGTTGTAGTCACAGTTTAAAAGTCTCGCCAAGAAGTATCGATACTTACTAGTAGGACAATAATGCATCCAAGCAACATCACACTTTTGGCGCAAATAGTAGTGCTGCTTGGTAGTGCGGTAGACATGCTCGAGACTGTCGTCTCTATGGTCTTGTGTTCAAACCCTGCCCGCTGACATCCCTTGCCGTCCTGCAGAAGGTTGGGGATAGGACGAGATCATTTGCAAGTCTGAAAGAACGTCCAAAACACGTTGAGCAAAACAGCATGTGCCTGGTGCATCTAGCCTTGTAGCATGTAGCCTTGTAGCATGTGCCTGGTGCATGTAACCTTGTAGCATGTAGCCTTGTAGCATGTGCCTGGTGCATGTAGCCATGTAGAATATGCCTGATGCATGTAGCCTTGTAACAAGTGCCTGGTGCATGTAGCCTTGTAGCATGTGTCTGATGCATGTAGCCTTGTAACAACTTCCATGGTGTATGTAGCCTTGTAGCATGTGCCTGGTGCATGTAGCCTTGTAGCATGTAGCCTTGTAGCATGTGCCTGGTGCATGTAGCCATGTAGAATATGCCTGATGCATGTAGCCTTGTAACAAGTGCCTGGTGCATGTAGCCTTGTAGCATGTGCCTGGTGCATGTAGCCTTGTAACATGCGCCTGATGCATGTACCCTTGTATCATGTGCCTGGTGCATGTAGCCTTGTAGCATGTGTCTGATGCATGTAGCCTTGTAACAACTTCCATGGTGTATGTAGCCTTGTAGCATGTGTCTGGTGCATGTAGCCTTTTAGCATATGCCTGGTGCATGTAGCCTTGTAACATGTGCCTGATGCATGTAGCCTTGTAGCATGTGCCTGGTGCATGTAGCCTTGTAACAAGTGCCTGGTGCATGTAGCCTTGTAGCATGTGCCTGGTGCATGTAGCCTTGTAGCATGTGGATACAGGATGTCACGGGCACATGCTGATTTGCTTTACATGTTATGGATGTTTCTTCAGAATTGAAGATTATTACATCCTACAGATTATGTTACAGGATGTATATTTATGTACTCATCCATTACAGTATATATACACACACATTACCAACAAGACAGGTCAAATATGTTGTAGCAATTTAGTCCTTTAGCGCAGAGGTTCTCAAACTTTTTTCAGTTCAGGGACCCCTTTACAAGCAATATGATATTAGCAGACCCCTTATGCAGCCTGATTTGGCTGCCTAAAGCACATATTTCCAAAGCCGCTGACATAATCAAACTCTACGCAACCTTGTGTGCTTTTTGGCTCTGTGATTTTCGCAATGACATAATATAGGAAATATTAAGAGCTTTTTCATTCTTTGTTGTCGCAAATCTAATAAATTTCTGCTGATTTGCATGCAGTTTTGTTTCATGTTCACAGAATTCTATGGGCTAGTGTTTTAGTTAATTTAGATTTATTACAAAATGACGCTTTAGTTTATTAGCTTTCACACTTTTGTTAGATAACACATTCAAACAAATGACCCATTGTGACTGATCATTATTCACTTTGTAAGGTATCAATCCGAATGGTAAACCTTCAAGAGAATATTTACGTAATTTTACTTAACGTTGGAGCAGCCTATTTTGTGGCATCGTGTCTCAGTTCTTTGCCACTATTTCCACTTCAGATGTCTGCTTATGCTTCAAATATTTATCCATAACCGAAAACCAATGTAACAAACACGACTTACCACTGTATAAGTTAATAATCAATTATAAATAATAATAATATTAATAATTTAAGAAAAACTGAGATAGAAAAACAAAGAAAAAATTGGAACCTAGGCTTGGAGATTAAGCACCTATGGAAATTGTCAAAAATAACAATATACGCCATTATTATATCAACCGAGGGATAATAACAACTGACCTCACAGACACCTTCAAGGCCCTTAATCCTAGGAACTCCTCATTGCCTGTCAGAGGGCGGTACTGCTGCAGACCTGCCACATCACCAGAAAATTCCTCAGTGGAAACTGTTAAAGGGACTACGATGAATTTTGTTTCTCTTTAGCAAAACTCGACCCTGGCAGCGCCAGAGAATAACTAATCGTTCATTTCTAACATAATAATACTACAATAAATAGAGTGATGTGTTCGTGTTTCGTTGAGTCTCAAGGTCGTCGCTTGGAAAAATTTGAATTTCTATGAATGATGTAAAATTGAAAGACCGACGTTGATTGGCTTGAGAGGTAGACAAATTGAAATAAGAACATGTATAGGTTTATGAAAAGAGTATATTTGATATTCATGCGCAAAATAATTTTTATCATAGGTCTTTTAACAATCATTATTGTTTATCATTACGTAGTTCTTAATAGACATTAAACAATAGAGAAGGACTAGTTGGTTATTATTTAAATTATAGAATCGGATAAACTGGTTTTAGCGAAACATTTATTTTAATTGTATGCAATTTTCATCTTTCTGCGGACCCTCCAACGTATCAACGATTGAGAACCATTGCTTTTACGTACTAGTTAATTCTCATTTTAACCGGAACAGGACGATTTGGCGTAGTCTATTTGGCGTAGTCTTTTTGGCGTAGTCTATTTGGCGTAGTCGTTTTGGTGCGATGGTCGTTTTGGCAAGGGACGTTGTGACGCAATTTGTTTTCGCTACATTATATATGTTCATGTATTATGTCCTTAAAAACAATAATTCATGTAATTTTTTGTATGTGTATGTTTGTGTTCAAAAGTACTTCTATGTAAAGAACTATTGTTATTAGTGTACATAAGATGTGGGATTCAAGTTTGTTGATTCATTATTGTAGTGTCACTAACATTATAATGTGTGTGTGCTTTAATCTTGTCCAAAACAAAATATAACAGTGAAAAAAAATCAATGTAAGTTTTTTTTCACAAAATTTTTTTTTATTATTTATTTAATTTATATAGTAGGCCTACCTCAAACTAGAAAAGAAAGAACACTGATTGTCATCCATTCCATTGTCATCCATTCCAATGTCATCTTTTCCATTGTCATTCATTCCATTGTCATCCATTCGCACACCTCACCTACAATTTAAGGGGTGGGGTAAAATGTCTGGTGTTCCCTCCGAATTGAAGATTTTTACATCCTAGTCCGAACCTCCCATAAGATGAAGAGTTTTTTTTCCGGGCAGTGTTTGAACCCGGGATCATTGAGACGACATGACCCGAGCACATACTACACGACCAAGCAGCCATCAATAATTCACAATATAAGTTTATGAAATACGCAAAATTATTAAAACTTTTTTTGTGGGGGGGGGGGGGGGGGAGAGGGAGGAGAATGTATACTATACACTGTAGTAGTAAAGTATGATAAAACAATACTGCTTATTCTAAACACTTTTACCAGTCATCGTCAGAACCTGTAGCGCCAAAAAAAGGCTTTTATTATCTCTTATTAAAAATATGTTAACTGATTGATGATTACTAAGTTATACAAGAAGAATTATTATCTAGCTACCAATTTTGTGTATTTAAGTTGGTGTCAGAGCCTCGGACCTGGTCAGATTTGCAGGACATGTGAGACATCACGCTGACAGATTTTCTAGACGAGGTAATAGCTTAAGAGGCGTCCTATTTCTTTTTTTCTATTTACTGTTTAGTGTGTTAATATTTGTGTAGTTCAAACTTTGTGAAATGTGTTGATGTTGTTTTAAATGTCCACAGTTAGCTGGTTGTTCTTATTCTTTAGGCATGGGAACAAGTTAAAAAAACCACAAAGAGAAAGGCACATTCCTCGTTCCATATGCTAGGACAATTGGTACAAATGCTCCTTCTTCCCTAGTGCTATTAGAGCATGGAATGGGTTGCCTGAGCCATCCAGGAAAACCAGTGACTTGACTGAATTTAAGTCATCGGTTGACATGCATTTTAGATGCATAACGCGTAGTAAGTAATTATCTTCTTTTTTGAAGGTATATAAGATAAGATAAGAAAAGATAAGAAATAAGATTTTAAAAAATTCTAAGCTCATTGGTTACATCGGGAAAATTTCATGACTTCAACAGGAATTACCGCTCTCGTTCATATAAATAGACACACACACGAACATTTCCGGAAATGATCTCAGGAAACAAGTCATTGAGCTCGGTCACCCGGTACTATATATATATATATATACATAAAGAGAGAGAGAGAGAGAGAAAATGAGAGATATGGATGGACGTATGGATGGATATAGTGAGTTTTACATCCTGTAAATTTTTGTAATCTCTTGTTCAAGTTTCCGCTGCTGAGGTACAGAGAGAAATCAACAGCGGAGCAGAAACAATTGGCCAGCAGGCAGCAGTCAGAACTTTATTTGCACAAACTCAAGGTAAGATAAGTCGCTTTTAAGTGGTAGCCTTTGACTAGTGTTACATTGTTTGACATTGAAGGTGTTTGACATTGAAAGTGTTTGACATTGAAAATGTTTGACATTGAAAATGTTTGACTTTGAAAGTGTTTGACATTGAAAGTGTTTGACATTTAAAGTGTTTGACATTGAAAGTGTTTGGTACAAACAGTGTATACATACTAACTCTTAATGTCTTACGTTTTGCCTATTGCTCGTAACCAGTTCTCCCTCCCTCCCCCCCTCTCTCTCTCTCTTGATCTCCCTCAAAACCTTGTTCCATTCCATGCAGGACGCGGCATTCTCCAAGAATTCGATCTACTGTTTCTTCGTCTTCTTTCCAGTGGCGACATATTGAATCGCCAGAAGCAAGTGCCTGTTGGGTAGTGACTGACTCTCAGGCTAGGACTGCCTATCATCACCCTGGAGTGTCCACCATGCATCCTTATTGTCTGTTTTTCCCAACCTTTGACTTTTCCCAGCTATCAAAGTGTCTATTTTCTCTGGATATGTTCATGATCATGATCAACATTTGGTTTCTTATAGTTCTAGATATAAAGGGGACGCTACCGCAGGTAATGGTGAAAATTAGCAATTGAATGTTGTGAATTAAAATGTTTGAAAACATCTTATCAATTTTGTGATCAAGTTTCTTTTTTAAACCTAAAATTGTAAAACAAAACAGAAATTATTTAAGAGTTCACGTGTCTTCAGGTCCTCAGGAGGCTCCGGTTGACGTCTGCCCATCACGCTTCGTGTTAATGTTGTTGTTTTTTTGTTTGTTTGTTTTTATAAACAGTTTTATTATAACAAGCCGAATCATTTTTTTCTTTTCTTTTACATTTTTTAAAGCTGCAAGACTTAATGTTGCGCTGAAATTATGGGGTGCTTTGGCTGATAAAGGAGATCTTTTAGAAGGTAACGTTTATTCTGACCATCCCAACTATGTAGATCGTGCCTATACTAAAATAGAAAAAGTTACGTCAATAATTGTTGTTTTCTAGCTACAATAATAGCATGGATCTATCTTTATATGTTAGCCTTATCTGAAAAGAATAGCATTATATTTAAAAACCAGATCTAGAGATTTATTAGCAAGTTATGACAAATTATAACATGGTATTTTTATAATATCTTCGGGCTTATAAAATATATTTACTACCCGGTTATAGTTGTGCATTATAGAACCATAGGCTAGTGCGTTCATTAAAAACACTACGAATTTTAGCAGTTTTCTTTTTTTTTATTTATTTGTCAACATTGAGGGTCAATTTGTGTCCTTGACATTTTAAGTTAAATTTTAAAATCTCCATCTGACAGTTGCACAACTTAAAACTTATTTGTAAAATTTTGTATTTTAAAATGTTGGGATAGTGTGCATACAATAACAATAGTACATTTAAAATTTCTTTTTTTTATTTAGTTGTCAAAATTGAGGTTAAATTTAGTGTCCTTGACATTTTTAATGTTATTGTGAAAATCTCCAACAAAATATATAAGATTTAAGCTACGCTTTTAAGAAGGGGAGGGAGATTATACGTAATTAATATTGCATAATTTTCTTGAAAAAATTAAACTTATTAAAACAAATTTAATGTTTACTATAGATTTAATAAAACTATTTAATGCAATATATACTAACTGCAATAAACTGGAGTATTTGATATTTTAACAGAACAGCGAAGACCATTTCAAGCTGTACTAGCAGCTGTAAGCAGAACGGCAGCTGTGATCACATCTATAGCAAGGAGATATGGTAAGTGTTAGTTTGTTTTGTAGTCTATAAAACAAAAGCCATTCTCGAACATGTCTATTGCTTCCTCCTTTCCCCAAACTTGTACGCTTGCCTATTTCTTTCCACTACTCTGTTACATGGACTCTCTTCCTTCCTTCTATTTATTCACTCGGTTAAGCCCTACTTTCTACGCCCATTAAGTTATTAAATAAAAAAAAATTCAAGGGTCACAATCACAGCAGTTAGGTATCTTACAATTGTATCACGCTTGACAAAATACACGAAAAAAAAACGTATATTCATTTTCCTATGCAAATAATTGTGTGGTCTACAATTGATATAAGTATAATATAGAGCCTAGTTTTAAAAAACAATTCTGATATAACTTTTATTCAATATTAAACAAACTATTCTTTTAACGTTTTCTATTCAATACTAAATAAAATTTTGTTATTGCACTAAATAGCACCACACGTAGAACCATCCATTTCTTTTCAAACTTTTTTGAATAAATATAACTCAGTGAAAATCAGTAAACGGAAGTGCCATTTTCTATATGAATCGTCAATTTTCGCCTAATTTATTTTAAAGAAAAGGTCAATATAATCACTAAAATGAAAACGTTACAGTCATTTTGAACTTTATTTATTAAAGAATTGTTTAAAAACAGGAGGTAGATAAATGTCCAAAGAGGGAAAAGTTGCTTACTGAAAAGTTGTATAAGGTTACTCGCTTTTATTGTTGTTTGTAGAGCAAAGCGTGCCTTTGATTCTTTGACATCAGGTACTGAATCTGTGAAGAATGTGTGATGACAGAAACCACCAGATCATGTTGCAAATGCTTAGAGTTTCTTGGCTTTAATTTTATGCTTGTCATTGATGGAAATGTCTTTTTGCATAGACAACTCTAGCTGATAGGTAGCAGGGTCGTAACTAAAGCACCTGGTTTCTCAGCAGTCCTCAAACAGAGACACAATAATTGTTTTCTGTACACTGCGTTCCGCTTCAAAAATTGAATCTTTCCTCTCATTAAAACAAAAAGTCTGTTACTTAGTAATATACCGCTGACTTGTTTCCTGGCTGGTTTGACAGTGCCTCAGCACAAATGTTGATACATCCAGTGTACTTCCAATGTAATAAAAAGAAAAGTGCAAATAGTTTTTATTTGCGATTCAGTGATTTCAGTCTTCATTTTCTTTTTTGGTGGTTCGTTCGATGTTATTTCGGCATTACCGGAAGTTGATTTTGAAAACACCGCTTTGTGATTCTTGCACATACGTCGGAACTCTCCTGTTAATTTGTCCATATTGAAGAAATTGAAAGCGGTATTGCAACTAAAACTGGACAAAAATTAAAAAAACGCAGCACCTTCTTAAGACAAACCATAAATCAGACAGAAGAAATGATTGCCTGGAAGGTATGCGTGATATTCCTAATCGGCATTAATTGGAATTAAATCATTTCTCGATTTTTCTGCTCTATCATGAGGTGACATAAGAAACAAAAATTCAATAATATAGACTTACTTCTTTTTGTAGATTGTTCACATATTCTCTACAGCAGCGTCTCTTTTAACTTTTACCTTTTGCAACCCACCAACAATTCATCCCAGTAAAAATATACGCAGGTCAAATTCAGTCAAATAAAGAATTAGGCATCCCTCACTGGCCAATACTGTACACACAAGCACGCACGTATGCAATGGGCGTCGTCGTTGTAAAATCATCTTCGTGTTAAGCTAATTGTCGCTATTTTATTTGTCACATGTAGACCTATCAATGTGCGATAGCAGGCGTGAGGATTTCCACCATTCTGACCCAATAAAATATATTCACTAGTGATGACATTTTGAAATGTTTGCTTCATAAAATTATGAGTCATAATAATTGCAGGGCCTCTGGTGAAATAGTGTACATTGAAAAAGATGTAGAAACTTTTCTTACTTAAAATATTTTAATTTTTCAAACATTTCTAATAATGCTATTTTAATACGTTTATAATTAAAGACTCAAACTACAATGAAGTAACAACTTTTTTGCCCTTTGAAAAAAAAATAAATGGACACAAATCATCCCACGCGCAATCCGGACCTCGCACCTCTTTGGGAAGACGTCTAAGGGTCGCGCATTATAGTTTTAGAAACGCTGGTCTAGAGCCGGGATCGGCAACCTGCGGCTCGCGAGCCACATGCGGCTCTTTGGATGTGAATCTGCGGCTCTTTAGTTCCATACGCAAATATTATTTATTTTATCGAAACACTTTTAAAATAGTTCTGAATCGTTTAACGAAACTTAGGCGCCGATTCTATCTCTCAGCCACTTGTACTCGCTTTTCACCACACCCCTCCCCCATTACACTCGTCGTCACTATTGTCAGTCTGTCGGATTCTCAAAAGCTCTCGAATGATGCCGTCGTCGGATGTTTCTATGTAGGTTTTAATTCGATTTGACGTAAGAAGAATTGGCATCTCAACCACGTGCTTTGACTGTGACGTATAGTTTGTTGTTTCAAGTAAACGAGTTGTAAGCGAATTATCTTCTCAAAGTTAGAAGCGATCTACAAGTAATGCTATCCTGGCAAGATTTGTGTATACCACTAGAAGTTGTACAAAAAGACAAACCATTTACAGATGGTATGTCTAAGACTGCTTCCTTCGTGCATCTGAAGAAGTTTCGTGATTTCAAAAACAAACCAGAAATCTTGAAAAACAAATTCAAAGACTTGCCACTATCCGCTGAAACAGTACAAGATAGAATAGCTAAAATGTCTTCAAATGTAACATATTTGCGGGTGGAAGATATTCAACTTTCTTTCTGCCTTATCACTTGCTATAGATGAGTCTTGCGACATAAAGACGCGGCACAAGTTGCCCAATTTGTCAGGTATGTGTCTTCCCTAGGATTGCTACCACTCTCATGACTTACTAGTGGGGACGATAGAGCGAATACATGCAAAAATACCTTGAAGACAATAAGATCGATTTAAATAAAATCGTTTCAATAGCAACTGATAGAGCCAGAAGTATGACGAGAAAAAAATTAAAGGGCAACAACAATTCGTCGAACAAAGAAATTTTTACGTTTCACTGAATAATGCACCAAGAAGCGCCTTGTGCCCAAAAACGATTCCAACCGAAATAAATGAAGACATGAATTTGGAAATCAAGATTATTAACAGCTTCTTGTCAAAAGCACTCTACCACTTAAACGAAATGGAGACTCAGTATTCCGACCTATGCTTTTCCAAAGGTAAGGCGATGAAACGTTTTGCTTTGTGCTTGAATGAAATAAATACATTTCTAAATGAAAAAGGCATTTATCACAGCGAATTATAGAAGGACAAATAGTTGCAAAAATTTTACTTTATGATTCATATAACAGAGAAATTAAATGAGCTGAATCTAAAACTGCAAGGAAAGGAAAACCCATCCTATGTTTTGGTAGAAGAATTGGTTTGTTTTGAAGAAAAAATAATTCTTTTTGCAGAAAATATTCAGAGCGGTAAGTTACTTCATGTTCAATGTGTAAAGCAGCATCACGATAAAATCAGTGCAACTTTTGACACGAACTACTTCAGATTCGTGTTTAAAACTAAAAACATCAAGTTACCGTATGAGCCAAATGTATCCAGCTTTCTAAAACAAAAGCCATCGCTCCCATTGAATTTGTTTGCTCAATTGTTTGTTATTGAAGTACAAGTTAGTGGTGTAAGTAAATGTTTAATTGCTTTAGTTCTTATTGAAATAAAAAATAATTATCTAATATGCCATATATATATTATCTAATTTGTTGTGAAAAACACTAGGCTACTTATATATGAATTCGTTTTTTTTTTTAATTAAAAAAAATTCATTGTGTCAGAACTATTTATAGTTGGCAAGAAAAAAAAACTTTGTGGCTCTTTAAAAATTTCGAAATTTTGTAAATTGTAATTTTTGGCTCTTACGACTCAAAAGGTTGCCGACCCCTGGTCTAGAGTCTAGAGATAAACTTACTTGGAAATATATAAAAAGAGGAAAATAAAGACCGATTAGTGGAAACTTAACAACGGCACCATTTGGTATGGCTGGAAGTACCACCAGAGCCTAGAGCATGTGGTCCGTTCAATACCGAATGCAAAATGTGAGTGTTCGGTCAAAATAATCAACATATCATATAAGAACTATTTTAAATAATTAAGCACAGTTATAATCTAGCAATATTTCAATTATCATTACAATCTACCTTTCGAGAGTTTCTAAATCTAAATATTTTCATGTGTTTGTGAAAATGAAATTAAGAAACGGTTAGACTTCTCCAAAGACATTTTGTAATTAATATTTTGTCTCTACAGGAACAAGAATGATTTATAATGACGGCCCTTTGTAAACAAGAGCACAGATTTCAATGCTGGTACGCCATTGAACAGCACCATGAATTATTTTGTTTTTGAACACGAGTATACTTGCTTGTTTTTAAATGTAGATCTCTTGCTGTGTTGGTTTTCTTTTAATTAAATGAGCTTTTTTAAAATGTTGAAACTCTATCTCCATTTCAAGTTAAAAGCAGGGGAAGACAAATAATGTCACATATTGTTTATAACTGTGAACATCACTTACCTCCCCACATTTTTAACCTTCACCATGTCTTCTGTTAATGCTTCATCTTCCCTATTTCACAGAAACACAACAGTCATAGAGCACAGAAATAGTGTAAAAACAGTGATTCCAATTTTCTTTGCAACATTATTGAAATATAATTAGCCTAAAGGAATTAGTAAAAAAAAAATGCAACTACAATAAATATTCATAATATGCTATATCGCTGTACAAAGCTTGTCATGGGTTCTCAACCTGTGGGTAATGAACATTTTTCAGGGGTCGCCCTAGACCATAAAAGAATATGAATTTTGTTTCTAATTTACCGCGTAAAACTTGACATTTAGTTTTTCTATTGAAAGTTTTTTTTTCTATTATCGTTTGAGGATAACAATTGCAGACAAACTTCGTAAATAGTCAATACTAAGCATCGTTCAATAGTCGTTCAATCTCAATCTTGTTTTTCTTTTCTCACTCCCGCTCTTTCTCTCCCTCGTTCACGCTCTGTTTGTTTTTGTTTTCTTTTACATGTTTCGGACGTCTCTTAAAAATAATTACGTTCTAACGCGAAGGCAGGATTGCAGGAATCAGGCAGAGTTCGAACTCGGAAAATTAATGATAACAGGGCGCATCTGAGTCCACCCAACTCTAATGGGTGCCTGACATTAGTTGGGGAAAAGTAAAGGCGATTGGTCGATGTGCTGACCACTTGACACCCTCGTTAACCGTGGTCCACAGAAACAGATGACCTTTACTGCCAGTTTATCTGGGCCGGAAAAGATTTTTCTTCAGTCGCCATCAACTCTTTAGAATGTTACTCTCACCCATAAGGCCGTAGTTAAGCTGTTCCCATAGCAGAAAGACAAGATTTTAATTCGTGTTCTCATTATAATACTAGATGTAATTTAGGTTTACTTCTTTTGAATTTTTCTTACCCTTGGCTCTATCAAATCTTGTGGGATGGGGAGTGTTGTTACCGGTCGTTGACTTGTAGCACCAAACTGCTTGTAGGACAACTAAACCTTGAAAAAATTCCTTGTGAACAATGCTAAATATAAATTTATTTATAATACAGACAAAGACTAAGATGACTGTTTTGTAGTAGTCTAGTATGAATAAAGTATAGGCCTACTAGTCGACCCACAGAGAAGCATACGCGGCTATTTTGCAGGGCCGGCCTAAGGCCACTGCAACCTCTGCGACTGCACTGGGACCCGCACTTTCATAGAACCCGGCTAATCCTATGTGTAAATTATTAAATTAAACCATTTTATAACTTATAACAGATTTCCCGCGGCCTATTGATTTACCAGGAGCTCATGGAAATCTCCGGGAATTATTAAAATCTTTTGAAAACTCAAAAAAATCTCCTGAAATATATTGTAATAACTTAAGGGAGGCATCTCAACAAGATATAAATGTTTATTAACACGGAGACATGAGAAACACTTAGGACATCTGCCTTGAACACAGCATCTTCATATCGGTTCTAGATTTGGGCGGAAATCGTTCTCCTTCTATTGTCAACATCCTTCTCAGTCTGGTTTCTGGCAGTGCGCACATTCTGCACTATCTTGAATGGCGGTGAGCATGGCGGGGTTTGGGATGTCATTCAATATGGAAAACGCCAATCCTACGCGCGAAAAAAAAACGGCATTATGCAATATCCGTATGTTACGTGTGCATCGTAGTGTAAATGTAAAATGATGCGAATGCGTGTTGAAAGGAGAGAACCAAAATGAAGGAATATAAACAATATAGTGCTTACAGTGTTAATTAAGATTAAATTGTTTATAAACTATAATTTTGCCGTTTTGGTGTTGGTGTATCGCTAAACAGTCTCATGGCATAATAAGACGTAACAAGTGGCGCCCAACGTAAAGGTAAAACCCACGTATTCCTATATACATACTTGATCTCCTGTCAACAGACAATAGAGATATTAAAGTCTAGATCTAGTGACATGATATTACTCGGCTATTGATAATAGACAATGGCAGACAAGGCAGAGTAGCAGCGTTGAAGGAAGAGGGGAGGTTGTTGGATCTTGAAGGATCGGAACTAAGGAAATACATTCAAGAACGGTTGGAGGAGAGGAAGAGATTAGCAATAGAAAGAGAAAAAAGAAAATGGTGTGATATTCGAAGAAGCTAAAGTGGACAAGAAATTCGAAATTGAAATGAGGGAGCTGGAATACCCGGAAGACAAATGGTCATTCTTATTATCGAGGTCATTTATAGCAGAGGTTCCATCAAAAATATGCATGAACGATGGCAGCTATAGCGTGTTAACTGTATGATGCTAATTAATGATGACACACAGACTTTCTTGGACAGAATGACCAGTCGTTTTGAAAATTGGACTAAAACCGCTAAAATAGAAAAGACCTTTGACTATCTAAAAACATTTCTAACGATAGACAAAGTAATTTACGAGTGTCAGGAAGAACTAAAACTATTTTTGTTGGAGAGAAAACCTAAATCCATAGAAGATATAATAAGACTGATAAGATCCTATCAGATAGCACACCCCGATAAAAAACTATCCAGAGGCAGCGACATAGAAGAAATAGTTGCATTCAACAGAACAAGAGATACACAAGTAAACTACATCAACAACGGCAGACGATTTAGATATGATGAACAAAATAGATTTAGAGGGCAAGGAAAGAACCAAATGGGTAGTAGACAAGGACATTTTTATAGTAACCGAGGTCGATACCAAAGAAATGTACAGGGACGATTCGGCGGAGTAAGAGATAGAAGAGATCAAAGCCTGTCAATGTTAACATGTGCAGGAAGCCTAGAGTATTTTGAGACCTTCGTTGGAAATAAACTAGTAAGGACAATAAGAGATACAGGGAGTACAATAGTGGGAGTTAATAGACCATTGGTAAAAAAAACAAGAATATACCGGCAAAACCAGGAACTAGTGATGTTTGATGGGAAGACCGTACAATTACCAGTTGCTGGAATTAAAATTGATACACCATATTTTATTGGAATGGTGGATGCATGTGTAATAGACCATGCTGATTGTGACAGGTGGGGAAATGTGATGTGTGTTTGGCGCGTTTTAATGTCTAGGGGATGATTATTTTTAAAGCTATCACACACCAACCTATCAGCATATGAATCGGGAGCAGACACGCAACGAGACGAGCAATGAAAGATAGATACAAAAGTTAAAAATAAAGAATATTTATTTACATAAATATACATATAAGAATGAAAAGGGGGAGGGTTTGCATCTATCTCTAAATAATATTAGACTTAATCATCACTCTTGCACCTAATAAGAGAGTATGTCACTTTGTCCTCTGACTTAGCTGGTTTTCCTGTTGATGTCGCAGCTGGCTGTGTCCTGGCTTGAGGTTCTGCAGCTGGAGGTGGCGCTCTAGCGGATAGAGGGACGCCGGTGATGTAGTTCTTGTGGAGTCTCAATTCCCAAAATCTAATATCTGCAGTGGGCACAGTAGGGCGGGTGGCCGGCTACCGTGGGCACAAGGTTACTGCGGGCAGAGCTGATCTGCCTTGGGCAACGTAGTTGACAGGATATGTCCAGTGAGTTGCAGAGGGTTGGCGTAGCTATGACGTCTCACACAGATCTGAATCTATAGGGACGTCGCACCTAATAGCTTGGCAGGTGGGCTGTAGAATAGGCGGGCAATGCCGATAGCGCCAAGTAGTAGAGTTGAGTAGAGCTCAGTAGGCAAGTGCAGCGCTGAATAGCACTAAGCACACAAATAGTAGGTGATTCTCGATAGCGAATAAATAGGCAGACACCTGAGGGAGGCTGCGGATAAATAAAGACAAGTTAGGACATGTCTCTTATGCATCTTATCGATGCCCTCGACTGAGGTGCATTCGTCAGATTGGTAAAATTGCTTTTGAGCACAAAAGGGGAGATGATGACAAATGGGATATGGAAAAATAGATGGCTGATAGTAGCAATATAGAAATGTACATAAAAGGGGAAATAATAATATAAAAATGTACATAGAAGGGGAAACAATAATCTCGAATAAACAACACAGGTGGATAGAGAAAGAGTGTGTGGGGGGGGAGAGAAATGGGCGGTGGTCAGCGACCCAGACGATTTGTTTACATATGACCGTGGGTCGAGAACAATGGAGCGCGCTTGAATGGAGAGGGTGTCCGTTCAAGCGGTGCAACTCTCGTTAAAGTAAAACGACTACAGGGGAGATAATTCAATACAGGGGGGGGATAATTCATATCTCTTTACTAGACGCGGTATCAAGGCGATCAACCGAGATAAAGGAAATAAAATAAGATGTACGAATATATACATGGTTGCCTCAACGATCAATTGAGCACCGTGGCATTAATAGATTAGTGCAATACATAAATATATACATAGGACATGTTTATGTTTTCTACTTACGCCAGTGAGAAATACACAATGCACTAATTAAATATAGATGAACTAAGCAAAATACACATGATAATATCCAATGGAAATAGCACAAAAGTAATTAAGATGGAACTTGTGATTAAGTTCGGCTTACCACCAGGTATTCCTCTAGGAGGGAGAATAAATGATATAGTCCAGACTCGATAGCTCAGCTCGAATGAGAAAGAGGGAGTCTGACTTGATTTAATTTACCTTATATACAAAGGCCTGGAAAATGTGAGCGGAAACAGGAAATGTCCTAGGCTTAGAATTATCTTACACGTGGGTGAAGTCCGACAAGAGATGGGATTCGCACATTGGGAGATCAATGGGCGTGTTTGTCCTCGTGGTCTCCTAGATCAAAGAGAGACATAGGAGAAAGGGGGGGGGGAGGAGTGACTTGCATTCCACACAAGGTGGTGTCCACTGCGGCTGTCAGACATCCTGCCGATAAAATCAAAGAGTCTGTGTGTATCTTTGCCCCGGTCAAGGGAAGATAAATCGAAAGACGTGGCCTAGCTATCTCCAATGTGGTCGACTAAGCCTAGCCTGGAGGGGAAAAGGTGGGGCGGGTGAAGAATTTGGGGGTAAGATGGGGAAATAATTAAAATAAAATAAATAAATAATGAAAAATAATAATTAATGCTGTGATAAATTTGAGTGACTCTGACAGCGAGTTTTTGACTTGTCACACTGATATTGATTTGATTATTGGAAATATTTCAGGTATAAAGAATTGTAATGAAAAGAATATGGGAAATTGGAAAAAGTGTTACGGAATGAGTATTACTCGATCCAAATATAAGGACTTGGATGCAGGAGATCTGGAAAAGTTATTCCAGTTACCGGATAAGGAAAAAAAAGAAGGATTAGCAGAAAACTCAAGAACATTAGAACTTGATGCAGTATTCAACAAAGAAAGGTTTAGTATGGAATAAAAAAATGACCCAGAGCTACGTCAGTTGGCCCAGAAAGGAGGAAGAAAAATTATTCAGGTTGTTGTACCAGCATTACAACTGATGGACTTTAACTTTGAGGTCAGGACAATATCAGGGAAAAAAATGTTGTAGCAGATACATTATCACGCTGTACTTAAGGTTGGGGAGAAATAGAAAAGTGTAGAGTATATAATAACTACTTACATTCTGTTAGAAACTAAACTTTTTTTTTACATTTGTAAGAAAAAAAATCTAGCACTGAGTGTAGTAGATATTCCACAGAGAAATGGCAAATTGTGAGTGTACACAACAATAATAAGTGATAAGATATGGATTTTAATTGAATTATAGATGGGGAGTGGTATTAATGAAATGTTAAACATTTCTATTTAGAATACTGTTAATTATCATGAACGAATAATAACAAAACTCTGGAAATAACTTATAAGACATGAAATCGGCTCTTTAATCTAACGCCATCTTGGTTGACAACAACAGTTACAAGGGATGTTACTCCCAAACACCGAGTGGTGCAACCTATATAAAACACACATCAACATCCTTTCCTTTCTATAGCCAACAAAACATATATCAGAAATATTTGCAATTGAAATACCAAAATTAATAACACATCTTATTTTATAAATATTGTAATAACTAAAAATAAAAATAAACTCTAATAAAGAGTGTGACACATATAGAATAAATATTTTAACATGCATATTAATATTGTCATAAAAATCATAATTCCTATGACACAAAGGTCTATTTGTTTCTCGAGTGCTAGTTCTTGCTGGCTTATTACTATCATAATTATTGTCTGGTACATGAGAAACAACTTCAGACTGTGCTGCATGTTGAGAACAGTTAACAGAAAAATCTGGCCTTTCATTATCATCATCATCATCCAAGACATTCCCATCATAGACATACGTGTCTTTCAAAATAGTTTTCCTTGGCCTAATATGAAATCTGTTGCGAATGTAGAATCTTCCATTATCTCCCTTGATCTTATAAAATCTTGGAGATAGTTGTTCCGTGATTATTCCAGGATACCATCCTATTTGACCTGGGTTTTGGTAATAAATAAAAATAAAATAAAATGCACATTCTAAGGTGTCTATAGTGTACATCCTGCTACTCTTCTATTACAAAATTGCAAGTGAAATATCAAATCTGCTATTCACCGCACTTTATTAATGATGCCCAGCGACTGGTAGAAATTGATAACTATATTACTGTTTAAGTTTATTATTGAAAGGGGGAGGTTTCTTATGGAGTCCCCGAGGCTGTAGCCCTGCCTGCCCTCCCTTAAATCCGGCTCTGTTCCTGGTCAATCTATGAAATCATTGCTATTTTATAGCGCATCTGTTACGTAACGTAAGTTTCAATGTCTTAGTTGAAAACTGTTTATAAGTTAGTTTAAAATTAAGACGAAATTAAGAAGTTTATAAATGTAAAGCCACCACAAATGGAGGAGCTGGAATACTTATCGAATGGCCAGATGGAGGAAAACTAGAAAAATCCATTGCAACTGGAGAGCTCTCTGACAGTCACAGAGCAGAAAGGGAAGCACTAGCTGCTACCATGCTAGCAAATCATCCAAGTTCCCCTCACAGTCAGATTGTCTTTCTAACAGACGCGAAAACAACCCTCCAAAGCTTGCAAAACTCTGATTCCCCTTATATTAAAAACCTCAGAACAGCACTTACAAAGCTCAACAACAACAGCAAAAAAAAATGTTATTCAATGGATACCAGCTCACATACAACTAGCTGGAAATGAAAAGGCTGACACACTCGCCAAGAGTGGGAGAACAAACTCACAAGTAAACTCTGCACTCTATCCAGAAGAAATGAAGAAATTAATTGTAGATAAAATAAATGAGAAATGGACGAGCTCCCATCCAAATCACAAGAAAGATGACGCTTACTATAAGCTATCCCGACAAGACCAACGTCTAATCTTTCGACTCAGGACCGGGCACAACAGAATGCGACAACACATGTTCCGGAAGCTCTAAATTGGAACCAGTGAATTCTGCCCATGTGGAGTATCACCAGAAAATGCTGACCACGTCCTCCAAAACCGCTCTCTTTACCAAGAGGCCCGTATAAAA
Organism: Biomphalaria glabrata; assembly: GCF_947242115.1. NCBI lineage: Eukaryota > Metazoa > Mollusca > Gastropoda > Planorbidae > Biomphalaria > Biomphalaria glabrata. Next base: position 15,410,255 of record NC_074726.1, read on the forward strand.
CATTGGCCCCAAACCACCCCAATAGAAAGAAAACTATATGGAGAGCTCCCTGATTTGGAAACCACTGCGCAGTTCATCTCATGTATTGGTCTAGTCATATGAACACTCCAACATAACAATGAGAACGATGAAGAAGAAAGAAGAAGAAGTTTAAATACGTGCCAAAAATAGTTTAAATAGTTCCAGCAATGCGAAAGGCGTATATTAAGGAGACTTTATAAGGAGATACATTAACTATTTCGGGGCCTCAGTGACTGTTGTAGATGTATTAAAGCTAAATTGTATTGTCAATTTATAAAGTATATTCATTATTATAGGGATTTCAAGTTCTAGAATAATAATAATAATAATAATCTTTATTATCCGTGAGGAAATGTGTTGTTTGAGTGATCAGACATGTTACGGTGCGCGTATCACAGACAAGATAAAGATCAGATTCTCAACCACAATCTGTGCAATCGCATCGCATGATCTACAAAAACACATCGTTACAGCATACAGTCTGTCAATTGTGACTTGCCTCTTGAGCTTGACGAAGCCATCCACATCGCATTCAGTGATTGTCGCTTTCGTCTTCTCCTCTTGACCTTCATTTGGTTGCAGTGACGTCGTGGTTGCATCGCCACCCACGTTAAACTCAGCGAACGTCGCTTTCTCTTCTCCTCCAGTTGGCCTTCATCTTTTTGCAGTGACGTCGTGGTTGCATCGCTCGCTTGTCATTCGCTTCTGAGGGCAGCCAATTAACACATGGAGAGGTATATAATGTCAGGACAGGGATCACAAAGATCGTTGGCCTAACATGTTGTTTCTTAGGATTATCAAGAGAAAGGCTTTGGAGATGTGTTTCAGGTCCACAGGAGGGGAAATTGTGGGACACATCATCATCTTCAGCCTTGTCTGGAGGACATGCTTGTGAGGCAGGTTGGTAACACTGCTAGTGCAAAGATCCCTTATCTTCGGCATCAGGCTCCAGTTGACCTCCTAAGCCAGGGTTTCTTCCTCTAGTCTCAGCAGCGGACCTATCATCAGTTGGGTTTAGACCTTGTCGATGACTTTCTACTTGTGAAAGTCCATCAACTGCGTCACCTTGCTTTGGTAAGTGTTCATGTTCATCATCAGGGCTTATCTGGCTGATCTTGGCATCTGGACAAACATGTGAAAGGTCCAAACCTCACCGGTAGCTTTCATCATGCAAATGTCTAGAACAGCTTCATCAGGTTTGTACTCGTTGAGGTATTCGCAGCAATCACCACATTTCTTGTCATGATAGCTACTCTCGTACCGTTTGCTATTAGAGTTGCAGGAAGCACCATCTTTACCAGCAGAGCCATTGTAGCTGCCTGTATCGTCACAGCCTTGTACAGGTAGACGTTCTATGTTAAATAATGACGCCGCTCCTTCATATTTCGAGTCACTTAGATCGCACAGCGTGTCTACCACTTCGTCCAAAAGTTTTCAGCAAGGCGCTTGTCACTTCTTTCACGGAAGTATACATTTGTTCCAATCTGGCACAGATCTCTTTCTGTAAGTCAGCCAAGATATATTCTTGAAAGGTGTTGAATAGCTTTACTACGTCGGGTTCTAATTCAAACAGGTAGGTGTCCGGATTTTCATTTTCTTCAATTAGGTCTTCTCGTAGACGTACTTGTAAGATTTCCTTGTTTCTGCTTGCCTTCAGCTCTCGCCCACGGAGTTCTCGCCTCAGTTCTTTCAAGTTCATAGTAGATCCGATCCCACTTCTTGACTTCAGTTGTAACGTTTTTCACTTTTCAGGCTCTCTGCAAACTGTACCACACGACACAAGAAATTTAAAGAACTTGACAACTCAGGCTCCAACGTAAAAGTTTAATGTTAAATACATCACAGCCAATACTTTACAATGGGCAACAACATAACACTGACTGTACAAAAGCCTTGACTCTGTTCCGGACCGTCTTCACATCGTGCAGGTTGTTACTTCGCCTCCTACTGGTGACATTGTGAGGTAACGTGAAGTGACTTGAATAACACATTTGCCCTTATATAGGGCCCATATAGGCCATCTAGAACCTGATGGAACATCGCTTGATCATTCAAATTTATCACATGACTAAATACGACGTGACTTGTGTGCGTATTATTTAGAACAGAGATCCTTCCCGAACTGATGTGTACTCTCACTGAACTGTATGTGTGTTGTCCCCTTATAGAAAACTAAACCGTTTGACCAATCTTGATAAAACTTAGCATAAATGTTCCTTGGGTGCTAACTAGAACAGTAACGTATGTAAAGTAACCCTAAAACAAACTTAAGACCCTCATGGATCTAGGTCATTACAGCCATGTTTTCATGAGATAGGATCGAAATGATCTAGATCTAATTTTAAGAACTACACTTTGCAAAGATAGTTTTTTACTTTAACACATGAAAATACAAAATATAGTCCATTCATTTTATTATTTAATCAACTCAATCTTCAAATTTGTCTTTCAAAAGATTTTTACATAAATTCATTCCTTATATCTGCGAATTTAGATGTCCTGACGTAGGCCTTTATTCTTTCATTAAGCAAGACCGCAATGTTACGCATCTTTCGAATCATAGGTCTATTCAACTCTAAGATGATAGAACTACTGTTTGCAAAGATAGTTTTATACTTTAACACATCAACATACTAAATATAGTCCATTCATTTCATATTTTAATCAGATTAACCTTCAAATTTGATTTTTCTAATCATTTTTTCATACATTCGTTCGCTATAAATGTGACTTAAGCCGTGTTGACATACATTTTAATAGTTCGATTCATGGGTCGCGTACATCTAACAAGCGCTGTGTAAACACACTATGATTGGACAGGCAAGATGAGGCCCTATATGGGGGATATTAAATATACTAACTTACACCTTAATAAGCTTATTGAGCCTTTGAATTCACTCTTATAATATTGTTATAAACATGGTTGTGGCACAGATGGGGGTAGTGGTGTGCGTGTGTAGTCAGCCGACGCAAATCGCCCCAGGCCAGCGCTAGACGAGCGGTCAACCGTGACGAGTTACTACGGTCGGCCGAGACGAGTGTCAACATGATGGTTCGAGAAGGATCGACGTCGTGAACAGAGGTCAGGAGCGTCACGAGGGATGTAGTCATTTAACCACCCAGAATGGTCGAGCGACGTTCTGTCCGGTTCTAGAAGGCCAGCAGGGACCCTATAAAGAGCGAAGGTATCAGAGACCAGTCAGTCACAACTTCCCGATCTACAGTTCGTTACAACGGCTCAGTACAAGTCCGAGGCGAGACAGAGAGACCAGTGCAAGAGTTGATATGGCGGAGAGATATTTGTACAGTCTTGTGTTACGTGCTGCCAATTGTACAGTATTGGCTGTTATTTATTGACATTAAACTATTACGTTATTTGGAAGCCCAGAGTTGTCAAGTTCTTTAAGTTGGTGGTGTCGTTTGGTGCCATTAGCAGCGAGCCTGGGAGATTCGTAACAATATATAGATCTACATCTAGTTTTAAATATATTATAGGCCTACCAGCAAATGTTTTTATTAAAAAAATGAACTTAGGTCGATTAGCTACTTCAATAGCTCCATTCAAACTATTTTATATTCACATATGCTTTATAATTATAACAGTATTATTTTATTTGGCATTGGCATTGGCCTCCTTCAGTCGTAGAACGACTATGGTTCATCTCAGAGCACACTTCCTCATGTGGCTGTAAGTGAGATGAAAGCCTGGGCATTGTTTATGGTTAGAATGATGTCGCCCACACAGCAGTTCCCCCCCCTCTCCGCGCAGCTGTGACCAAAGGAACGGAATATCCAATACAGTTTGGGGTCAGTAGCGCCGCAGGCTCTGCCAGGCTGTAGCATGGTGTGCCACAGTCTGCCTAAGGGTCACCAGCTCCTGATTTTTCCTCAGGATTGTCTCCCGAAGCAAATTTTATTTTACTTTATTTTTTCGAATACACTATATCAGTAACTATATCATTGATACTCAAATTAAGAGTTGCGGGCTGCGGGTAATATATGACAAGTAATTCAATGTAAAAAAAAACAACGATGGTTAATGGCCCACACTTTTAAGTGATCACATGACTTCGTTATGCCTCTTCTGCCCGACTCACAGTATGTCTAAAGCTCTTTAAGTTCTCTTGTAAAACAACTGTACAGTCTCGAAAGGTTAAACAAAAAAAAACAACAAAAAATATTACTGCATTATTTGTTTATTTTTTTCTCTTGGATTGAGATCCATTTTATTTTAACCCCAAAGTCTACATAATATACAAATTCTTCCTCTCCATTCTATGCATATTAGGCAAAGTCGACCTGAAATAGTTATAAAAAAGAAATAATACATATTAATACATAACGTTGGACACTGCCGATGCATATAGACTTCCTATAGCACAATTAATTAATTACGCTAGTACATTTAAGTATGTTATCTTACGTTTTCCTCTTTCAGATCTTGCAACACTTTCCTGTAATTTAAAACGTTAATGTAATGTTACATAAGAACACATCTTTCAAATAATTTTGTGAGTAATTTTTCACTCTTATTATTAAACAACAATTTGAATTGTACATTTAATTTTCTATCATCACTTGTTGATCACTGGTATCATTTAAAAAAATTAAAAAGCAAAACAAAAATACTTTAAAAAAAAAAAACAAAGCTTATCTATGGAGAATATAAATGTGAAGATAAGGGTTGAAACATATGAATGTTACATACTGTCATCACCTCAAAGTTGATACCCTATTTTAATGTTGTGAGTGTGATTCATAACTCATGCTGCTTAAGGTGAACACTTTTAACTTTGATTTAACCAGTGACTTGATAGATAGAGTTAGTTGGAGACAGTCATTTTTGTAGAGCACAATTTAGTGGAAAAGAAGATTATTTGAATGATATAGCCATTGTAACCTTACCAAACTCTAGAAAGATAGAATGTTTAAACTGCCATTACTGAAATCAAATCACCATTTCTAAAGGGGAAAATAAAAGTTGTAGTACTTGAAAACACTATCAGACCAGTAATTATTGGATCTTATCCAAAAGTTAAAGTGCATTAAAAGCCAGTAATACATAAAACAATATGGTTTTATAACCTGCCTAATTCTGATTTTCAGAAAGTATTTTTTTCAAATAGTACAAGATATAACTTGTGATTTTGGATATAAAAAAGTTTGGAAACATCCAGAACTTGGAGAAACAATGTGGGTACAAACAAAAAATTTTGGCCACTACAAAGAGTTGTTACATAAAATATTTGGAACACCAATTAATGGATACACTATTAATATCAGTGTTGTTGAATTAATACATCGTATCTGATAAACATTGAGCATCATTTTCTAAACATTGTACACTATTTGTAAACATTAAACTAGAACTCATTTTTTTTCCACAACAATTGTAAACAAGATTGGAATTTTTTTTACTATAATTCATTTATCACAATTATATAACTTAATCTTATTGAAAAAAGAGATTGATTTATGATGTAACTCATTTATTTAATGTCAATTAGTGTATTTAAATATTGACATACACTTGTATTTTTTTAAAAACATTTTGTGCAAAACAACTATTCTTATGAACTATATTTTTTGTAACAACCATTGATGTAAACAAGAAGATTCTTGTACACACACTTTTTGACTTAAGTACTTATTTGATATTTGAAATAGAAACTTGATATTATTCTTTTAAATTGGACTTACAAATTTGTTTTCACAACAAATTAATATAAATACAACTAAGCTATGCTTGTATATATATGCATGAACAAATTAATGTAAATTCAAAGATTGTATCACAACTGACACATTTTCTCAGTTGAATCTTTTTGACAAAAGATTTTTTTAACTTTGTACACAACTATTATTTGATAAACACAATTCAGCATTAAACTTGTGCTTTTACTACCTAAAAATTATTTGAACTGTCATAAGGAGAAATACTTATTTGAAACTTGAAGTGCATGCTACAATAATCACTATGAAGGATACTTATTATTTTGATTTGATGTTGATACTTTTGATCAAATATTCTAATACTTAAAAGTATACATATTTACTAGTGTAATATTAATGCACAACAATTTTTTTTCTTATGGAGATTATTGAACTATACAGATAATAAGGATTTGTAACAATGATCGTTAAAAAAATTGATCTTGAATTTTGACACATATTTTGAATTATTCTATACTTATCACTTACATATTGAGACTTGCTTGTAACATTTTATACATTATTTGTACATATTATACAAATGGTGTCAAAAAGACTTCGAACATTTCTTTTGATTATCGGTACACATTATATTGTCAAAGATATTTCTTTTCACAAATAGATATTGTGAACAAAAAGCTGTATTTATTTTTCACATTGTGACTTAGGAGATCGTATTTGAAATTTTTGTCACACTTAGCACATATTATTATGATAAATACTTGTAACATATTATATAGGCCTATATTCGAACATTGATGTATATATAACAACTACATGTAAAGAATTATTTGAGATGTAAAGTATTTATTTTAGAAAGAGAATAATTTGAACTGCCTTCCAATAATATGAACCCAATGTCACCATGCCTAAATCTGAAACCAACCCAGTGATATTTATGGTGTCTGAAAATTCACATCGGTGACACATAAAAATTACACGTTTAAATGCAGCACCGTGAACCAAATTTTAATGAGTGAAATAAATCTAGAATAACAAAAAAAATCTGTGCGATTAGAAATATTTTTACTAATTGTTTTTGTTTATCGCAATTTCATGCTTTTAACTTTCTCAATACGCAATTGTCTGGACCAGTTGGGAAGGGGTAGGGGAGAAAGAAGTATCTGGGTGATGACTTTTTTAATGCATTTATTTAAAAAAAAACGATGAACGACCTGAATTCAAACTAGAGAGATAAAGCCTAAAACCAATACACTATCCACTATGCCAGCGAATCGCTTACGAAAATAGAAGGTTTCATAGCTATCTATTGTGGGCTTCAAACCTTAAAGTTTCAATCTACAAAGTAAAATGGGGGCTAATTCAACTTATACCGCCGCATCAGTCAAGTATTATTTCTTTCCATTGTTTGTGATACAAAACAAAATTAATTACCAATAGTTAATAAACTGTTTATTTTTTTATTCATTCTTGTTTGGTCAGGTAAAAGAAATTATTGTGCAAAACGTCAGCTAGATCCGAGATTCGGTGTGGGAGAAATAAAGTGTACAAACGTTTATCAGGCTGACAGTCAAACGACAGAGTGAGTTGATATAAGCTTTTAAAGACTTCCACAACAGTAAAATAAATGAAGACAAGAGAGATAACCCAGGAAATTCATCGCGACACGCGGATTCAAAATCCCTAGCTTATGAGTTGAATTGGTTCATTTGTTCCTTACCGTCTCTTGAGCTTCATCCTTCACACCAGAAACCAACAAAAGATCTTCAGTTGTATTCTTTCCACTTGGGTTTTGTGAGGTTTCTGTGAATTTGACAACGTCAACTGGAAGAAAGAATAAAATGTAAGCCACTTTAATTGGTCTTCAGAATCTGACTTTCTTTCATAATTCTTACTTTCACAAACCCTCCTAATTATACATATATAAACACTTACTTATATCTCCAATAATATCTTGAATAGTAACTGCAATCTTTCTAATAGCTGCATATGTAATGTCTACTGAGTCTCCAGATGCTAACGAATATATAAACAAACAAGAAAAACTTACATTATACTTTTTTTTAAATAAAAAAAAAACTTATACGAAGTGTAATTGTATCAATTATGTTAGTTCAGCCATGTAATTAAGTTTGTAATATATCTATGTCAACAATAATAAATCTGTGAGATAAGAAATATTTTGAATAATTGTCTTTGTTTAGCAATATTTCAAGCTTTTAGCTTTCTTATACGCTGTCTCTTCTCTGGACCAGTTTGAAAATGGGGGGGGGGGGGAGGAAGAAAGAAAGGGATATCTGGTTTGATTTTATGGTAATTTGGTTTTAAAAACAAAAAAGAAAAAATGTCCTGATTTGGAACTCGTTGCTGACGCCTCCACGATCTAATGTGCTAACAACTCTGCTAGTGTAGAACTTATGACAAGAGAATATAGTATAGTTATATAGTGTTCATTACAAAAGGAAGTCCTAACAAATCTTTTTAATCTTTCCCAGAACAAAAGTCACTGATGACATCTCTTTTCATGTTTATGCACAGGCAACGGAGGAAGCTTTGTTCTTCTAAATTCATTGTTTTTACTCCAGCTAAAAAGACGATTCTTCTCCAGGACGATTTGTAACCATTATACTAAGAAACAATCTTAAAATTGTTTCTACATTAGTTTTGGAAAGGATCGTTAAATATTATTCTAAACTGGTCGTCATGTATCAAACTATCAGGTTTCACTGAGCCATCGTCTTAACTATGCCTAACATTTTGATGAAAATGCTTGATTTCTCCTAAAAATGTATTTCCACTTCATCAGGATATGCTTACCATAATGCATTAACTCCTTCACTAATCTTTTTTTTTTACTGCATCCATCCCAGGTCTATGTATTTTGGATTCTGAAATTTTTCTTTAGGGTCAAGATTCTTTAAAGCAATACCTTCATCACTTTTTCATGCCATCTTCTATATTTGTTTTTCTTGCAAGCAATATATGGCAATTTTTTCCTTTGCTATTTTTTTTTCAAAATGATCGAACATATCCCAGAAACCTTTACGAAAATCACATACATCTATACTAATTAAGGAGTCTTGCATAGATTTACTTGTTTTGTGCGATTCATCCAGCAATTAATTCCAAAAATATATTAATTCTATATATTGTGGCAGACATTTTGGTGGCATTATCATATTACTGCCCTCGATACTTACTCAAATCTATTATACATTCATTGGTAAAATAGTAATGCCCCATCTTAGCCATACTCTCCCTTATGTGGCAACCCATCTCTAGGGAAGTTATCCAATGTCATTGCGCATGTATACATGATGAAAGTGTTAAATAAATAAACGGACGTTCCTTTTGATCACTGTCTTCTAGTCTGGATGTATAGGTCAATCTTTAGAATTATATATACTCTTGAGTAGATTTTAAAAACTTGCTTAGCTAGGATTTTTTTCGGTGTTGAGGGGAGAGGAGGTGAAATAGTGGCAGGGTAAACCGTTTCTTTTTTTTTTCTTAACGTTTAATAGTTATTAAGAGCAAAGTAATCACGCATACAAATATTATCAGCTGCATAAAAGAGCAATGGTGTTTTTTATGTTACTTATTTACCTTTCAGCTTTTTCCACTCTAGCGACAAAGCTTTCCATATTGCCAGAGAATCGTTCAAGAGTTGTACATCAAAGCCAAGGTTATCTGTGTTCATTAGAAGACGAAAGTGTTGAATGGTAAAGACAAATGTTAATTATAAAGATAAACTAGTTCACTAATTTTGTTTTTAATGTTGCTTTCAAAACTTCTATGCACACGAGGCTGAGGAAACATGATACTCATATTATTAACACGTAACTGTATTGGTGACATTGTGTTAATATTCTAAAATACTATTAAAAAATATAGTGTATAATTCTAATCAACAATAATCATCTTTAAATACGGTTAAAAGATGAAATTAACTTAAGCCTGATTCAAATTTCCCCAGGCAAAATATAGACCGACAAAACATAGTGGACATAAGGGGACGTAAATATATCAGTGTTGGTTAAAACATTGTTGATGAAAACAGTGTTGGTGAAAACAGTGTTGGTTAAAACATTGTTGATGAAAACAGTGTTGGTGAAAACATTGTGGGTTAAAAGATTGTTGGTGAAAACATTGTTGCCAAAAACATTGTGGGTGAAAACATTATTGGAGAAAACATTGTGGGTTAAAACATTGTTGGCTAAAACATTGTTGGTGAAAACATTGTGAGTTAAAACATTGTGGGTTACAACATTGTTGGTGAAAACATTGTGAGTTAAAACATTGTGGGTTACAACATTGTTGGTGAAAACATTGTGGGTTAAAAGATTGTTGGTGAAAACATTGTTGGCAAAAACATTGTGGGTGAAAACATAATTGGAGAAAACATTGTGGGTTAAAACATTGTTGGAGAAAACATTGTGGGTTAAAACAGTGTGGGTGAAAACATTGTGGGTTAAAACAGTGTGGGTGAAAACATTGTGGGTTAAAACAGTGTGGGTGAAAACATTGTTGGAGAAAACATTGTGGGTGAAAACATTATTGGAGAAAACAATGTGGGTTAAAACAGTGTTGGCTAAAACATTGTTGGTGAAAACATTGTGAGTTAAAACATTGTGGGTTACAACATTGTTGGTGAAAACATTGTTGGTGAAAACACTGTGGGTGAAAACATTGTGGGTTAAAACATTGCGACTAAATATCATAGTGGACACTACAGTCAAAGGACAGAGTAAACAATTTTTACAAACACAAATAATATACTAAGTAAAATATGGCATGGATTCTGTGACAAGGTGGATTAAAATTTGGCCGTTTTAGGGTGTCTAGGAGGTTTTATAATTTGAGAACCCACACTTGCACAAATTACATGCACAGCGTTAAAATGCAGGCAACAAATATTAAGTTTTAGATGTATAATTATGTACAGATTTATTATGCAAAGCTCAGCTGTGGCTACTGTCAGTCAAGCCAGTAACGTGTCTTTAGCTAGCGTTGTCATTTGGACACTTGTTAAAAGTAGAGCTGGTATCTGCAGATCAGGCGCCAACAAATCTGGTATCAACATTAGGTTGATAGGTCTCCAAGTGGAGGTTGCCTATAAATAAAAGCAACAATCCAAAGTGAAATAAGGAAATGATAAGTGTAGCGCTCAAGCAAGAGATCGATGCGCTCCCCAGCAGGTCTCTAGCGTGAATGAAGTCTCGGACCGAGAGGTTTGTCCATTTAAAGATGGAGAGGGGGAGGAGCAAGGGCGGTGGGGCGATAAGCCGCAACTGTGATGTCTGGCGACCTTTGAAACCAAGACGAAAGTTTCCCGGGAAATAAAGCTCCTCCTTCGTTGTCGAAGATGAGCACATTTCTCATTTCCTATGGACTCGAAGATGACTGTAAAGTCCAATCCTCGCTTTAAAAAGCCGGCCGCATACGTAGCATGGGTAGGTTTGGTCAGTTGCAGCTAGGCCTGCTTCCCCAGCTTTTTGTTGGTTCGGCGCTCTATCGCCCTGGCCACTCTTCTTGCTTCAAATCTTGAGACTCCGAGATTCACAGCTTCACGCCATAAGGAGCAATCGAGAGCTAGTGCTTCCCAGCTGTGAATGTCGATATCGCATTCCTTGAAGGAGCTCTTGAGAGTGTCTTTGTAGCGCTTGTATTGGCCTCCCTGGTAGCGCTTTCCTGCACACAGCTCCCCGTACAGAAGTCGTTTGGAAAGGCTTTTGTCTGGCATGCGGACAACATGTTCCGCCCATCAAAGTTGGGACCTTTTTACTGTCGCATTGATACTGGTAATGTTGGACAGTCTTAAGATTTCTGTGTCTGGTATGTGGTTGGACCAACGCACCTTACGGATACTCCTTAGACAGCGTAGGTGGAAGGAGTTTAGCTTTTCGGTGTGACGGGAATATAGGGTCCAGGACTCTGATGACGGGAGGACTACGGCACTGTAGACTTTTAGTTTAGTGGACATGGTGAGTCCTCTTCGTTGCCACACGTGTTCACGAAGGAGCACTGGGACGAGCAACACGGAAGTCCACCTCATCATCTAGGTTAGTGTTTGCTGACATGGTGCTTCCCAGACAGACAAACTTTTTGACGTTTGCTAATGGCTGTCCATCAATGAGAATGTCTGGCTCTGTGACTGATTTATTTGGAGGAGGTTGGTGCAGCACCTCTGTCTTTTTCACATTAATGGTTAGGCCAAAATTTTTGCATGCATTAGCGAAGAGGGACAGGCTCTTTTGAAGGTCTTCTTCGTTTGCAGCATTAAAGGCACAGTCATCTGCAAATAGCAGGTCTCTGATGCAATCGTAGTTTACCTTGGTCCTTGCTTTCAGTCTCTGAGCATTGAATACACTTGCATCGGTGCGATATCATATGCCAACTCCAATGCTTTCTGTGCGAAAGGCATCTTTCAGCATGGCGGTGAACATTATGCTGAAAAGCGTTGGAGCTAACACACAGCCTTGCTTCATGCCATTTGAGACAGGAAAAGGCTTGGAGTAGTCTCCGTTGTCTTGGACTCTTGCTTGTATGTCATCATGGAATTGGCGCACTATTGTTATGAATTGATCCGACAGCCAAATTTGGACATGATTTGCCAAAGGCCTTCACGACTGACGTTATCAAAAGCTTTAGTCAAATCTATGAATGTAGTATAGAGATTTGAATTTTGCTGTCTACATTTCTCTTGGAGTTGGTGGACTGCAAAGATCATGTCAACCGTGCCTCTACCCTGCCTCTCCGGAAGTAGGCCAGTTTCTAGATGGTGTTGTAGTCTGTTTAATAGCACCCTAGCCAGAATCTTGCCAGTAATGCATAAAAGGGATATGCCACGATGGTTATCGCATAATTACCTATTTCCCTTTCTCTTATAGAGGTGAATGATGGAGGCGTCTTTGAACTCTTGTGGTAGTTTCTTTTGTTCCCACATTATCTGGTAGATTTCAGTTAGTTTAGCTGTCTGCCCTGAACTGCCAAGTGTCAGTGCCTTACCAGTTGAGAGGTTGGATATTGCAGTCATTACTACATTGAGCCGGGGAGGGTCAGCGAGTGAATGGTTAATTGGGACTTGTTCCAGGCGTGCGATGGCTTCGGCGCTAATGCTTGATGGACAGTTAAGGACGGTACTGAAGTGTTCAGCCCTGCGAACAAGTATATCCTCCTTGTCTGTGAGAAGTTTTTTTCCATCAGCACTAAATATGGGGGATGAGCAATTTTGCTGAGGACCATAAAAAGCTTTGATTGAATTGAAAAACATTTTTGCATTTTTACTATCAGCCTTTGACTGGATTTCTTCCTTTTTTGTTATACCATTACTCCTTCATGAGCCTCAGATTTCGCTGAACCTCTCTTTTGGCATTAGTGAAGCGTTCTCTGCTTTGGGGACAAGCTGGATTACTCAGAAAGGCCTTAAAGCAATGTTGCTTGTGAGTTAAAAGCTGTTCAATTTGCACCAATCTTGGTGCTTGCGTTTTGGCTGACCGAGGACACTGCTAGACAGAGAGTACACAGAATCCCTTAGTTTATTCTAGCTGTTTTTCACGCCCTTGTTTATGTGCAGGGTTTTAATTTCACTGTCTAGTTTACTGATGAGCTCCTGTTTTATATCTGGGTTTGTGAGCTTACCAACATCTAGGCGCCTTGTATGCTTGCATTCTTGGGGCCGTCTGGGTGGTTTTTGCATATTTTTATCTTGGATAGGATTGGGCGATGATCAGTCCAACAGTCAGCTCCGCATAATGCTTTGGTGACTTTGACGTCTTGTCTATCAGACTGTCTGACAATGATGAAGTCTATTTGATACCAGTGCTTGGACCTGTGATGCATCCAATATGTCTTTTTTCTGTGAGATAGCTGGAATAGGGTATTTGTTATTGTCAGCTTGTGGTCTATCCGGGGGATAGGCATTGCGTGAAGGCGCGAATTGAAAGACCAGGAAGTTTGTCCTCTCGCATCCCTCTGTCTTCCTGCCCAGATGGTCTGCAGATGTGAAGGGGAGATTATCAGAGCTCGACCAGATCAAGGGAGATTACATTTTGACACTGGGAAATCGACCAGGGAAACTGTTCCCGGGGCGTAGAGTTGAATGGGCTTTTTGAAGGGAAAGCGTTAGCTGGCGTGGGGGAGGGGAGGTCCAGTCCACCTTCGTCGACGTCAGTCCAGTGAATAGAAAAAGGGGCAACGGATGTCCGCCAAGATAGATCAAGGAAGAGTATTCTTGTAGTCTAGTGTGGCACGTGTCAAGATGAAGAAGGTAAAATGTGACATGGTGCCAAATGGGGTGGGGTTGGATTGGATGGGTGGTGGTTGTGTTTTTAGCGTTGGATGTAAAAAAAATACTTTTCTGAATTACCATATCGTACTTTCGTGACATATATGTGTCAAATTTTATACATATTTTAAATATTATTATGAAAATGGTGTATTTGTTGAAAACTGGTTTACACAATTAGTTTTAAAAGCAGTAAGGTTAGGTTTTGAAAATACTAAAATAGCCTTTTCACACATATATAGCAAGCAATAAATGATGGTAAAATAAAATTTATAATATCAAAAAACGGACAAAAATATCGACGGACCCAGACCACACAAAACTAATAACGGCTTTCCCTTTGGGAATTGCTAAAAATTTATATTTATATTTAAAACTTTAAAAATATGGAGCAACTGAATTCTACTAGCGTTTGAAAACATAGTTCATTTCAAAATGCTTGCTTATCTTATTATTTATTTATATTGTTTTATTTTTATAGCTCTTAAATAGTTATTTTTACATTCAATTCACTTTAAATACCTGCACTTGTTTAATTTAACTTTTTACTTTTGTCTACCTATACTTATAAAATGTTCATTTACTTAATATGTAGGCTGTTATAGTACCGGTATTTAGAATATAGGCTTACGTTTTACAACTATAGATTATATTATATGACAAATCTACACATTTTCTTTGGTTTCTTTGAATTTAACAATTCACTACATCTAAGTGTGAGTTTACCTTGCAGTAATGCAGCAATGGCTGAAGTGACTCCAATATTCTCTGATATCTCTTTGATAAGCTTGGTTACATCTTCCTCAGGAACAACTGCACAAAGGATTGGAAAAACTGCAATGAGTGATTTTGCAATTTTGCAACCACATCTATTTTACAACATTTTTTACTTTTCACGCAACGAGTTCCATTTTTTTACAATACAAAATTTAAAGTCGTTCCTTCATGGAGGATGGACGCTGATCTCAAATACTGCTCAAACGATTTTCCTAGAAATTTAACATTTTATCGCTGAGAAAAGAATTACTAACTTGTTGGCCACATGGGGAAAATTCTAGTTTGACCGCTATAATTTTTCAAAGTAAAAAATGTAAATTTGGCGTGAGATTTCCAAATTTATCTAGTTCTAGAGCCAACATGGCGTAGTAAGCCGTATAACCGTAATTATAAGACTAGATCTTAAGAGTTCTTAATCAGAACTCGGTCTAGATAGAACTATCCATGTAATGAACATACCAATAAATAATAGCATAAGTATGTCATCCTCGCAGACCGATTCAGAAAGTGCAGATGTTCAACTTCAAAGCAATCAAGTAGGTGACAGTGTCACTGGTTTAATCAAAGCCCGAATTTATTTTAAAAAGATATATTTTAAAAAAATATTTTATTATATTTGAACTATAATAATGGAGTTATTGCCTTTTTTTTTAAATATATGTTTAAAATGTTTTTTCTTGTTGTTGGTCCAAACCACTAAGTGGCTGTCCTAGTCAAAAGATGTATTAGCTCCAAATAGTGTGATTGCAGTTTTTTAGGGTGGAGGCTTATAGAGATCACGATTGTAGCTGTTAGGAGTAGATCACAATTTTACACATTTATTTAACACGTTTAGCAAAATTAGTTATGCCCCATCCTATGGACCGCAGTTCATATCAGGCACTCGATGCGGTGAAATTTGGCCGCCTCGAAACTTCTACCCACAGTTCCACGTGAAGCCGCAAAAGCTTCGTTCCAATTTTATGTGGTAATGCTAAGTGTCAAGCATGTCGAAAATGTGTGGCCTAAATGTTATACCTGCACGTAAGAGCTATAAAGATCAACTCAGATGTCATTTCGATGACGAAAAGAAAACTTTAAATAGACCCAAGGCGGACAACGGCTTTGTCTGCACTAGGTGTGGAAAAATATTCAGGTCGCAACTGGGTTTGCGTAGTCATGCAAGACAATGCACTGCCATATAGACCTACTAATGGGAGGCAATGTGTTAATGGGGCTACAGCTGACTAGCATGTTCGTTTTATGTTCATAGACACAATTTTTATAAAGAGTTACCTTTCTCAACCTGACTATCATACACCTCGATGACCTGTTGAGTTACATTCAGAAGTTCTGAAGTTGTTATACCTGAATATAATGTAGGTAAAAACAAAAAACGTGTAATAATATTTCTTTTTATAAAAAAATGATCATAACTAGTATTATTTGATAATCAACATTATTTGAAACCTATTATTTGTATCTGGCGATGATGAATAAATTGAATATGGTTAGTCTCCACACAAAGCTGAAACCACTAACTAAAGCATTTTATTGAAATTAGAATGTTTGAAATACGAAGGTATAGAGTGGTATAAGACTTTTAACAGAAAGCTCGGAATAAAGAGTATTCTTTGCATTGGATTAAAAGTACAACACTGGGAATTCGCTGGTCAAGTTAGTATCATCCAATAATTTATTTTCTTTTCATTTCCTGTTGTTTTATACAATAATGTCTATGAAAACCAAATCGAGATGACATGATTTCCGGCTCAGCATACGACAAGAAAAGAATCTTTAAAAGAACCACAGCCCAAGTCGATGTGACCAAAACCTAATCAACAACAACAGACAGCAATCTATACTAATGTAAATATAAACGTATTGTTACGTATTTCTGAATCTTCTGGCTAAATGTACTAGGCACACAAATAAAAGAAACACTGCAAAGAACTTGACGACTCAACTTTCAGCTTTAAATAACTTTATTGAATTATAACTATAACAATTCGTCACTGTAACATGTAGCGTATACGTCTTACATCGACTGTATCGACTGTAACGGCTCAAGTCCACTCTCTTCTACTGTCTCGCACAGTAGAGAACAGTATCGACGACTGTACTGACTCTTTTCACATGAACATCTCTGGTTTATAAAGAGTCCCTAATCGCTTGTCTATTGTTGCAAAAACACTGCTAGTACCCTCTGGAACAACATGGGAGGAAACATCACATCCTGTTGTTGTTTATACATGTCGATTCCAGAGGATGCCTGCTGCAGTGTCATCTCGCCGAGGTCACACGTAGTGACCTCTAACTGTCACTGTTCATTTGTCACAATGCCCCCCTTCGTAAATCTGTTCGTCCTCTGGAACAACACGTGAGGCACGTCCCATCCTGTCTTTGTTTACATGCATAGATTCCAGATAACACTCGGTGCTGTGTCATCTCGCCGGGGTCACACATAGTGACCTCTACCTGTCACTGTTCATTCGTAACAGTATTTTACCTCTGTTGCTAGTTGTAAATACACTTTTAATTAATTACTACTATTTTAAGGTATTATCTGTAAAAAAAACATTTAAACTTTAACGGCTTATAAACCAACTTGTAACAAGGAGTTTCTTTTTTTACTTTACTTACTTTTTACATTTTTACAAGAATTCTCTCACCTTGCGTAGCTTTATCAATTGTGTCCAGGACAAGAGCAATGATATCTTCAGTTCCAAGGTCTCTACCTGGTCTACCTGGTCCACCTGGTCTACCTAGTCCACCTGGTCTACCTAGTCCACCTGGTCTACCTAGTCCACCTGGTCTACCTGGTCCACCTGGTCTACCTAGTCCACCTGGTCCACCTTGTCTACCTGGTCTACCTAGTCCACCTGGTCTACCTGGTCTACCTGGTCCACCTGGTCGATTCTGTTGGTATAAGTGAAGTAATTTTTTTACAAAGCTTATCAACTCACTCTTTCTGTCTGTCTGTCTGTCTGTCTGGTAAAAGGTTTGTTCACGTTAAAGCACGCAATCGCTGTAAACAAAAGCAATGGGTAAAAATATTTCTTATCGCACAGATGTATTATTGTTGGTCTAGTACTCTAGATCTATTACACATTTAATTACATGACAGATCCAAACTAAATGATGCAACTACTCATAATATCAGCTTTGTTAATTTTGTTTTATTTTGTTTTTATTTTTCTTCTTGTTTTAAATTTACTTTTTTACAATACCTCTATTCAAGTCAGAACTACATGGAACTTTGAACCAGCCAGGACGCTGAGTTTCTGATCTCAAAAAATGTCTGAAACGATTTTCCTAGAAATTTAACGGTTGATGTATGTTGCTGTGAAAAGAATCATTAGCTCGGATACCACATGGGGATAACTCTAGTTTGACCGCTATAAAAATACATAAATGTAAATCTGACTATAGAACTAGAATAACTTAGGACCGGCCTTGTGCATTAGTAAACTAGGCCTTCGACTGGTAGAGGGCTTCGCACAGGTTTTTCAAACATGTTTTTAGATAAGTATTGAAACTTGACCTCAATGTTATTGTTGAAGTACACTAGGTTTTCAATAAATTACACATTTTTTTTTCGCTATATTTTTTTTATTTTCTATTTCATTTGTGGCCACTAAGGTCACATCGCATAGGGCATCCAATTATCTAAGGCTGGTCATGATAGGACTATTGCGTTTTTGAAAGGACTATCGCTTTTGGGAATTTCTGATAGTAAGGCATTGGAAGTTCAAGAGTGTAATACATTAGTGTTCAGGAAAATTAGCGCATCATCTTCTAAATTTAAATTTAAAGCCCTATCTTTGGAATAATTCAATAATAATAATAATAATAATAAAAACATGACGTTGTTAGCCGTATTGTAAAAAAATTATGTGATAAATGAGTCAATTTTAAGTTGCTTCAAGTTTATTGAAAGATTTTCTGAGCTTCATTTGTATTTTTTACGTAAATATAATCTAGATTCTAGATCTAGAAGCAGATCTAAATCTAAATTATCTCTTAAGAGTTCTAAATCAGAAGTCTAGGTCTAGTGGTAGATCAATATTTATATATTATGATAATATCAATAAATAATGGCCAAAGTATGCAATGCCCGATGGCCGAATTTGTAAAGACGTACGTTTTTGTAGCCGACGCTGTCAAAATCACGGGTTTGATACTCAGTTCAAACCAATTATTGTTTTTTAATTAATTTTTAAAAATATTTTATTATATTTTAAGTTGTATAATAATGTATTTTTAAAATGTTTTTCTTCTTAAGTACTAGTGACAGAATATAAATGTTTATTTTTAAATAAAGAGATACAAAGATTTTCAAGACACGATCTCACTGTTTCAGTAAACAATACATTTTCTTTGAAAGTTATTCTTCATTTTTAATATTTTTTGCCCTTAACTACCATATGGGATCTTCCAAACCAGCAAGATTGTAATTTACTTCACTGCAAGGAAAGACTATCCCAAGTTATAACACCGTGTTGTGGAAAGTATTCAAACGTTGCAAAGAACGATTTCACATCTGAGTGTTATTTAAATAATTATTAAAAACGTAGGTAAAGCATATCTATAATACGCAAAACATAAAATGTAAAGTTCTTACAATAAAAGGCGAAAGAGCAGTTGAGAATTGCAGTAGGCAAAGAAAAATGAACACCCGATTCATGATACAACCAAAAGTAATATGGCTTCTGTTAAATTCTGTAGAGATCAAATGTGTGTATCTAGTGTAGAAATCTGGAAGTCTCCTATTTATACAGTGCAGGTGTCGAAATCCATTTATTTTTACAACATCAACAAATGTTATAACCTGTTAGGAACAATAACACTTGTGGTGGAGGCGCCATTCACTGCAATTTTGTTGTTGTTTATTCAGGGACGAGACTGCAGCTTAAAATGCTTTACTTTGTTCGGCTAGTTGGATTCCGATAAACGATTTAAATTGTTCCCCTTTGATTTTTGCTTATGTTGTCAATACTTCGTTAGGCTAGTTGCTTATTAGTAAATCTAGAAAGGCGTAATAGAAAAACGTACTTTTAAAGGTCCTCTTTAGAGGAAAAACCACCATTAGTTTTGAGCGAAAATGTGTAACATTTAGAATTGAAATTCCTGAAAAGTAAATCGGATGTCAATATATATTGTAGCTTACTACTTTTAGATGCTACGGCTACTTTATGCCATCAGAAAGCAAACACTTTTGTTTTAAGAATAACAAGATTACAAATAGAGTTTGTGTTATCACACAAAATCAGAGGCGGCCCTCGACAGACGATATGCTAGAAATATTCCTAATGACGTCTAAAAAAATCCATTACAACATACAACCTAATAATAGTAATAATGACAGTTACTCCGATTTCGAAGATTAAGAATCAGTGCAGTGTTTCACGTGACTACACAAACCCAGTTGTGACGTAGTTATTTTCATCATCTCGTGCAGACTAAGCTTATGTCCAGACGGCCTAGTTAACCTAGTTAGAATAAATGTCTTTTTCAACAAGAGAGTTGACGAGGGTTAATAAACATTGGTGCAAGAGTTCTTATTTCATTTCATAATATCACTCCAAATGACGTCAAATGAAAAAAACGTTTCCACTACGTCACACGGCCTAGTTAACCTAATTTTGTCTAAATATATCTTTTTAACACCAGAGAGTTGACGAGGGTTACTAGATATCGCGCACGAGTTCTTGTAGCCTTTGTGAATAATTTAATACGGATAATAAAATTTTTGAGATGGTCTAGCATGAAACTTAGATGTACCATAACTTAGAGGATAGATTTCTATACATAGCTTTGGTATTAAGAAGTTTTTTTCTTTAAAAATCCGCAACAAGTAATAACGATAATAAGATTATTGTGAAGCTTTAGGAAGAAAATTAAATTTAGAAATATATATGTAAAATAAGTCATTTAACATAAATATGTTTAAAGTTAAAAATCCAGAACAGTTTGATATTTATAATTAAATTATTGTGAAGAATCAACAAAGAATGTTAATTGTAATATAAGTGAGAATTTTAAACAATCATTTGACGTATTTTTTTATAAAACAATATATGGAACAACTTTATAGGCATTGATTATGAGTTTAGGCAAGAAAATGAAATGTAATATAAGTTTGAAGAACGATACCAAACATTTGTTGCATTAATTTGCTTTCTACAATAACATCCAGAACAACCTATTATAGTTACTAAAATTATTGCGATGTTTTGAAAGGAAAATTAAAATTGAAATGAGAATTTCAATAGCCTTTTATTCTTTTTGTATAGATCAAAATTTTGCAGACAGACAGACAGATAGACAAAACGAAAAAATTTGGCGGCTTTTATCCATAACAAACAATATCTGATTCTGATCATTTAAAACTTTTTGAAGATGCAAATGTAGTACCTTATGGCGCTACTGCTCGAAAGTCGCTGAATGAAAAATTGATTTTAAACAAGGTTACAAGATAGTTTGTGTGGAAACACAAACTCAAAATCGACCCCCGAAGTGGTCCATCCAGGCAGGTAAAAAGGCAGGTTTCAATATTTTCAAAAAGAATAACAGAATGAAATTATATCAAAGACAAACAGATCTTGTGTAGTGCCCCAGCAGTCCAGCAGACCAAGGGATAGGTGAAAGTGACTGTGAAGTTAGATTTGAACCTGGCCTAATTGATGTTTTATAATGATTATCTAATTGGTCAAATTATTTTGTAAGGGGTCAATCTCTTATTCAGAATTTAATTGTTACATTTTAGTTAAGAGTTTTAGTACTGTGTAACATCTATGCAGTTCAAGCCATAATATGAAAACTACTTATTAATTGTTTTTTTTACATTATGTTCCACTTATATGCATAATAAATTGTTGTTGTTTTTTTTCTCTTTAAAAATAAAAGTAAACATTTTTTTTTTTGTAAATGTATCAATTAGTATGAGAGAACTTACTTAACTTTGTAATACAATTGTAAAAAAAAAAATTGAAACAATACTTAAAAGATCGGTATACATCGGCTCTACTACTGTCAGATACAATAACTAATCACGATAATAATAATCAATAAAAGAAAGAGAAACAATAATTTAATGTAAATAAGATATTTTGTTGTTTTTCAAAATGAAGTTTATGTGTTTTCTGATGTACTAGCTTCTAACGATTTCCAGATGACTTTAATTTTGTTAAAGAAAAAAAAAACAAGGAATGTGTTACGTGCGCATGTTAGTGTAAATGTGAAATGGTGCGAATGCGTGTTGAAAGGAGAGGAGAACCAAGATGGAGAAATAGAAACGAAATAGTGTTCTAGCGTTCATGGACATTAAATGAGTTATAAACGATGACGTTGTTGTTTTAGTGTTAATGTACTGTTTAAAGAGTCTCATCATAGAAAGGAACGTAACAAGTGGCGCCCAACGTAAAGGTAAAACCTACGTAGTCCTTTATACACAGTGGATCTCCTGTCAACAGACAGTAGAGATATTAAAGTCTAGATCTAGAGACAGGATACTATTCAATTTGATTAGTAGTAATAGAGAATGGCGGACAAGGCTGAGGTGGCAGCGTTGAAAGAAGAAGGGAGGTTATTGGAGCTTGAAGGGGCGGAACTAAGAAAATACGTACAAGAAAGTTTGATGGAGAGGGAGAGATTAGCGATGGAAAGAGAAAAAGAAAAGGAAAGATTAGACAAGGAAGACAAAAGAGTAAGAGAAAAGTTAGCTATGAAGGAAAAGAAAGAAAACGAAAAGATTGCCATTGAAAGGGAAAAGAAAAACTAATGAGTTGCCATTGAAAGAGAGAGATTGGCGTTTGAAAAAGAGACGGCGGAGAAAAAGTTGAAAACAAACCAAGGAAAAGAGAATGATAAAAGATAGAGTGACACTACAGGGAATAAACTGGCGAAATATAAAGGTTTGATATTCAACGAAGATAAAATGGACATTGACATTTTTCTGAAAAGGGTTGAAATAGAAATGAGAGAACTGGAATACCCTTAAGACAATGGGCATTCTTATTGTCTAGATCATTTACAGCGGAGGTGCCGTCAAAAATATGTATGAACCAGGGTAACTATAGTGTTGTGAAAGAACAACTGCTTCTAACTTTCGGGAAAACAGAAGCTTTCTATCGCCAACAGTTTGTCAATTGTGAATTAGAACTAGAGGATGATCCGCAGACCTTCCTGGACAGAATGAGAAGCCATTTCGATAACTGGATAGAAACCGCTGAGGTAGAAAAAACCTTTGACAGTCTAAAGACATTTCTCATGCTGGACAAAGTGATTTACGAGTGTCAGGAGGAATTAAAAATATTTCTGTTGGAGAGGAAACCGAAATCCATAGAAGACATAGTAAGACTGATAAGGGCTTATAAAGTGGCACATCCCGAGAAGAAAGTATCTAGAGGAAGTGATATAGAAGAAATAGTTGCCTTTAACAGAACATGTGAGACACAGAATAACTCTCACAGAATAAGGGAGACACGGGATAGACATAGACGTGGTACATATGAAAGACAATATGATAGCCGCATTGGAAGATATCAAGGAAACAGACAGGAAAGAAAGGACTGGGAGAAAGGTAGAATAGATCAAGGCTTATCTTTGTCATCTGATACTGGAACATTGGAGATTTTTCAGACATTCGTAGGAAACAAGGCAGCAGAGACCATCAGGGGTACAGGGAGCACTATTATTGGAGTGAATAAGAAATTAGTGGAAGACCATGAATATACAGGCGAATCTAGGAAGTGTGTTATGTTTAATGGGAATATTGTACAATTACCGATTGCTAAAGTTAGTATAGACACACCGTATTTTAAGTGGACAGTGGAAGATCAGGGTGAGATAGATTTAATTATTGGGAACATTCATGGGGTGAAAATATGTTCAGTAAGGGAGATTGAGAATTGGAAGAAATATTATGGGATAAAGTCTACTCGATGTAGAAATGGGGATGAGGAAGAAGACATAAGATCCCATACATCAGATGACATAGGTAGCAGAGAGCACGAGAAGAAAGAATTAACAGATAAGGTAGAAAGCAATGCAATTGGTAAGGGTCAAAATCAAAATAAAGTAAGACATTCAGGGGTACAGGGAAAGCGATATAAACCCACTGTCACGATCTTTTAATGTTGTTAGGTGTCACGTTGAAGATTATCTTGATCTAAACAGCACAATCAATGATCGTGATTGCCGAGGATCTAGAAATCGTCAGTTGATAAGATGATCATTTAGAAGTTGCTAGTTGATAAGATGATCATCTAGAAGTTGCCAGTTGATAAGAGGATCATCTAGAAGTTGCTAGTCGATAAGACGATCTAAGTATATTATTTTTATATTCAATGAAGAAACTTCTCCTCGTCAAATACAAATACTTTAATTCAAAACTTGGAAAAGCCATTCACAATAGTTACAATGATATACTGTGATTGAATAAAATATAAAATATATTTTTCTACTAAATTAAATGATCTACACAATAATATAATTATGTCATCTTTCTTTGAGTTCCAACACGAGACTTTAATACATCTTATCTCTAACACGTTCCGCTCGACACTGGCGGTAATATCTAGAATCTTTCAGACCTTTGGGCGTTTACCATGTGACTCATATCTCCTTGTCGCTTGGTTAGTCAATTGACCAATAAAATACAGATTAACGTACAATAATTAATATTTCTAACCAATCACATTTATTCCAAAACAGAAGGTTGCTGCATGCTTGGTTTTCCCCAAGCCAGCTGAAATTTTGCCGACAAGCCTTGAGCTAAATATAGACAAAGTGTACGTGACACCCACATACAGACGTACGAATCCATACATCTTATGCTTTAATTGTGGAAGAAGGGGGCATACTAGAAGACAGTGTCAACAGTTAAGCAGAGTTAAGGAATTAAGGTACAATAGTGGAGAGGTGTATACTAGAAAAGAGAGGGATATTAGCAGGCTAGAAAACAGTACAGCTAGATCATTATGTAGTGCAGGGGTGGGCAACCTTTTTGTATCGAGGGCAGCATTAAAAAAAATTGGGAATGGCGGGACGCATATACGATTTTTTTTTTTAAATTGAAGTTGTCTTTTTATAAAAACAATATCCCCGCAAATATACAGTTGTACATATTGTGCAGTATTTTACTTTTTACATTCGTGCATAATGTTCCGGAACTGTGGAACTAGTTTACTAGTTGTTACCCTTGTGACTGCTGTCAAATAACAGTCAGTCAACTTCGACCAGTGATTATACCTGTTTAGGCTTTTAAAAAATGCTTATTCACTGAATGTGACAATATATGTTCCGAAAGTTAAATGTCGGGACGAGCTAAACCTGTCATTGTTAAGCATCACTGGATTATGCTGACCATGTCCTTCAATTGTGCATACTAAATCAAGAGACCCGAACAACACTCTGACCCCAAAACCCTTCTATAGAACAAAAACTATTTGGAGAACTGCCAGATCTGGAAACCACAGTGCAGTTCATCTCATATTACTGATCTGAACCCTCCAACATGTAAAATGAGAACGAAGAAGAAGAACAGATGTATGTTTGCCCAAATAGTGCGAACAGCATCAAATTTTTTTAAAGTGTGTAAATACAGCTTCTGGCACCCATAAGACTCCCGTGCAAGTACTGACTGGAGCTTCTCTTTTCCTAGAGTCATGTCCTCTGGAACTGATTCAGCTTCTGCGATAAATAGTGAGCTGATGGTATTGAAAACTGGTTCTTGGCGCCTTAAAATTTGCTTTTATAAATTAAGGGATCTAAATAAGTGTTGTACTTTTAACCATTTCTCTAGAAATAGTTTCACCTTTCAGGAAAGGAAAATGACTAAACTTTTCTTTAGCTTGCTTGTAGAAATGAAAAAGCCTTGTTTGAAAAGATTTAACATGCATTTACATTTCTTATGCAAACAACCCATTGCAATAGATATTATGAAACACATGAAATCTGTCTTCCACTCTCATTACAACTATTGGTAACAAGGTCACGGTTAATGTCCTCCAAGTAACATCACATAATTTTTTTATCTGCCTTGCCCATGCTTACCTATCAGATACATTGGGTTTTTTTGTTCCTAAATCTTAATTACCCGTGGTTTACACCCCCTTGCCTTAATAAGTACTATTACTATGAAAATTTCTGGAAATACTATGTTGCAAATTTATGCAGCTTTGCTGTTTAGAGTTTATGGTTGGGATATATTTAAAATAATAATAATAAAACAACAACTATTTTTCTCATTCAAAGCACGAACTCAGTTGTTACACTTGCCATCTTGTTTCAAGCATATCCAATACTCAACACAGTTCTTCATAGCATTGAATAAATACTGACTTGAGATTGTGTCTTTGACTGAGTGTATTGTAGAGCCAATAAGCTTAATCTTAGTTTACTTAACATTTTTTATAATGAAACAGTTTCAATAATTTATATAGATATTATTTTTAATATATTTGCATTTTAATATGTATGTACTGTGGGCACACCGGATTTCTGTAGGTGTCTACGGGCCGCATAAAACAATCCGGTGGGCCGCATGTGGCCCGCGGGCCGTAATTTGCCCACCCTTGATGTAGTGGGATCACAATTGGGACATTATTGCATAGGAGGGAAGCGGAAAGGATGGCATGTCAATAATGTTAGAATTATATAGATAGGATTAGAACAGGTGGGAATGATGGACACTAATTATTGTTCTATTCTACAATGAATAAATATTTGCGTAATGAATTGTATATTGTTGTTACATATTCATATAGGTTAAGGCTACTACTTTATAGAAGTTTATTAAAGGCTACATAGGAAATGTAAAAGAGTATAAGTAGTGGAAGGTAGATAAGTAGATTGTGCACAATGTATTTTTTGGGTGATTTTGTTTGATTATAATTATTCTATTAAAATTACATTTGTAAGAAAATTATCGAAATGGTGTGGTAGAAATACATAAAAATAAACGTCAAGACGGGAATCATTATATAAGCCTGATGATACTAAGAGGTAAATAGCATTGGGTTAAATCTATGGTATTAGGAGTGTTGTAAGTTAGATATATGCCGGGTCATGTTGCTGGAGGTACAATATGCATGGAGCAAGATAGACTTTGTTTGTTAACTATTTGATTGCGGCTGGAATGAGGGTGTTTGGTACAGGCATACAATTATGAGTGGAGAGTTGTATTAATGAAATGTGATACAATTTTATTTAGCAAATCATTGATAGAAATATGATTACTTTTAGATATATGTTAACAGAAGTTGTTTCAATTGCTCATAATAACAGACTAACAGTTGTGATGAATATAATTGTTTCCTGTTGTTAGAATTGTGTTGGTATTAACATGACTGTGTATGATTTTGTTTGGTTATTACATTATGGTTGTCTATGTTACAGAGAATTTAGATTTTTTTAACTTGGTATAGTCTGATAATATATTCAGTGATTTGTATTTTGGACGTTCGATGTATATCGAACTTCTTGAACAAGGGGGTGTTACGTGCGCATGTTAGTGCAGATGTGGAACGGTGTGAATGCGTGTTGAAAAGGGGGGGGGGACCAAATTGGAGGAATAGAAACTAAATAGTGGTTTCAGTGTTAATAAAATTTAAAGCATTTATAAACTATGATTTTGTCATTTTAATGTAATCATTGGCCTCCTTCAGTCGTGAAACGACTATGGTTCATCACGTACACTTTTTTATATGGCTGTGGAGCCCTATTTTGGAGAGACACTCCTGTCAACATATATTGCAGTTTAGGTGTCTTTCGCTTTGGTGGTAGAGGAGCTGGCCATTTTCCGTGTGGCACGCTTTTCTTCAAGAATCGAGGCCCTTGTTTTCTCACTGTCTATAGCTTTCTTGGTCACCGTCTCTCTCCAACTAGTGCGGTCTAAGGCTATGTCTTACCAATGGTCAGTATCAATGTTCACTGATTTTAAATCCCTTTTTATCACATAAACGTAACGGAGGTGGGGGGGGGACCAGTTTTTCTAGAGGCAGACGCAAGTTGCCCGTACAGAATGATTTTTGGGGATACGATTGTCCTCAATCCGGCGAACATGTCCGAGCCAGCGCATGCGGCGTTGCCTGAGGACTGTAAAGATGCTGGGAAGGCCATATCTCTTATGATGGTTGTTCTGGTTATAGTTTTGTCCCTCAGTCTAGCAACATTTAGGAGTTTGCCATCAAATCTGGAATGAAGATATATGCCTTCGGTGGATTTGTCAAACGCGTGGTAGATTAGCAGTGAAAAGAGTATTCCAAAGAGGGTTGGGGCCAGGACACATCCTTGTTTAACTCCGCTGTTTATACTGAAACTTTCCGAGCAGGCGCCGTTGAACTGTACTGTACCCATCATATGTTGGTGGAAAGAGACAATAACATTTAGCAGCTTGGGTGGACATCCTATTAACTGTAAGATTTTAAAGATGCCTTCTCTGCTGTTTATATATATATATATATATATATATATATATATATATATATATATATATATATATACTAGCCTGGCATTACCCGCGGCCTGCGGGTCTAAGTTTGTGTTTACTAATGTAGTGGATAGGATTTAGATGTATGTTAAACTTAGCTGATGATCCTTTCACGTTATTTCTCTTTCGCTACGAAAATAAAATTAAACGAAATAATTTTTAGTACGCGATTCATGAATGAATATAGATCTAGGCCTATCCATAGACATAAATATATATATGTCTATGGGCCTATCTCAACTCGGCTTCGCAGCTTTTGTAAACGAATGTAGTCTCTTAAAAATAATGCTTTAGAAAACCAAATTTGAATGTTTATTTGATCAATATATGAAATTAATGGACTATAATTAGTATGTTCATGTGTTAAAGTATAAAACTATCTGTGCGAACAGAAGTTTTATCATCTTAGAGTTGAATTAGAGTTTTAGATCTAGGGATGGGATTATAAAGTAAACAATTAAACGAATTAATTTTTAGTACGCGATTCATTACGGTATTGTCTAATGAAAGAATGTTCGTCAGGAAATCTGTAGTTACATATATAAGGAACTAATTAATGTAAAAATGCTTTTGAAACACAAAATTGAAGGTTAATTTTATTATATAATGAAATCAAAGGAACTTCTTTTGTATTTTCATGTGTCAAAGTAAAAAACTATATGCACAAAGTGTATTTCTTAAAATTAGATCTAGGTCTAAATCCTTTCGATCTTTTCTCATGTCAACATTGTAGACATGGCCTAGATCCATAAAATACTATAGCTTTAATAGAGTCAGACAACTTTATTTTTTTTTAGGGTCTTAAGTAATTTTCAGGGCTACGATACATACACTACGGTCTAAGTTGGTACCCAAGGAACATTCCTGCCTAGTTTTATCAAGATTGGTCAAGCGGTTTTGATGTCTATAAGTAACATACATACATACACCACACATTCTACTTTATAATATAGATATACATTTTAGTCTAACTAGCCCATTGTGACGTAATGGATTTTTTTCCTTTGACGCCATATGGAGTTAATTCTTTAAATGAAATCCTAAACTAACTCGGCGTACCAATGTTTATGAACCCTCGTCAGTGGAGCCCTATTTTGGAGAGACAATCCCGTCAACATATATAGCAAGATATAGCAAGTTAAGGTGACTATCGCCTTGGTGGTAGAGGAGCCAGCCATTTTTCGTGTAGCACGCTTTTCTTCCAGAGCTGAGGCCCACGTTTTTTATTGTCGCTCTTTTGTCCATAGCTTTTTTGGTCAATACATGTATCTTATTCCACGTTTGTGCTAGGATTGCACATTCTCTCTTACCATGTAATTTTCAAGATCCTTCAAGGGCAGCGCAAGTGGAATGAGTTAAGTTTTATCTCTTGCTTTGCATAAGTAGTCCACGACTCTCTGCCGTACAGTAGCGTTCTCAAATCGCATGCCTTGTAGATCTCCGTGGTTGATTAGCATTGAAAAGAGGATTCCAAAAAGGATTCGATCAGGTAGGTTGAACAGCGAAGTACCCATCATATTTTGGTGAAAAGTGACAATTACATTAGCAGCTTTGGTGGACAGCCTATTATCTGTTAAATTTTAAAGTGGCCATCTCTGCTGACTAGATCCAAGGCCTTTGTCAGGTCGATGAACTTAATGTAAAAAGGCATCCTTTGTTCTCTGCACTTTTTCTGAAGTTGGCGGATGGAGAAAATCATGCCAATTGTTATCAATCTCCCTGAACGTAAGCCGCACTGTAATTCTGGACAGACCCAATCAGCGAGTTTTTGTAGCCTGGAATGTATCACTCGAACAAAGACTTTGCCTTCAATTATTAGGAAGGCAATTCCCCTCTAATTGTTGTAGTCGCTTCTGTCACTTTTGTTCTTGTACAAGGAGACCCACTTTTCTTCCTGAAATATTGATGCCTGCCTTTTTACCTCCCTGGGGGGACCCATTCGGGGCTGGTTTTGAGTTGTGTGTTTCCACATAAAATGTCTTTGTAACCTTGTTTTTCTATTAAATCGTCAAGCTATTGAGCCTATAAAACAATTAGACTTTCTGTCTATCCCCAATCATAATAAACAAGAAGTGTTACCTCAGATATCCGTTAGACTATGTACATATAAAAATATCCAATTTTATTGCTTAACTTCATTTTTCACAGATCACAGCTGGTAGATCCACTTGAGCGGCGTTAGTTCATTAGATTTTTATGACATGGAATTTAATAAACATCATACTCCAGAGACTATATAAGACTGTCAAAAATCCTTATAGACACAACTATTGTAAATTGTTTTTTGTTTTTTTTCAAAAATATTAAATTGTAAGCTGATCAAGACAATGAAGTCCTTTTGCGTCATAATGCTGATATTGACATTGGTAAGTTTTTTGTTTTTTTTGACAGTACTGGTAGTTCTAGAGCTTGATTTTATAGTTTTACAACATTTTGATGAGTATTTGAACTACCAGCTACGCCCGTTGACTTTTTCTTAGACTACATATTGTTTTTTTTTAGCCATGGACCCCTTCCATTCGTTTCTTACAGATAACAATAAAATGATATATATGTAAACACTTCCTCATACATTCCTTTGTTCAGCTACTTTTAGTATTTTTTACGTTGAATTGGACCAGCCATTTAAGTCAAATATCAACTCTATTCCGTAAAAAATAGGCTTTATTATATTATTTGGATGGGCCTTTTTTAAAATTTCATCCTTCAAATGCTCACATACTTTAGACGTACCCCCCCCCCCCATTATTTATTATTTTGCACTTTCAATAAAACTGCCCACACTTCACTGCCCCCCTTTAGACCAGTGTATTCTAGTCTATGTTACGTTTAATTGGAAAGGCCCGCATTTAAATTTCTCTCCCACACACACTCACTTCCGGCCTGTTAAACTCTATATCACTTTTCTCGAACCCCCTCTCCCCCTTTTATTTTCGTCCCGTTCCTCAAACATTTGAATGTTAGTATCTGTTATATTAGTGTTTAGTAACCTAGGCGCACGGGCACGTGGGAAAATTAGTGATATGTGAATGAGTCAGTCTGCCAGGATTATTATGAATATACTATAGCGTCTTCAGTCTTTTTCTTCATTGTGTCCACTGCTCTGAGGTCCTCATTGGAAAATGGTCCCTACTTTTACTATTTGGCATGCTATGTCATGATAGGCATCTCCATCATTTGTAATGCTGCTGCCTAGGTATGTGAACTTATCCAGCTCTGCCACCTTTTGCCTTATATCATACTCTCAGAATTTTAGTTTTATTCAAATTTATGTGGAGGACAATTTTGAGTGCCTCTCTAAGGAAGCTCTCAGTCATTTTTGTATGCATTTTCTAGTAGACCCGAGTAGCAAAGTCTAAGTTTGTCATTTTATTCTGTTCACGCCATGAAATATAGATGGCAATCTGATTAATTGTGCTCCTCATTATGTAGTCGATGGTTAGGAGGAAGAGTAAAAGAGATAGATGCACCCTTGCCTCATGTCAAGGATCGATATAGCGAGTTAAGTTTCACCTCATTCTGCTTCATTCTTGAAACAGACAGGCTTCAGAGCAGAGCGTATAGACAGTTTTACCCACTCATTCATTTCGCTTCTTTTAATTTGTCATTTTAGTCTACTTAGAAAAAACTAAATAATGTTATATTTACTAATGTATAACTTAGAAAAAATTGTTATTCATGTATATAACTATTTTAAATCGATTCGTTGATTTAAATAATTATTTGATAATTTTAAGATTGAAATTGTACTTACAAAGCGTATATCAATAGACTGCCTGTCTGTCTGTCTTGTAAAAAGTTATTTGTCTGGTAAACGTTATTTCTCCCATTTTCAATCTCGGATAAAGTTGACATTTCGCACATTTATTTCAACATAAGAATCAATAAAAACAAATTTACAAATTAGTAAATTAACTATTGGTAATTAATTATTTTGTTTGGTACCGAAGAAGGGAAAGAAATTATATTTGACGGATGTGTTGGTATAAGTAGAATTTTGGGCGTAGCCTCGGAAGTGGGAGGGGGGGGGGGTTCGGAATTTAGTGACTGATTTTTTGCTTTGATTCTATTTATTTTAGGTGAGATTTTAATACTAAACCATCACTTTCCCCATCGAAGTCAAGGGGGCTTTGAGTTTAAAACTCCCAACCAGGGGATTTTGCAGTCAAATCCCCTTCTTCTGTTAAACCAAAACCAAAAAAAACCCTCCGGAATTTACGATAAAAACCCCTCTTCAATATAAGACTGTCCATATATCAGTCACCAGATTCTATGAGCGTAGCCAAGAGGGGTTTGTGTTTTAAAAAAAACTCTAGCTAAAAACCATTTCTTCAATCTAAAAAAGCAAATTACACACTCAAAGTTCTATGAGCGTAGCCAAAGGGAGTTTTGAGTTTAACCCCCCCCCCCCCTTTCAGCGGCGCTTGAAGCTAAAAAAAATACCTCAATATAAAAAAAGGAAAAAACACACTCGAAATTCTATGAGCATCGCCAAGCCAAGGGGGCGTTTGACTTTAACCCCCCTCCTCCAGAAGGCTTTTTTAAAAGTTTAAAACCCCTTCTGAAGGTTTTGAGTTTAAATATCCCCATACAAAGAGTTATGAGGTTGAAAACCACTCTTTTCAATTTTATTCTAAAGCAAACTACAGACACCGAATTCTATGACCGTAGCTAATGGGGTTTTAATTTTTTTTAAAACTCCCCAGATTTATTAGTTTAACCCCCCCCCCCCCAATGATTTTGACGATAAAACTTCCCTTTTTGATATAAAATCGAAAGCAAACTACAGTCACTTAATTCCAAGCGCTAGCCATAGAGGTTACAAATTTCTACCAGTGACTGGGCTCCATTATAAAGTGCTGTGAATAGTCATCTGCCGAAATTGAAAAAAGTCTAAATGTGGCTCAACAAAGATGGCTAAGACGGATTTTAGGAGTCAGTCATAGAGATCGGGTCTCAATCAGGGAAATCATATGCCGAACTGGCAGTCGACCCCTTAGAAAGGTTGTGACAGAGCGTCGCATGAGTTTTGCGGGACATGTTCTCCGATAAAATGAAGAGTTGCGATGACATGGAGGGCATAACGAGGAAAGCGCAAACAGGGACATCCTATTACAACTTGGCGCTACACTTTCATGGAGGTCCTCAGAGCAGGTGGGAAGAGGCTTCAGACATTGCCAATGACAGATTTTTATGAAAGCAGCTTGCCGCCCAATGCTCCGAACGACGCGGAAGGATCCAAGTCATTAAGAATAGCACATAAGTTTTTGAAACATTTTAATAGCAGGCTAATGCACTGTAGATACCTCAGAATATGCATTTTGTTGGGTTTTAATACCGGAAATAGTGCTAAGCGGTGGGGCTTACTGGCAATGGGGGGGGGGGGAGTCTACATTGTTTCCACTAACTCCAGGAAGACAATATTCTAGGGTACAATCAACGTCTTCCGAAAGAATGAAGGGATTAATTATGTACACACACACATATATGAATTTTTTTGCGCGGGAGGGGGGGAAGGAGAGAAAAAAATCCCCCCAACCCCAACTCCCTAAAAAAAATCCTGGTTACGCCCATGAGTTGAATTAACTCCCTTTATATTTTGTAATTCGCCGCTTAAAAGTTTGAAGCTAACAATAGATGATTATAAAACATTCGATTTTTATAAGCGGTTCGCTAGCATGTGTTGGCTTGATCCCTCGAGTAGAATTCGGGTCTTTCACCTTATATCTAACTTTTGCACAGCTTTCCCAACTGGTTCAGACAAGTGAAAGGGTCATAGCGTATTGAGAAAGCTAAAACTATTTTTAGTCGACCAGATTTATTTTTGCTAATCTATTTCTATTATAAATTTAATTACATGATTGTTCCAAACTAATTGTTATAAGCTTTTTTTAAAATTTTTATATGTTCTTTTTTATAAATTATCTTTCTGAATAAGACAATTTCTACTTGACACCTGACACTTTACTTTGCCAGTAAAATGTATATACTTGTCACAGCCGTATTTGCGACATATATATATATATATATATATATATATATATATATATATATATATATATATATATATATATATATATATATATATATATATGTGTGTGTGTGTGTGTAATATATTTCTTATCTTATCTTTAAAAAAACGTTCAAAAAAAGAAGATAATTACGCCCTACGCGTCATGCATATTAACCAATGACTTAAATTCAGCCAAGTCACTGGTTTTCCTGGCTAGCTCAGGCAACCCATTCCATGCTCTAATAGCACTAAGGAAGAAGGAGTATTTGTACAAATTTGTCCTAGCACATGGGATGAGGAATGTGCCTTTATCTTTGTGTCTTTCTGAGTATTTTATTAAATTTTGTTTTTGTATTTGAAGATTATGGTTCAGTGTTTTATGTATAATTGCTACTTTACTTTTGAGTCTTCTGCCCTGAAGGCTTTCTAAATTTAGTGATTTAACTAAAGGTGTTAACTCTAGTCAAATGTGAATATTCGGTTGTTATGAATCTCAATGCTCTATTTTGTATTATTATTATTATTATTAAAAATATATTTTTAAAAGTATCTTTCGATCAATATGGCAGCTGATGTAAAGGTCAAAGGGAATCTGTTTCTATGGCCAAGTCAACAAAGATGTCTTTTGGCTAGCACGATCAACATTTTTTTCATTCCCCCAAACAATGTCAGGCACCCATTAAAGTTGGGCGGAAGTCAGGGTGCCCAAAAAGTCTGAAATTCAAAATCCCAGTCTTTACAGTGATTCTAACCCAAAAAACTTCGGTTCAGAAGCCAAGCTCTTCACCACCTAATCACCCTATTGCTTTTAGTATTAATTTAATCATATTATAATTAAAGTATAAGATAAGATAATAATATTTGTTATTATCCTTTTTAGTCACTTGCATCGCTAACATCTGGATCTCCACTTTGTTGGCGAAGGGTAAGTAAATTCTAATAAATTAATTTTCACAGCAGTGGCATATCTATCTATCTATCTATCTATCTATCTATCTATCTATCTATCTATCTATCTATCTATCTATCTATCTATCTATCTATCTATCTATCTATCTATCTAACTATCTATCTATCTATCTATCTATCTATCTATCTATCTATCTATCTATCTATCTATCTATCTATCTATCTATCTAAAGACACTACAACAATAAATACAAAGCCTTAATTCTGGAACTAGGAATCACTTTAATAAAATAGACACTGTAGAATGCAATTCAATTAAACAACTTTACTGTCGTCGTTCAAGCTCCCAATTGAACATACCCCTCATTTAAATACTTTTTACCATCAACCTCTCTGTGTTTTTGTAAACAAAAAATCTCCTTTCGCCCCTATAAAACCAATGCATTCTAAGGTAACGCAGACAACAGAGAAAATGTGTATCTATATGTATGGCTCTTTCTGTCTCGGAAGACAATAAAGGCGCCCAGATGAGCCACTTGGTTTGGTTTCGTATTCAAACAGGGCAGAATCTTGTGTGACTAATCAAGCCAATTCTGGAGCGGTAGAGTTTGTCCCAGTTTGTGCACGTTAGTGCAATTTTTTCTCTCATTA
Organism: Biomphalaria glabrata; assembly: GCF_947242115.1. Taxonomy (NCBI): domain Eukaryota; kingdom Metazoa; phylum Mollusca; class Gastropoda; family Planorbidae; genus Biomphalaria; species Biomphalaria glabrata. Next base: position 15,446,057 of record NC_074726.1, read on the forward strand.
CTAAGGCTGCATCGTTTCTTTTTTTCTCAGCGAGGTTTGTACGCACGCAAAGTCTCCATGCTTTCTGATCTTTCCTCCCAGATACTTTCTTGATGCCTGTGGTTCTCATGTCTCAGATTAATACGTGCACAGCATATCGTGAATGTGGAATGGTGCGAATACGTATTGAAAGAGTTAGAGAGAGAGAGAAGAATCCAAGATGGAATAATGTAAACTAAGTTATTATTGAATATATTATAAATGGTTTCTCAACATTAAAGTATTCATCATCTACTATGTATATGAGTTCGCTTGTACATAATTAAGAGTCTCATCAACTCGTAACAAATGGCGCCCAACGTGGAGATTGGCGTTTGAAAAAGAGACGTTAAAAACAAACCAAGAAAAAGAGTGATAAAAGAAAAGGGGAAACTACAGGGAATAAACTAGCATAGTATAAAGGTGCGATATTCGAAGAAGCTAAAATGGACATAGACATTTTTTTGAAAAAGTTCGAAATAGAAATGAGAGAACTGGAATACCCTGAAGACAAATGGACATTCTTATTGTCTAGGTCATTTACAGCGGAGGTGCCGTAAAACATATGTATGAGCCAGGGTAACTACAATGTTGTGAAAGAACAACTGCTTCGAACATTCTGGAAAACAGAGGCTTTCTATCGCCAACAGTTTGTCAATTGTGAATTAGAACAGAGGATGACCCGCAGACCTTCCTGGACAGAATGAGAAGCCATTTCGATAACTGGATAGAAACAGCTGAGGTAGAAAAAACCTTTGACAGTCTAAAGACATTTCTCATGCTGGACAAAGTGATTTACGAGTGTGAGGAGGAATTAAAAATATTTCACTTAGAGATGAAACCGAAATCCATAGAAGACATAGTAAGACTGAGAAGGGTTTATAAGGTGGCACATCCCGAAAAGAAATTGTCTAGAGGCAGTGATATAGAAAAAATATTGGCCTTTAACAGAACATGTGCGACACAGAATAACTTTCACAGACCAAAGGAGACACAGGATAGGCATAATAGACTTTGTACAAACGAAAGACAATATGATAATTTCAACGGAAGATATCAAGGAAACAGACAGGAAAGAAAGGACTGGGAGAAAGGTGGAATAGAGCAAGGCTTATCATTGTCATCTGATACTGGAACATTGGAGGTTTTTCAGACATTTGTAGGAAACAAGGCAGCCAAGACCATTGGGGACACTTCTACTTCTTCTTCTTCTTCTTGAAACTGTCAGGTAGAGTTGAGCCTTCGGCTCTTGGAACTCTAGGCCAGTAAAAGTGAACAAGAGCTCTCTCTCCCTGAATGAAAACAGTGTACACTGTTCTGTCTGGCGGGTGGGTCAGACTCGTGGCAAGAGGCCAGGTACACTAAGAACCCCGCCATTTTCCTTTTCTATACCAGGCTAACCATGCGGAACACGCCATTTATGTAACGGCCACTTGAGGAACAGCGCCTGGATTGTGACAAGGTTCTGGAGCTTTTTTACAACTCCGCGCAGTGCAATGAGGATGCTCTCGCACCCCCCTTAGGCACCCCCACGGGAGTCTTGTTTTGCTACCCTTTAGCTTAATCGTTTCCACCCGGGCGCCACTATGAGGCAGGGTAGCATGCCCGGGCCATTAGGGACACAGGGAGCACTATTATTGGAGTGAATAAAAAATTAGTGGAAGACCATGAATATACATGCGAATCTAAAAACTGTGTTTTCTTTAATGGAAATATTGTACAATTACCGATTGCTAAAGTTAGTATAGACACACCGTATTTTAAGGAGACAGTGGAAGCTTGTGTTGTTGATCAGGGTGAGATAGATTTAATAATTGGGAACATTCATGGGGTGAAAATGTGTTCAGAGATGGAGATAGGGAATTGGAAGAAATATTATGGGATAAAGTCTACTCAATGTTGAAATGGGGATATGGAAGAAGATATAAGATTCCATCAATCAGATGACATAGGTAGCAGAGATCATGGGAAGAAAGAATTAACAGATAAGGTAGAAAGCAATGCAATTGGAATGGGTCAAAATCAAAATAAAGTAAGACATTCAGGGGTATGGGGAAAGCGAAATAAACCCACATACAGACGTACAAATCCATACATCCTATGCTTTAATTGTGGGAGAAGGGGACATACTAGAAGACTGTGTCAACAGTTAATCAGAGTTAAGGAATTAAAGTACAATAGTGGAGAAGCGTATATGGGATATTAGCAGGCTAAGAAACAGTACAGCTAGATCATTCGGTAGCACTGGCGGATCCAGGGGGGGGGGGGGGGCGGTAGGGGCGATCGCCCCCCTCACTCGGCCGACCCTCTCCCCCCCCCCGAAGGGGGGGGCGGACGAATTTTAGTATAGAATTCACACAATTTGTATACGAATTTATTACTTATGTTAATAATATATACTAATTATTTATATTTCAACCTATTTTTAGATTATTTCGCCCCCCCCCTTCTAGTATTTTGGCCGATTTCCAGGGTCTGGAGGGCGCGATGGCATCAAATCGCCCCCCCCCACCCTCACCCCCATCCCCACCATAAACTTTCGAGTGGGGGGGGCGGTCCTTTTTATTTGCGGAAATCACAGCTTGCTAACAAAATCAATTAAATATCTATATGATTAAAACTTGTTATTGGTATTTTAACCGGTCTTCATATTATGTCGTTCACCTGTTGGCCGATTGGAAGGGTAGGAACGAATACCTCTACTGCCCTTCCCATCTAAACCCTTTGGGTGGGGGGGGGCGGTCCTACTTTTATGGAGAAATCATAGTATGTGAACAAAATTAGTCGAATATCTATATAATATAAACATGTGGAAGTGCGATACATGCAATCACCTTCCCCCCATCGGACAAATCAATACTTTTTCTTTTTGTATTATAGTAAGAAATTACAAAATTTAAAAAATCTATTTAATTTAATTTATATATGCTATAAAGTAAATTCTTATATCGAGTCGCCCAACCCCTATTCTTTTATGCAAAATGCAATCATTAGCAGAAATTATAAAAAGGAGCGAGGATTAATCGTTTTCATTTTACCGCCCTTCCCCTTTCCAGACAGAGTTTGTGTAATTTCACATGAATTTATCATAATATTTTAAGAAAGACTTTGCTTTGGAAAAGTTATAATTCAAACGAAATTTGTCAATATAACAGTCACGGTTGAGATGAGTTCAAAAGCCAGATATTCTTTTCCTAGTGGACTTTTTCCAACCTTACTCTATCTCACATTTTTCTACTTTAAAAAATTTAGGAGTATAACTCATAATTTATGCTTACATTTTATTGAATATTATTAATCGAATATTTTTTTTTCGGCGGCGGTCCTCAAAGCCTTAATCTAAATATGTTGGGTATCTTATCTTTTCAAAGAACAAATCGGTTGTATTTGAATGTATTAAGGGACTATAAATTCATATTAGCATATATTTCCACATTATTCAAAAGGTCCTTTATAATAGAATGAATAATGAGCTGTAGGTCAGGAGAATGCCTTACTGCAGTGAAGAATGCCAAAAAATGCTTTTAGCGTCGGGGCTTCGCCGCGAACCCCACTAATAAGTAATAAGCTGTAGATGTCAGGAGAATGCGTTTCAGCCGTGAAAAATGCAAGAAAACGCATTTGGCGTCGGGGCTTCGCCCCGAACCCCACTGATAAACGATGAGCTGTAGATGTCAGGAGAATGCGTTTCTGCAGTGAAAAATGCAAGAAAACGCTTTTGGCGTCGGGGCTTCGCCCCGAACCCCACTGATAAACGATGAGCTGTAGATGTCAGGGAGAATGCGTTTCTGCAGTGAAGAATGCAAGAAAACGCTTTTGGCGTCGGGGCGAACCCGTACTCTACTGATAAACAATGAGCTGTAGATGTCAGGAGAATGCGTTTCTGCTGTGAAAAAAGCAAGAAAACGCTTTTGGCAACGGGGCTTCGCCCCGAACTCCACTAATAAGTAATAAGCTGTAGATGTCAGGAGAATGCGTTTCAGCCGTGAAAAATGCAAGAAAATGCTTTTGGCGCCGGGGCTTTGCCCCGAACCCCACTGATAAACAATGAGCTGTAGATGTCAGGAGAATGCGTTTCTGCTGTGAAAAATGCAAGAAAACGCTTAAGGGTGTCGGGGCTTCGCCCCGAACCCCACCGATAAAACTTACAGCGCTCTCCCAGACCCCCAAGCTTGCAAGAGAAAGGCCTCAACATGACTGTTTTTTTTCGCCGTAGATTGAGAAACAGTCTTATTTTATTCTCATATATCGAATATATATATATATATATATATATATATTATATATATATATATATTATATATATATATATATATATTATATATATATATGCTGTACCGACGTTTAAGCATAGGGTTAGGGTTTACTGGGCGTTAGGGTTTGTAAAAAAATCACCCCCCCCCACTCCAAAGTTCTGGATCCGCCAGTGTTCGGTAGTGGGATCACAATGAGACATTATTGCAAAGGGGGAAAACGGAAAGGATGGCATATAAATAATGTTAGAATTATATAGAGATGATTAGAAAGGTGGTATTGATGGATACTAAGACATTTGTAATGAATTGGATATCATTGTTGCATATACATATATGTTAAGGCTACTACATTATAAAAGCTTTGTAAAGGCTACATAGGAAATGTAAAAGAGTATAAGTAGTAGAAAGTAGATACGTAGATTTTGGGCAACGTATTTTATTTTATTTTGATTTTGTTTAATTATAATTATCCTATCAAAATTACATTTGTAAGAAACTTATCAAATTGGTGTGATAGGAATACCTAAAACAAATGTCAATACTAGAATCATTATATATAAAAGAAGTAACTAGACATTGGGTTTCAATCTATGGTATTATGAGTGTGGTGAGTTAGTTATATACAGCGTCATGTTGTTGGGGTTAGGATATGTATAGAGCAAGATAGACTTGGTTTGTTAACTATTTGAGTGCGGTTGGAATGAGAGAATGTAGATGTTGGTATAATTAATATGTACTTTGTTAGGGTTCTTGTGTTTTTTAGAACATGTTATTGAGAAGTTAGAATTTCAAATTGCTAACTATTATGTTTGGGAAATGGGCTGATAGAAGTTCGATATACATCGAACTTGTCGAACAAGGGGGGGGGGGGGTACGTGCGTATCATACCGTGAATGTGGAATGGTGCGAATGCGTGTTGCAAGGGTTAGAGAGAGAGAAGAATCCAAGATGGAATAATGTAAACTAGAGTTATAATTGAGATATTATTAATGGTTTCTTAACATTGAAGTATTCATCATCTTTTATGTATATAAGTTTGTACATAATTAAGAGTCTCATCAACTCGAAACACAGATATCTCTATAGGTAAGTCTTCGGTGACCCTTTGGTCTGACTCCCTCCGCAAGTTCCGCATGTAGGAAGTCTTTAGGGTTTCTTCAGGGCCGGCCTTAGATAATTGGAGACCCTAGGCAAAATTGATTTTGTGACCCGAAATGAAATAGATAAATACAAATAAACAGCGAAAAAAAAATAAAGTTACGCAACTTATTAAAAACCTAGTCAGGCCATGTCAGGCTAGCGTACTCCAACAATAACAATAGACACAAGTTTTGCTATTTCTTCTCTTAAAAATTCGTTCCCAAAGATAAACATCATTGTCAAAGTTCTAGGAAAATCTTTAGAGCTGTTTTCAAGATCCGTGTCCATATTTTTTCCACCCATGTGTTTTTTTGAGCCGAAGAATGAATAGAGAAATTGTTACAATAACATATTTTTAAAAGATGTAAACCTAAAAATAACTATAAAATATTATTTCAAAAGTTTTGTGGGAAAAGAGCAGAAGAACATGACCAGACCAATGCAGAGATCATAACAAGACAAATAGTTACTCTGGTTCAAGACACTCTAAGCAAAGCAGCAACTGGTAAGTTCTCAACCTATTCTGTATATTTAGCGACAATATAACATTCATTTAAAAATTATTTTTGTTTAAGTTGCGCGTTTAGCCGTATGCAGGCGTGTGTCGTAAATGACCACTGAGCATGGCCTTTCGTACGCTCGTTTCACGGCCTTCACCCAACCTTGAAAAATGTGAATTGTATATGATCTAAAATCGCTCCGCAACATAAGAATGTTGAGGCTAAAGATGATTACCTCCAGGACGGTCTATTCTTTGTTCACGATTGGCATAGGTGTTCTCAGCAACTTTTTCGGGCTCAAAATAGGGTGCTTTAGTTTAGCGTAATTTTCAAGTTAACAATAGATCAGTTGGGGGGAGATGGTATGTATCTGGGAGAAGGTTTCCGATTCAAAAGTTGTTGTTTTTTTTAAGTTGCTTGACTCTGATTTCGAACTTGAGCTCTCGAACCTCCATAATGAAGTTTAACCTTTTAGTAACTGAGCTTTTCAATTACTTCTAAAAATAGAAGGTTTTATAGTTATCCCCTTTGCTTTTGCTTATTAAAATTCTTCTTATCTAAAAAAAAATAATCATTAAGACTAATTGATCAACTAATTTATTTAATTTTATGATTGATTCGTATTTTGTCATTGACAATAAATAATTCTGCCAGATGTCAACTAGATCCGAGAGAAATAACGTGTAAAATATGTGTAAGTAAATGTGTTATTCATAATGAACTATTGCTAATTTTTTTGTTTACCAAGGTATACAAGCTAAGGACCTAACAAAGGCTGTAAAGGAAGTCAAGGTGTTGTATGACCGTTTGATTATCAATAGTAAGATCTATTACTCATTACACACATATTAATTATTTCGTTTACAAACTTTATGGTTTTCATTACATATCAGGACCCTTTATGGATAGTCAGTTATTGATTTGCGCTAATGATAAAATTTGAGGGAAATCAATCTTGACTACTTATTTTAGAAATTGATTTATGTGTATACTAAGCTTTTTGCAAAACTAGCTCTAAATTAACTACGACATTTGTAACTATTTAGCATAACTGTCAATTGCTTCCCATTTTTAAAATCTTTATTATTTTGTGCCTCAAACAAGAAATAAAACATCAGAAAGAAGAATTAAGAAAAGTATATTTTTAAAATTGAAACATTCTTTCATAGATAAAATTCAATTGTTTGCTAATGAAGTATTTATCAACAGTTGCAGATGAGGATGTAAAAAGTCTTATCAATGAAATTGCTAAAAAGATTGGTGCTACGCCAGCTACGTCGGCAATATTCGAAGGTAAAAATAAATTATATACAATTTAGTAGGAATTACTCATGTAACACTCCTACATTAAACATTTAATGGCGCATTTATTAAAAATTATTTTACTCAAGAACTAATTAAAATGTACAATTTAGAAATTATTTTACTCAGGAGTTTTCTGTTTTCTAAAAACAGTTATAACTTCACGTGTAATTAGAATAATAATGCACATGGAAAAAGCGAAGCGGAGGTACTTCATTCACGGATTCGGGCAACAGCTGAAGGTAGCGAGAAGTGAAAGTATATTTGAAAAGATGCAATGAAAAAAAAAGCTCGGTTAAATTGAACGACATAAACCTAAATGACATTTGTTACAATATGTACAAGAAATATCACTCTGTCAACTTTCTTGCTGCAGACATATAGGGTATGTGATGTATTCAACAAACTATACTTCACATTCATTATAATTTCAGACCAAATAACGTATGATGCCAATGTTCTTAACGATTACTTGAACATTTGGGACAATCTAGCCCAGAGCGCCAACGACAAAGAAGGTACGAATTACAAAATAGCTTAAGAAACAAACATACAAATAACGAATCTTCAGCTATACCTCGATGTTAGAATGTTTTTCTGTTTTTGAAAATTAACATTGTCATGCATTATTTTTCTACAGACAATATGCTTGCACATTTCTTATTGATTAATTTTAATGCATATCTAAAATAAAACCGCCATATTGAATATTCCTTTCTTACTTTCTACGATATTGTAAAGTTGTGCTAGGCTTAAATTGTGTAGATATCCTTTGTTTCCTTGTTAACCTAAAAACAAAATTAGTAATGAGTAAAACACAGCTAGCGAAACACCGATACTTCAATTAAATAACTTACGTAAGTTGTGTTTGCATATTTAAATCTTCAAAATAGCTAGATTTATAATGCCGAACTGAAGAATGAATTATTTAACTAAATCCTGAAGTGGCTTTCCTCTTATATTATTTTTTACTTTGTCTGCACCCGATCATTCTCGACGTCACAGAAATTTCTTGAGCTATTTTAAAGCAATACCTGGAGGAATGGCTATTTTAGAATGTAATCATTAGAACATTTATTGTAAACTGAGTCTAAGACTAAGAATCTTTAGCACGCCAATTGGGATTGTTACATTAACTATTTACCTTAGCATGGAATCACTTCACTCTCTTCTTGTGATGGAAAAACGTGTTTGTCTATTTTTTTTGGTTGGGGGGAGGGGCTTGTTCTTCTTTCTACAGAATTCAATTTGTTCATTTACTCTTTCTTTTTCAATTTAGAATTCAATTCAATTTTTTAAACTGTTATAGTCTTTTTTTTTTAAAGCCCATTTCCTGCATCCGTATTTTACACAGGTATATTTATATTTTTGAAATTTTTTTCCCACTTAAATCTGATGTATATGCACATTTAAACTAAAGGCTCTGATGTGTCTTCTAATAAAAATGAATGGTATGCAAGAACAAAATAATGTAAAAAAAAAACAAACAAGCAAAATATGTTTTTAAATAAAAAAAATTACTGCTAATCAAACGAAAATACTTCACATTGATTAATGTTTTGTACAATCAATAAATGATTGTTTAAATTTTCAGCTTGATCCGAGAAGAGGTGCGAGAAAAATAACGTGTTCAGATATCTAAGGGGACAAAAGCCTACATATTTAGCCATATCTGTGCATACTGAAGCATAAATGTCCCCTGTTGGTATCAAACAAAATAGTTAATTACTAGTAATTAATTGACTAATTGGTTTTTTTTTTCATATTTAATCTTCTCTATGACAATGAATAATTTAGCAAAGCTTCAACTTAATCTCCGAGAATGGTTGTGGGAGAAATAACGTGTACATTACAATAAGTGAAGATTAAAAAATTATTTTTAGTTTAGTTTAATTTAAAGTGTCTTTCCATTTGTAAGGGAGAGGTAATAAACAGAAAGTACCTGTAGCAGAATTTAAAAAAGTCATGTATTTCAAAATTAAACCGAGGACAACTTAAACAGAAAAAGATAAACTGAAGAGATGGGTAAAAACAAAACTGATACGACTCGGGATATAAAATCATCAAGAAGACTAGCAAGAAGAGTATTTAATAAAATAAAATAAAATACAAAGGTTTTATAGGGCTTGCGGTTTTTCACGAATGGCGGTCGTCGGGTCGCGAATCTATCCAAAGCGTTCTTAGTGAGCACCTAGGAGGTAAAAGGAACATGTGTACGAAACTAGATGTGGAGACGTAACGACAGTTTAAAAGATCTAATGAGCAATGAATGTGTCAGTCAGTCAATGGTTACTTAGAATTATGGTATGAATTGTTCAGATCCATTTTTTCATTTCTTCGGATACTTCTTTACTGGTTTGTTATTTCCAAGAGATTCTTTAATACTTAATATACGTCAAACCAACACGACGTTATAGACACATAAAGAAGTAGGCAATAGACCTAATTTGTATGTAATGTTTAAATCTAATATATATATATCTATTTTATTCTTAGCTACCAAACAGAATGTGGACATAATTTTGGCAGCAATCAGTAAAGTTTCTAGTGCTATTGAGAACATCATACAAGAACTAAGTGAGTGAGACATTATATTTAACATATAAAGATAGCGCCAGAGGCTAAATTTTAATGAGAGAAAATAGTAAATTAAATGTAACGACAATAAGGGACTGCACCTACTAAGGCTAGAACCAGCGACCCCGGAAACGGCAACTCCACCTAGCAGCAACGCAGTGCTAAGCTTCTAGACTAATCTAGACCAAAGAGATGTCAAATATCTTTCTGATTTAAAGTAATTCGCCAGTACCGGTATGCAATTACCAAGCCAGTAGTCATTGGTCACATGCCTAAGCCAGCACCTCCCTCACCACGCCACAACCGTCCTCACCATCAATTTCAACACAGCAGACATAAACAGCCGTCAAGTATATATTAGAGAAACAATGGCTCTATTTTAAATTAATCTATCAATAGAACAAGAGAGCAACATAAATACATTATGATCTACATATAGATGCTTCAGTGAGTATGAGCAATCAAGCTCCTAACGTAAATATAAATGTGAAGCTAAGTGCTGAAACAAATAAATGATACGTAGATCTAAATATCAAGCACATGAAAGCAGCACCAGGGACCAGATTTTTATGACAGAAAATAGTGAATTAAATGTGACCAAAATAAGTGAAAATTACGTCCTACCAACATTTTTATGCGTTTTCAATATATAACAAAGTTTCAACAATAAACAAGGTTACAAAGACAGTTTGTGTGGAAACAGAAACTCAACGTCGGCCCCGAAGTGGTAAAAAGGCAGGTAAAAAGGCAGGTTTCAATATTTTCAAAAAGAATATCAGAATAAAATTATATCAAAAACAAATGACAGAGAAGAATGGAGAAAGAAGGTTGACAGATCTTATGTTGTGCCCCAACGATCCAGTAGACCAAGAGATAGTGAAAGTGAAGGAGAAGTTCAATGTGAAGCTGGCCTAACTAATGTCATATAATGATTATCTAATTGATCTAATTATTCTATAAAGGGTAAATCTCTTATTCGAAGCATCTAGAAAAATAAATCTGTAAAAAAAATTCTCCCCTTCCTTTAGTTTAGTTATTCATAACCGACACTGTCCGCGGCAGTTCACGCGATAATATGAAAACCTACTTATTAATTGTTGTTTTAAATTATGTTCCACTTATATGCATACTAAATAGATGTTTTTCTCTGTAAAAATAAAAGCAAACATTTTTTTTTCTGTAAATATATAGTTTGTGTGACAGAACTTACCTAACATAGCAAAGCAATTGTAAAAAAAAAAATTGACTAAAAATCTAAAACCATTTTCACAATTGTGTTGAAAACATTGTAAATAGTCATCTCCCTTACTAAATAGCTTCCCGTTTTTTGTTACTATTAATAGTGAATAGTGGTAAAATTGGTGTATTTTATGAATAATCTGCTTGCATTGTTGATTTTAAAAAATAAATCTTTCGCTTTCAGAAAAGAAAAAAAAGTAGTCGTTGCATCAGAACTTTGAATGGTCTAAAATATTTTGATGTCGGATTTTCAATATCTTTTCTAGTTTACGAGATCTAAACGGGACGGACGGTCGGACAGACAGACCAAACACACAAAATTAATAGCGTCTTTTCCCCTTTAGGGGGCCGCTAAAAAATACATTACAAACAATTTTTGGAATGAATGAAAAATACAAAGTGTATTTCACATTTCTTCTTTGATATTTTCTACTAAAACAGACGAAATGACTTCCATTCTGAAGAAAACAGATAGCAATGGTTCTGTGGATATCAACAAAGAAGCCATCGTGACCTATGAAAAACAAGATGGAACAGAAAATAAAGAGACGGTAATTTTTTTTTTAAATATTAAAGACCTTAACTAATTAATTTGACAGACGTCTATTAAAAGCAACTGTATTTTTCCTTCTGGAAAGAGATTCTGTTCTATAACAGTTTGCTTGGGATGTTGTGAGAAGTGTTGTTAATGAAATATGACTTTGTTTTAAAGTTTAAAAGCACGATACAGGCACACTTCTGGCAAACAACGAGAAAAATACTAACTGAATATAATTAATATACATAAACTGTTTAATTGAATGACAAACAGGGAGATATCGTTAAAATGGAAATTTGAAATATGCATATTAATAATTAATCTTCATTTCTTAGAATCAAAGCGATTAAGTGTCACGATTATCTGCGTTCCTTTGTCTACTCCGATAGAGGGGGAGGGGATGAGAAAGAGGTGGACTTCAATGGCTGAGCCTTAGCCATATGTTGAAGCCAGTTGTTCCATCTGACAGTGTTGAGGACTAGTCAAGTTAACAAAAGGATGAAGCCATAGTTTGCCGGAATGATATCTGTGTATATAATTGGTGATTAGTAGAATAGAAATATAGTTCTGATTCAAGTGTCAATCAGCGTAGATGCCGAGGGCGGCGCCCATGTGGCTGAAGTTAAAACAAAGAGGGCATTCTATTAAGCTGTAATGTCAAACGGACATGTAATGTCTCCAGTTGGAGAACACTTCGATTTAGAGCTTTGGGAAATAGCAGAAGATATCCCACAGAGCTGTAAAAAAAGGGAGTGAGTTATAACTTTGTAACGGAGGTAGATGGGGAGCAAGGCAAGAGAGTCAGCGTTGATAGGACAAAGAAGCCTTGGACTTAATTTAGATGTGAACCTTTCTTTATGAAAAGCTGTGCGGCTACGGTGCCCATCGGTTATCGTCGGGGTGTGAGGACCAGAAATACCAGAAAGCGCAAGAGTCAAGTCTAAATGAGATAATGATGCTTGTTGTCGTGGTAGTAAATTACGGATGGATGACTGTGAGACGCGAGTGTGACACAGATCAATAAAAGCGCGTCGTTTAGATTGACGTGTCTTGTTAATTTGACAGATACATGGGAAAAGTACGGCTGAACCAAAGGGCATTTAAAGGCTTGATTTTTTTGTGTTGGTTGGAAAGTTGAAGCTGTAGTTGGAGGTGTGTTGAAACGCATTTGTATAATAAATATATTGAAACAGCTACAAGATTTAGACTAGTGCTTGCTGTTATTCAAGAATAGACAAAATAAATATTCATAACAATTAAAAGAACTCGCATCATAACAGTGTCTTATATTGGCCGCCCCTTTCAAGTCCATCATAAGTCTCACTGGTTTAGTCTCGTCCGTCTTTTTTTAAAGTTGTTGGCTGTCTGATGTATAGGCTATTATCAAAAGGAAGACCACAAATGTACACAATTACATACAGGCACAGATTTAACGCTAGGCAAGCAAGTTCACAATTAAAATAATTCATTTACAAAAATGAAAGGAGAATATGGCGTATGATTACAGTGGGACATGAGGCTCAGAGAAGAGCAAGCAGACTTCCGAAGAGGCAGATCGTGTGCGGAGCAGATCTTCGTCCTACTAAATATCATAGAACAAAGTCTCGAATACCAACAACAATCAGTTTTGGAGACTTTAAGAAAGCGTTTGATAGTGTCCCTCGAGAATCACTATGGAAAATAGAGAATATGGCTTCCCAGAAAAAGTTCGTGAGACATGGGAATCATCTGCCTGATTCAAGAAAAGACTAAATGTAGTTCATCGAAAATGGCTAAGATGGATTTTAGGAGTCAGTTATATATATCGGGTCTCAAACAAGGAAATCCTATGCCGAACTGGCAGGTTGTGACAGAGCGTCGCATGAGATTTGCGAGACATGTTCTCCAACAAAATGATTTGCACATACCAAGAGTTGCGATGACATGGAGGCCAATATGAGCAAAGCGCAAACTCTGTGCAGCACTTTCATTGAGGGCATCAGAGCAGTGGAAACCAGGTGGGAAGAGGCTTCTGATATTGCCAGTGACATGTCCTTATGGAGAAAGCTTGCCACTTAATGATTCGAATGGCGCGGGAGGATCGAAGTCTAAGTCATCGCAAGAGATATGAGTGTCATTAGGTGCATAGCTTTATCTTTGGATCCTGTTCGTGATTTGTGAAGGCTGGTGTTGCTTGTTGTAGTGGCTAAACTACTCGTGGGCTAGTCGAGCGGATTAGACCGCCTGCAGTTCGGTTGTGGTGGGCAGTGGTGGCAGTCACCAACTTGCGGCTATATGTTGTTAAGCCAGTTCTCTTCAGCTAAGGGCAGATGACCTAAGAGGGATGAAAGCACCAATCCGAGGAGAAGGGAAATGATATTGCCAGTGACATGTCCTTATGGAGAAAGCTTGCCACTTAATGATTCGAATGGCGCGGGAGGATCGAAGTCTAAGTCATTGCAAGAGATATGAGTGTCATTAGGTGCATAGCTTTATCTTTGGATCCTGTTCGTGATTTGTGAAGGCTGGTGTTGCTTGTTGTAGTGGCTAAACTACTCGTGGGCTAGTCGAGCGGATTAGACCGCCTGCAGTTCGGTTGTGGTGGGCAGTGGTGGCAGTCACCAACTTGCGGCTATATGTTGTTAAGCCAGTTCTCTTCAGCTAAGGGCAGATGACCTAAGAGGGATGAAAGCACCAATCCGAGGAGAAGGGAAATGATATTGCCAGTGACATGTCCTTATGGAGAAAGCTTGCCACTTAATGATTCGAATGGCGCGGGAGGATCGAAGTCTAAGTCATTGCAAGAGATATGAGTGTCATTAGGTGCATAGCTTTATCTTTGGATCCTGTTCGTGATTTGTGAAGGCTGGTGTTGCTTGTTGTAGTGGCTAAACTACTCGTGGGCTAGTCGAGCGGATTAGACCGCCTGCAGTTCGGTTGTGGTGGGCAGTGGTGGCAGTCACCAACTTGCGGCTATATGTTGTTAAGCCAGTTCTCTTCAGCTAAGGGCAGATGACCTAAGAGGGATGAAAGCACCAATCCGAGGAGAAGGGAAATGATATTGAAAGCAGATACCGGAGAGTGCGTCTGCTTGGCTTCAGCGCGTGGCAGGAAATTAACCAAATAGATGAACGTTGAATAAAGTCAGTGGAAAATGGCGGAAAGGTGGGGAGAAGAGATGTAAGGAGGGCGGTAAACATTAAAACTCCATCAAGAAGAAACGCCTCTTCTGACCGAGATAAACGCCTACCAGAGGTGCCACACGAAGCGAAAGGGGCCACCTAGACGAGACTCAGAGAATTGAGAAATTTGACCGAGACCACATTGCGCAGAGAACTTGAAAGAAAGTCTCAAATGAGTGTGTTGCACAATTCGTCGAGAGAATTGCACATGGTGGGGGACTTGAAGGGAAGCCATGGAGACGTAATCCGCGAAAGCGACTCTTTGAAGTGGTCTTGACGAAGAGTCTCGTTCATGTCTACGTCGGTCCAGTGAGGAGGGGTAGCTATTCAATTAAACTTGACCAAGTGGAGGCAACTTTTGCTGAAGATGAATTTTTGATAGATGTCTAATGGGAATTGTTTTTAATACTGTCCAGTTTGTTAGGCGTAGTCATTTCTTTGTACATGGCTCTGCCTGTGTTTCCTGATGCCCATTGGTTGAACCACTCCTCTTTGTGATAGTTGACTAACATTGACCTTAGGATGAGGTAGTTAACAGGTCTATTTGGTTGTTCCATAGATGAACCTGCCTTTGATAGCTTATCTGCCTTTTCATTTCCCGTGATGCCCTAATGGGAATAGAAAAATCTAAGATTATAATGATTTGGGATGGGCTCAGAGAGGGGTGATAATAATAATAATCATAATGATTATTATTATAATCGTTATTATTCATAAGGAAATTTGTCTTATAATTTGTGCATTACACCTAACAAAACCTTATAACTATAGAAAACCAAAATATACATTCACACCAAACACACTCATAATTTACATCTGAAAATTTTATATCGGATAGCCCCTATTTTAGGATCTGATTGTCTATGTGACAAAAGAGTTTTTGTTTGTCTTGTATCTCTTTTGTTAATGGTAAAATCACGAAATCCTGACCCAAAGGGTGATTTTTTTATTTATAGAATTGTTATGAAGACAGATGCCCAAATGGGCATTTACCAGCAGCATTAGGATTCAATTGTGGTATTTTTATGTTTCTTGGACTATTGGGGGGGGGGGGGTGATCAACATCTTACACGCTACGCATGGCGTTTTGTCATTGGTACTTCATTGGTTACTTTATCAAAATACAAAAAAAAGAATATTCTAAATTAATTTTTAGCGGCCCCCGTAAGGGGAAAAAGCCGCTATTAGGTTTGTGCAAAATGTCCGTCTGTCCGTCTGTCACACTCAGATCTCGAAAACTAGAAGAGATATGAAAAATATTATTTCATCATTAAATGCGGCTAAAAAAGTTTAGGTACAATGGCTACTTTTGGTTTTCTAAAAGCAAACCGTTTAATTTATAAAATTAATTATGCAAGCGATTTTTTTATAAAAATACATCAATTCTAAAACAATTACGTAAATGTAAGGGAGGCAATGTTACAATATGCTAACAAAGATGAACAATTTTTGTGCACCGGATAGTACTTTTTGATATCCGTCCGGAGCCGGATATAACCGGATAGTACAATTAGATATTCGGCCGGAGCCGGAGCCGGAGCCGGATACCTACATGACTCAAACAGCTCGTTTTACTGAAGTTTTTGCAAATCTTCTATATAACATACCTATATTCATATTATTTTGTTATTTACTTTCTTACTTTAAACTCTATCACTGATTGATAAATTAAAATGAACAGCATTTTTTTTACAGATATGCTTATCATAAACTAATCTTTGTAACATGAGATGGTGTGTGCGTATGTATTGTAAAGTAGAATGTGGGATAACTCATGCAGAATATATAAACATATATGTAACTAATGTAAATCTTTCAAAGGTAATGTTCACTCTTGGTTTTATAGCGTAAATCTTTCTTAAGTACAATCTAAGTTGTAGCCTATAGTGGGTAGATGTTTGTGTTCATGTATTTGACACCATCAACTTGTCATTAGGCTCGTGTTTTAAAGGCCACAAACCGCTTCTGGTTTGTATCTAATACAGATAATGGCTTAGTAAATATCTTAAGTACAGCAAATTTGCAGCCGTATGCTGGCCATTAAATTTTGTACAATGCAAAACATAGCTGCTTCGTTCAAATGACTCATTCAACCAATGGGCAGTTAAACCAAAATATGATTCGGTGGTATTATCAGCTGTCCAAGTGTCCGTTGAGAAAGCGAGAAAGCGATGCTTTTAGCATCAGATAGCATTTCACGAAGCTTTGAGGAAATATTGTCGTAGATATCTGGAATAACACGTTCTGTAAAATATTTGCGACTAGGCACAGTGTATCTTTTCTCCAGTACTTTTAAAAGTCCAATAAATCCAGACTTCTCAACTACTTGGTAAGGTTCCATGTCAGTTGCAATCATCTTTGCTATGGCCAAGTGAATGAGTTTAGCATTATCACTATTAATATCCCACAATTTAGCTTTGTCTAAGACCTCTTTAATCCCTGGTTGCTGCTTGTGTGTGAGGCTTGACGAATCACTGGTGCTCGTAGACGTATTGGCACAGGCAGTGATATTACTTGATGCTGATTTCAATGCAGTCATTTCGTTGAATAAGTCTGGGTGTTTCGAGCGTAGATGACTAATCATAGTGGTGGTTGAGAAGTCTTTAGGTTTGCTGGTTTACCACGTGACAGTACTACTTTACAAGCATTGCAAACTGCTTTAGAGTTGTCCATTGTTTGACATTAAAGTAACGCCATATAAGTGATGACTTTTTATCAGCCATTATTATTATTATTTAATTTACTAAATGCCCTTGCAAGCCACTTTTATACCCGTGGCTTGTGTAACAAAATACTTGTAGGGGTGTGTCCTGTAGTTCAGCGCTCTAATTGACATTTCTCTTCAAGTAAACAAACTTAGTGTCATCATCTAGTGACCTCTAGACAGTGTGAATATGTCTTAACAATTTGGTTTGTGGTCCAGACCCTTGATTGACAACCTATCTCATAATAAACAAACTCATACCAGATTAACCTTATAGAGATTTGGCTTGTAGTCCCGCCCCTAATAAAAATTCTACTCCAAGTAAACAAACTCAGTTCCCTCATAAGATGTGACCTCTAGAAAGTGTCAACACGTTGACATCTGGCTTAATGTGGTCAGCTGCCTATCCGTGAACTCAATGTTATGGACTAAACAAACAAAAGGAGGTGGGGGTGCTCATCTCTACCTCTGGAGATATACTCGCACATCTAGACAGATTATCAGCGTGACGTAGTTAAGGAATATTACGTGTTTACAAGACCACTCAAAGGTCAAGACAAGCTTTTAAAATGTGCAAGACATCGCTGCTACGTATGTAATACGAATTTATAATGTAAAGTCTAGTCCAACCCCCCCCCCCAATCACAAACCTAGTTCCCTCGTGTGACCTCTAGAGAGTGCTTACGTCCATCGTATCTGACTTGGGGTCACCTGTCAATCAATGAACTCAATGTGATGGGCTAAACAAATAAAAGGGGAAGGGAGTTGTTCATCTAGAAATATACCTGGTTTCATTAGAGGTGTGGCTCTTGTAGTCCAGCCCCCCCCCCCCCAATAAAGATTAACTACTAAGTAAACAAACTCAGTTCCCTCGAAAGGTGTGACCACTACAGAGTGTCAATACGCTGACATTAAACCTACGTCCATCGTATTTAACTTGTGGTTACCCATCCATAAAAAAATCCATGTGATGGACTAAACAAATAAAAGGGGGGTGGGAGTTGTTCATCTCTACCTCTGGAGATATACCCGCACAGCTAGACAGACGTCTGGTCAGCATGACGTAGTCAAGGAATGTAGCATTTTAACATGTTAACTAACTTACTCAAAGGTCAAGACAAATTAAAAAAAAAAAGTGCCAGCCATTGCTGCTCTGTATGTAAAGCGCATTTATGATGTAAAGTTTCATCTCTATTTATATTAAGTTATTAACACGCCTTGTCTTTATAATAAACGATGTTTGGTGCATATTCATAATGGCTCTATTTTTAAGCACATTATTTTGTTTTCATATAAACATTAATACATTCTATAACAGACAGTAATGGAACTAGGTCCACTTTATGCATATTAAATTATGTACTTTTTACTATCCGGTTTACTATCCGGTAGTGATATCCGACCGGAGCCGAATAGCACCGGATAGTAAAAAATGCCGGATATTCGGCAGAAGCCGGAGCCGAAGGGACTATCCGGTGCACCCCTAATTTTCAGTATCACAAAGTCAAATATATTTAAAAAATGTACAGGAAATGTTTACAACAAATATAAATAATAGTTAAAGATGTTTTTTCTGGTCAACTAGCTGCTAAAATTAAAAGAAAACATTTCTGTTTGTTTATAAAAGCTAATAATGCATTTTGTATGTAAATATCACGCACATTTTTTTTAATGGACTTTTTATGCAGCGATTTTCGTGCAGTAGCGTAACGTCGCTACATGACCAGGTGCTAAACCAATTCCTTAAACTTTTTTAAAAAATCAGATTTTATTTATTTTTTTCTTTAGTGCCCCCATCCGAATAAAAGAAGATTATTTTTGTGCGTTTTGTCTGTTGGTCGGTCTGTCCGTCACGATTAGATTAAAAAAACTAGAACTCTAAAAGCTATTGAAAATCTGATTTACACTTTAATGTTCCTCCCGTAACATCTCAATACTTTTAAGTATCTAAAAATTGATTGTTCCGGATTTTGTTGTGCAAAACTAATCAACCCCAACAAATGTTTGTTTGCTCTTCTAATGTATATTACATTCAATTTCCATGCTTAAACGTTGCAGAAACACATTATCAATAATATGTTGTTCCGTTTTTTATGTAAATAGCATATTAATGCTAAATCAAAATCTCTATACTGACTTATATTTCATTAAGTGTAAAAATGTTCCGGATATTGTTTTATAAAACATGAATTATGCCTAATGATTGTTTGAAATCGCATAATTTACTAATATTACACTTATATTATTTGACAATGCGTCACTATAATTTGGTTTTCAATATCAAATTGTTCCGTATTTTCATCTTCAAACAAATTGTAAAAATATCGACAATAGGTTGTTCAGGGCTTTAAAAAAAAAGTAATTTACTAGAATTGATTACTGAAAATTACTTTTTAGACATTTAATTTTCTTGCTAAAAATTAACATAGAAGTTTTGTAATCGATAAAGAAAGTTCCGGATTTTTTTTCTTACAAATCGTCGCCAGAAATTTCCGAATTTATTTAAAAATCTACTAACGCCAAATAATTGTTTGAACTCCCTCTTCTAATTAATAAACAAATAATCTTCTCATTTACGAAATAATGTTTTTACGATTTTTATGAAAAATATTTTATCTCACTACTCTCTTATAGTACATTTAACTTTCTACCTAAAACATTAAAAATCTAATTATCGTTAATATTATGTTCCGATTTTTAAAGAAAACAGAATCCAAACACCAAAGTAAGGTATGAAAATCTCTCCACATGGCTGTAGTACATCTAATTTTTATACGAGACCATCCAAAAAATTTAATTAACGGTATTACATTTATCTGAAATTCTCTTTTTCTTTTACTATTTATACAAACATCCGGAACAATCTATTATATAAACTTTTCAATTGTGTTCATACCTAAAAATTATTGCGATGTTTTGAAACGTAAAATAAAGGTTAATCAATTTTTAATAACTTTTAGTTGTTTTTTTTATATCAAAATGACGGACAGACCGACTGACAGACAAAACGCATAAACAATGCGGCTTTGATCCTTTTTAAATAAATTCTATTAGAACTCAGTGCACCAATATCTATGAACCCTCGTTAAATATCTCGTGTACATAAAGACATTTTTTTATGGTACCGGTACTAGCCTATTGTGACGTAGCGTTTTTTTTTTCTTCGACGTCATATGAATGGACTCTTTAAATGTAATGTTAAAAGAACGCACTCGGTGCACCAATGTCTATTAACCCTCGAAAAATTGCTCGTATAATGAAAACATATTTTAGTCTAACTAAGCCCTGTGACGTAGTGTTTTTTTTTTCTTTGACGTCATATGGAATGAATTCTTTAAATGAAATGCTAAAAGAACGCACTCGGTGCACCAATGTCTATGAACACTCGATAAATGGCTCGTATTGATGAAAGTGAATTTTAGTCTAGCTAGGCCGTGTGACGTAGTATTTTTTTTCCTTTGACGACATATGGAATGAATTCTTTAAAAGAAATGCTAAAAGAACGCACTCGGTGCACCAAAGTCTATGAACACTCGATAAATGGCTCGTAATGATGAAGGCGATTTTTAGTCTAGCTAAGCGGTGTGACGTTTTTTTTTTTTTCCTTTGACGTCATATGGAATTAATTCTTCAAATGAAATGAAAAAAGAACTCGGTATAGTAATGTTTATAAAGCATCGTTATGTGACTCGCGTTTAAAAAAGGAATGATATCTTGATTTAGATCTAATCTAGATTTTTTAAACTAGATCTAGATTTTTATTACAGTATATCTAGATCTGGATTTATATTCTAATTAAAATTATTTTAGAGTCTATATCTAGAATTTCTAGATCTAGTTTAGACTAAAATAGACTGGATTAAGATGTAGAATTTCAATTTCTAAACTTAAAGTGTAAAAAAAAAGTAAAAGTGTAGATTTTCATTTCCAAACGTTTTGATCAATATTGTAATGTTTTAATATACTAAAACTAATCTACTATTTTTTATTTAATTTAAATTTAAATTTACGGCAAATGAATCTTTGAAACATTATTACTTTTGACCATCGGATGGCTGTCTGGTCGTGCGGTTTTCGCGCTGGACTGTCGTTCATATTTATGAATGTTCCAGGGTTCAAACCCTGCCCGCTCCCAACCCCCGTCGTCCTGCGGGAGGTTTGGACTAGGAAGTAATTATCTTCAACTCTGAAGGAACATCCAAAACATGTAAAACATTTTACATCAAAATTAAATAACCTCTTGAATATTATTTGCGAATATGCAGATCCGACAGGGATCCGACTTCGACGGGGGCCGCCTCTGAGTTTGTGTAACACAAACTCTCTTTGTAATCTTGTTATTTTTATTTCAGGAAAATCGCGCAATGCCTCAAATGCAGAAGAGGAAATGGTGTATTGGTATTTGTATTGGAAGAAAATAAAGTGTTATTGCATATTATCATAAATGATAATAAAAAATTGAGTGTAATTCATTAAAATGTTGTTTTTAGCGACCCCGAAAGGGGAAAAGACGAAGCTACTTGTTTTGTGTTGCCTGTTTGTCCGTCTGTCCGTCCGTCCGTCCGTCCGTTTAGATCTTAGAAACTAGAAGAGAAAATAAAAATCGAACATCATGATATTTTAGATCATTCAAAGTTCTGATGCAACGGATACTTTTTTTTTTCCGAAAGGGAAACATCTAATTTTTAAAATTATATATGCAAGTACATTTTTCAAAAAATTACACCACTTTTCCATTAAAAACTTCAGGGGAGGTAACTTTTTTTAAAAGTAATGGACTTTTTTATTTATAACTCAAGCTTCATTCATATATTCGCGCAATGGTACAAAAAAAAATTACATCTAAGGTCACAATGGAAAAAGTGTCAATGGATCATTATAAAATATAAATTCATACGAGTTTTAGTCTAGATATAGTAGATTCTATATCAACATTCTATATCTAGTTCTAGATCTAGATCTATAATTAGATCTAGACTTAGATCTAGCTTCAGACTATGACTTTGATCAAACTCTAGATCTAGACTTAGATCTATTTCTAGATCTAGGCTTAGATCTAGTTCTAGACTTAGATATTGAATCTAGATTTAGATCTAAAATTAGGTCTAGATCTAGAAACTATGGTTCATCTCATCAGCATAGAAATTGGATGAAATCATGAAAGCCTGGGCATTAACGATGGTCGGATTGTGATCTTCCACGTAGCAGTTACATCCTTTACACGCAGCTGATACATCCAAAGATATTGCATTTGCATGAGACAGTTACAGCAGCGTTGCAGGTTCTACCAGGGTTAAAGGCTCATTGTCTTCCTCAGGGTTGACTTCCGAAGCCATTCCAATATTTGAGTATAGCCGCATGGTAGCAGAAATTTAATTAAGACTTGTCCTTCTCCTAGGGCTAAAAATGCCCTCTCCCTGGAGCAAACAAGTTAAAGCCCCAGTTGTCTCTGTCAGTGATCCATAATCTGAACCAAACACGAAGGTTCTAACAGCCTGTAATTTCTTTAGACTGCTACACTTTATATTATTACTAGCCATGGGCGTACCCAGGGGGGTCGTGGTTTAGAATTGTTAGAATTGTTAGAATTGTGACCTAGAATTAGGATAGGTCATAAGAGCAGTGACTTCTGCTGTACTGGCAAGTTAGAGTAGTGATGTTTTGTGGTCCCAAATTATACTACCCAGGCTAGTAATTATAACCTCTAGATCAGTGATTCCCAAAGTGGTCTATATAGACCCCCAGGGGTCTACGAAGACTTCCAAGGGGTCTACGAAAGTGAAAAAATAAATTGGGGGTCTATGAGATGTCCACGGGGGTCTACGATAATAGATTTCACTTAAGTAGGTCGTGAATTAAATTTTCACATCCCATTAAATGTAATTATTTCATACACAAATTTATGATTTATCATTTTACCTTAGTTAAACCTTTCAATATTTATTCTGCTATTCTAAATAAATTATTGTTGTATTTGATTTTAATACTTATTTTAATGGCTTAATTTTGTCTACATGAAGCTGATGTTAAACAAAAAGAAATTTTACCGCGTTGATTATTTAAAATCTGGATTCATTCCTTCTTTGTCAAACAAGCGGTTGCCTAAGTGCCTTTTTATGATGATATGAAACTAATTATGCTGGAGGATCATTTGAGATGACACCGCCCTGACGAAAAGATAAATATTTAAACAACTTTTGAACTAACACAAACTCTCTCTTCAACATCATAGAGTGAAGAGGTTTTGTGAAGTTAATTGATTTTACCAGCTGTTGAAGTAGTTTTAAATCTGTTTTACACAAACCTGCATCTGATATTATGAACGAATTGCTTAAAGCAACAATACAATTCAAGGACACATCGGTGGTATAAGTTATAACAGCTAAAGCTTTTTATGGAATTCTTTGCAAACAACATACACAAATTAGGATCAGCGGCGTCACCAGCTCTGACAGGGTGTAGCACTGTGTGCTGCATACTGCCTAACGTTCGCCGGCTCCTTATTTTCATGTTTGGGTATAGCTGCAAAGCAGCAGAGGTAGGTTTGAATTCAGTTTACCTTCTGTCAGGTGGGTTGCAAGCCAAAGCTAAATGAGTTCCTCTTGCCCAAAGCTTACTAGTTTAGGCACCAGTTACTCGCCTTTGCCCCTTCTCCTATAAATGAAAACAGTTCCGCGAACCTAAAATTTGAGCCTGACATGAAAGATCAATAAATACATGAGAAACTACTCAATGCGAAAACTTTTGCAATATTACTCAAGCCAAATTAATTTTTTTTTAAATTTTAGCTTTAATAATACCGCTACTTTCATGGACCAGTGGGGGAGAGGGGGTACTTCAGTAAAAACAACTCTGCTCGAGTGGGGTGTCGAACCTCAAGCCCCATTCATATGTAGTCAAGCCAAGTTCAAGCTTTCACAGAACAAAAAAATTCCTATTGAAACATAATATCCATAGCAATGAATGATGAAACAGCAACAACAACAAAAAAGTATAATAAAATTTTCAGTTTGTTTAATGATTCTAGTAATACATATTGCTATTTTAATTGGTTTAAATCTAAATATTTTATCATAAAAAAGGATAGACCTCTATAACGAATATGTAGCTTTTAATTACCTCCTCACTCTTCGATTCACTACATTTGGAATTTGTTTAAATGTTGGAGTTGATGAATTTGCGAAAATGCAATATAAATTAAGCAGGGTCTACCGAAAACCATAAAACATGGCAAGGGGTCCACCAGACAAAAAAGTTTGGGAACCACTGCTCTAGATATATAACTTACTAAGACATACAAGTAATAACTTTGAGATTTCAGTACAAATATAAAAGAGTTTATCAAGGAACAAAAGATAGTTTGTTTGTTTGATTTGAGGCACATCGGCACAATTTAGGCCATGTCGTGCCTGCAGTCCCTTAAGGACTACTCTCTCTTTATACAACAGGGCCATATTCTATACAGTCATATCATTAAAATCAAGGTCTATTCACAGTTAAAATAGTAAAGGTAGTAAAAATTTAAATATTTGGTAAAAATCTAATGTAAATAGTGCATGTTCACAAATTCATAAATCAGATCTTCGTAGATAGCCCCACTTCCCGGATAAAGCCCAGTACCTTCCCAGGGTCGACATTATCAAATAGTGTATTTAAATATATTTAAATATTTCGCTCTGACATCCTGGTATCTGGGGCAATCAACGAGGATATGTTCCACGGTGAGGCGAGAGTCACAGTACTCACAAAGTGGGGGCTCCTCTTTCTTCAGTACAAAAGAGTGCGTGATGTAGGTGTGGCCAATCCTAAGTCTGGACATGGTCGTGCTACCACGCCTTGTCAGACCCTTAGATGTGGGCCGCCACCTGACATCCGCCACAATCTGCCTGAGTTTACTGTGAGTCTCAGCCTCCCATCGGTTCTGCCACTCTCGATAGGTGGCAGAGGCAATACTTTGTCTCAGGTCCGAGTAGGGAATTTGGGTTCCTGACACCGCATGATTTAGGGCTCTCTTTGCTTCTCTGTCTGCGGCTTCGTTTCCCTCAATGCCAACATGGGAGGGGACCCAGATGAAGGTGACATCCCTACGGTCGGCTGTTATTTGGTCCAACAGCTTCAGGCTCTTATGTACCAATGGGATGTCAGTCTTCATCCGCCCCAAAGCTTGCAATGCAGATTTGGAGTCGGAGCAGATTATAAATTTCCTCCTTTCTGATGCTTTTACGGCCATAACTGCAAGCAATATTGAGTACAATTCGGCCGTAAAGATGGAGCAGCCATCGGGGAGTCTACGGGAGATTGTTTTGTTCCGAAAGGAGCAGGCACACGCGACCTTTCCCTCCATTTTGGATCCGTCTGTGTAGATGGTGCCACAATCTCTGTAGCTCTCCCTAAAGTGGACTTGTAGTATGCTTGGGTCTGTATTTTCTTTTTTGAAATTGAGGAGGGATAAATTTAATTTGGGTTTATTCATTAGCCAAGGAGGGTTCTGAGGGGTTTTTATTTTAGAGATTTGGTCAATGGGTGGGGTTAAATTTTGGATGGGTTCTCTCATTCGAAGGCCCAACGGCTGTATGACGTTAGGCCTTCGATTGTATAATTCTACCTCTGTGGGGTTAAATATGGAGTCAAAAGCAGGGTTCGTGGGGTTGGATTTTAGCTTGACTATATACTGCATTGCAAGCTTTTTCATTCTTATATCCATGGGGAGTTCTCCAGCCTCCACATGGAGACTTGGGATAGGTGATGTACGAAACGCGCCGAGACAGAGACGCAGGGCAGCATTTTGTATTGGTTCCAGTATTTTTAGGTACGACTTCCTTGCTGCTCCATATATTATGGATCCGTAGTCTAGCTTGGATCGAATTAGACTCCGATAGAGCAGCAGCAAGGTATCTCTGTCAGCTCCCCAGTCCGTATGGCTGAGTACTCTTAGTATGTTTAA
The DNA here is from genome assembly GCF_947242115.1 of Biomphalaria glabrata. Taxonomy (NCBI): domain Eukaryota; kingdom Metazoa; phylum Mollusca; class Gastropoda; family Planorbidae; genus Biomphalaria; species Biomphalaria glabrata. The sequence continues at coordinate 15,472,436 of NC_074726.1, forward strand.
TGAATCTAAGGTGAGGCCTAAAAATTTTGTAGTTTTCACGACAGGGATCTTCTTTTTGTGTATAAATAGTTCAGGGTCTGGATGGAGTCCCCTTAGATTACAAAAATGCATACTAACTGTTTTGGAGTCTGAGAATTTGAAACCATTATAGTTTGCCCAACCCTGAATTTTGTTTAAACATAACTGTAATTTTCTTTCTAAGGTGTTCATGTTTTTCCCATAAGTGAGAATGACAAAGTCATCAACATACAAAGAGCAATCTATGCCAGGGGACAGCGCATTTATGATGCTATTTATTTTAATGTTGAACAGGGTGACTGACAGAATGCTGCCCTGGGGTACACTCATTTCCTGGTCATGAGTGTCAGAAGCGGAGTTGCCCACTCGAACCTGAAATTTTCGATCTTTCAGGAATTCCTCCACAAAACGGGGGAGGTGTCCCTTAAGCCCCATAAGCGCCAGGTCACGTAGAATGCCATGTTTCCAGGTTGTGTCATAGGCCTTTTCTATATCGAAGAATACAGCTACTAGATGTTCTCTTCTGAGTAATGCATTTCTAATATAAGCTTCCAGCCTTACCAGGTGGTCAGTTGTTGTCCGCCCCTGCCGGAATCCGCACTGGTAGTTTGAGATCACTTTATTCCTTTCCAGGTACCAGACCAGCCTACTGTTAATCATTCTTTCCATGGTTTTGCAGATGCAGCTTGTTAGTGCTATTGGTCGGTAGTTAGCTGGGTCAGAGCCGTCTCTTCCCGGTTTAGGTATCGGTATAACTGTGGCTTTCCTCCAGCTGTTTGGGAAAGCGCCTGTTTGCCACACACAGTTATAGACCCCTAGCAGGACTGCCAATGAGGGTTCGGGAAGGTGCTTGAGGAACTGGTAATGGATTTCGTCTTCTCCAGGCGCTGTGTCATGTGACTTGTCCAGCGATTCCCTCAGTTCCTCAAGCGAGAACGGTTTGTTGTAGTCTTCATTGTTCTCTGACCTGAAATCAATGGGGTGTCTTTCCTCCCTGGTTTTGACTTTTTGGAACTCTGGCGTGTAGTGTGCAGTGGATGATTTTTCTGCTATTGAGGATGCAAGGCAGTCAGCTATTTCTCTGGGGGACGTGACAGTTCGTCCTTGGTTTTTCAAATGCCCTATTACATTTGATTCTTTCCCTTTGATTCGCCTTACTGCCTTCCAAACCGCTCTAGCAGAAGTTTTGGCATCCAGACTGCCGACAAAACTTCTCCAGGAATTCCTTTTGGCTGACCGTATGGTTTGTCTAGCCTTTGCTCTAGCTATCCTGAATAGCTTTAGGTTTTCCTGGGAAGGATTCTTTATAAATGCAGCCATTCGTTTTTTCCTATCGCCAATAGCACTTTTGCAAGCTGTATCAAACCATGGTTTGCTAGGCCGTTTTGGATTTGCAGAGGTTAGGGGTATAACTTTCCTGGCTATACTTAGTAGCTTGCTAGCAAAGGTATCAGCTGGGTTTTGTTCATCGAGGATATTTTCTGTGATATCCTCGGAGCATCTTTTTTGGAATTGTTCCCAATCGGCCTTATTCAGTTTCCACCGCTGAGGTCGTCCTAATGAAGGGAGATTGTTAGTAATGATGATTGGGAAGTGATCACTTCCCCGTAGATCATTGCTAACTGACCATTTAAAGTCGTCCAGAAGTCCGGGGACGCATATGGTGAGGTCAATGCATGTGAGTGAACCAGTTCCTGGGTGCAAGTAGGTCGGTGATGCATCATTAAGTATGCATAAATCATGTTGGAGGAAGATATCCTCCAGCATACGACCTCTTGTGTCGGTATTGTTGGATCCCCCACATGGTGTTATGGGCATTAAAATCCCCAAGGATTAAATAAGGCCGGGGGAGTTGTTTCAATAGGTCCTCCATGTCTGTTCGGTTTAATGGAGCGCCTGGTGGTAGATACAGGCTGCAGCAAGTGATAACCTTGTGAAGGGTTATCCTAGCTGCTACGGCCTGTAGTGTGGTCTGTAGTTCTACCCTCTCATGGGGGATGCTATCCTTCACAAGGATACAGACTCCACCTGATGCTCTCTCTGCATCCTCAACATTCTTGCTGTAAGCACGGTAGCTTCGGAAGCTGATGCAATCTTTCAGAAATGTTTCCTGTAAGCAGACAGCTACAGGAGTCTCAGAGTCCATCAGTAGCTGCATTTCCTCGTAATTGGCCTTGAGGTCTCTACAATTCCACTGTACAATTCTGGAATCCATGGCTTATTCTAGATGACCTACTTGGAGCTATTTGGCCTTGGGAGGCCCCCGGAGGGGTTTCCCTTTATTCCAGTGACCTTGGTATTTTTTTCTTGGGTTTGGATGGAGAGGAGGACAACCCCCTTTTGGGGGAAGTCTTTCTCTCTGGAGAGGGGAGATCCCTCTGGTTAGAGCGGAGGTTATTTCCTCTCTCACCTCGGGCATCCTCTCCGCTTTGATTTCTCCTCTTAGGGAGTTGGTCAACCTCTAACTCGGTAGAGGTTGGGGTGTCTGGCTGGGTTCTCTGAGGAGAATCTGTGTCAGACATGATGTCTCCGGGTTCTCCCGGAGTATTGGTTTTGACATGCTGCTCAGTCTCCATGCTCTCATCAGCGAGCACAGAGAACCTGTTCTTTAGCATGACAACAGGGCTTTCTTGTTTCTTCAGAGGTGTGTTCTTTGGCGGTGTTTTTTTCTGAGTTGGAGGAGGAGGAAGGGGTGGTGGGGTCAATGTGTCCGTCTGTGTGGCTATGGATCTTCCTTTCTTAGCAAAATCCTGGGCGTAGGTTTTTGTCAAGCCGAATTGGCCCTTGGGTAGGGCCAGTACAGCCGATTTCGCCTGGCTAAAGGTACATCCGTTTCTTGCCTTGTACTCCTGCACGGCAACCTCCTGTTTCCACACAGGGCAGTCCTTGGAGTAGGCTGAGTGGCCAGCTTGACAGTTTGGGCCTTTGAACTGGGCTGTGCAGCCCCTGTCCTCATGACCCTCTCCAGCACATCTGGCACACACAGTGTTCCTCTTGCAGACTGCCGCGCCGTGTCCATAACCCTGGCACTTGAAGCACCTCATGGGGTTAGGTATGTAGGGCCTCACTGGAACTCGTAGGTATCCTGCCTTCACATACTCTGGCGGTGTCCTAGTTCCGAATGTGAGGATAATAGTGGCGGTTTTGACCTCCTCACCCTCCCTGCGCCTGGTAATGCGCCGGGCATGGGTGACTCCTTCAATGCCCTCCACTATTTCCTTCTTGGAACATTCCAGTAGGTCCCTAGAGCTGATTACACCTCTGCTGGTGTTCAGACTCTTGTGTGGCATGACTTCCACTTGGAGATCACAGAGTCTTCTGCATCTTAAAAGCCCATCAGAGTGTGTCTTGCTGTCTACTTCTACAAGGAGTTCCATTGATTTGTGTAGCTTAGACACACTCTTGGGCTCTCCCACTACTGACTTGAGTCCCTTATAGATAATAAAAGGGCTCAACTTTGTCAGGCTTTTTCCCTCCTCTGTGCACCTAACCACCAGAAATGATGGCCAGGTGGCACAGCTTTTTGGGACCTCCTCTTTTTTATCATCAATTCGACGTTTCTTGCCCAGACATAGGTCTGGGGCAAGTAGTTATGTGTGTGTTTTTTTGTCCATATATATTTTGGTTAATTCGGCACCTGTGCTCCCCACCCGCCATCGAGTCCAACAAGGGGACGGGCCATTCGGATGTCCAGAATGAGCCCGCCAGGGCTACACAGGTGCTATACTCAGTCAGCTGCTACATCGGACAAGTGTCAGATAGAGCAGCTCCCTGATTGACCCTCCAGCCACCGCCCTCCAGCATAGGTCGACGACCTATGCTGGTAGCTCGGCATGACCAGCCGGTTGACCCAGAGCGGGCCATCTGGGTCTCAGGTCTAGGGGAACTTGGAGCCAAAGTATTGTGTTGTTGTGGTTTATCCTTAGATAGCCACCACTCAAACACCAGGATCTCTTTATCCCCCCTTACCCGTCGCAGTCCACGGCAAACGGACTGGTCTAGGACGTAGTGAGAATTTTAAGTTAAGGAGACAGTGTGATGATCAATGAAGGCAGACTTAGGAAAAGAGGAGGCAGACACAATGATAGAAAAGAAGTAGGGCACTTTTGAGCTCCAAAAGTGCTAAGGAAAGAGGAGCGCAGTTTAACGTCATGTCTCGGGACGCAGGAACAAAAGAAAAAAATCATTAAAAGAAAATGGGCCTAAGGGCCAACAAAGGCAAGTCAAATAATGAAGAAAAAATCAAAATAGTAGTGCCGGTTCAGTTCAACATAATCATAGAACTGCCATCACAGAGGCACAATAGTGTCTCAGCTCAAAACAAACAATGGATTACAATAATATAATACAGGAATCAAAATAGTAGGGCCGGTTCTGTTCAACATAATCATAGAACTGCCATCACAGAGGCACAATAGTGTCTCAGCTCAAAACAAACAATGGATTACAATGATATAATACAGGTCTTAACAGTCCATGAGACACACAACTGTCTCTTCTCAAGACAAAAGTTTGTCTTTTACATACTATACGACCCATGGGTTTGGGGTTCAACCCCCCCCCCCCGAAATGAAATCCCCCCCTTGGGGGGGGGGGGGATCGGAATTTAGTGAATGATTTTTTGCTTTGATTTTGTTTATTTTAGGTGAGATTTTAATACTAAACCATCAATTGCCCCAGCACAACCAATTGGGTTTTGAGTTTAAAACCCCTTACAAGGGGGGTTTGAGTTTTAAACCCCCTACTTGGGGTTTTTGCAGTTACCCCCCCCCTCTTCTATAAAACAAAACAAAAATGCAAACGAAAATTCCCTAATTCAAAGAGCACAATTAAGGGAGACTTTGATTAAAAAAAACCCTCCAAAATTTACGATAAACCCCCTCTTCAATATAAAAACAAACAAATTATACACTCAAAATGTTTTGAGTGTAGTCAAAGGGGTTTTGAGTTTAAACTCCCCTCCAGTGGAGTTTGAAGCTAAAAAGTACCTCTTCAATATAAATAAAAGCAAATTACTCACACTAAAATGTATGAACGCAGCCAAAGGGGTTTTGAGTTGAAACCCCCCGCCAGGGGGGTTTGAGGCTAAAAAATACATCTTCAGTGTAAGAAAAAAAAACAAATTACGCACTCAAAATGCTATGAGCGTTGCCAATAGGGGTTTTGAGTTTAAACCCCCATTCAGAGGGGTTTAATGCTAAAAATACCTCTTCAATATAAAAAAAAAGCAAATTACACACTAAAATTATTTGAGCGTAGCCAATCCAATCGGGGGTTTTGAGTTTAAACCCATCTTCTACAGATGGCGTTTGTTTTAAGTTTAAAACCCCTCCAGATGGTTTTGAGTTTAAGATCCCCCTACAGAGCATTTTGAGGTGAAAAACCCCCAACAGATGATTTTGACGATGAAACTTCTCTTTTCGATATAAAATCTAAAGCAAACTAGAGTCACTTAATTCCAAGAGCGTATTCAAGAGTGGTTACACATTTTTACCAGTGGCAGGGCTCCCTTAATAAACTGCAGTGAATAGTCATCTGCCGAAATTGAAAAACACTAAATGTGGCTCAACAAAGATGGCTAAGACAGATTTTAGGAGTCAGTTATAGCGATCGGGTTTAAATCAAGGAAATCCCATGCCTAACTGGGAGTCGACCCTTTAGTAAGATTGTGAGAGAGCGACGCATGAGTTTTGCGGGACATGTTCTCCGACAAAATGAATTACGCATAAGAAGAGTTGCAATGATATCCTAGTACAACTTGACGCCACTCATTCATTGAGGTCCTCATGGCAGGTGGGAAGAGGCTTAAGACATTACCAGTGACAGATTTTTATGGAAACAGCTTGACGTCAAATGCTCCGAACGGCGCGGTAGGGTATAAGTCAGTAAGAATAGCACATTAGGTTTTTGAAATAAAACTTTTTAATAGCAGGAAAATGCACTGTAGATACCTCAGAATATGCATTTTGTTGGCTTTCAATACCAGAAATAGTGATTGGCGGCGGGGCTTCGCCCTGCGCTAGCGCTCCCCAGACCCCATTGCTAGTAATGGCAGGGAATCTACAATTTTATGGAAACAGCTTGACGGCAAATGCGCCAAACGGCGCGGGAAGGTCTAAGTCAGTAAGAAAAGCACATTAGGTTTTTGAAATAAAACTTTTTAATAGCTGGAAAATGCACTGTAGATACCTCAGAATATGCATTTTGTTGGCTTTCAATATCAGAAATGGTGCTTGGCGGCGGGGCTTCGCCCCGCGCTGGGGGAGCTCCTAGCGCTCCCCCAGACCCCCTTGCTAGTATTGGCGGGGAATCTACAATTTTCCCACTAACTCATGGAAGAACCTATTCTAGGGCACAATAAACGTCATCCCAAAGAATGAAGGGTCAGAATGCAATAAAGATTATGTACACACACACACATAAATACATATTAAAAAAAAATTCGGGGGGGGGGGGTCGGGGAGGGGAGGAATCCACACACCCCCCAACCCCCCCCCCCCCCCCCCCCGAAAAAAAAATCCTGGCTACGTCCATGATACGACCCAAACCTGGTCTTTATAAAAAAAACATGTACAGGAAAGGATAAGAGACTAAGTAGACATAATATTTACATCAACCAACTTATTAACAACAAATAAATAAAGTCTACTTAGCTCGTTATTGAAAGATACATTCCCATAAAGTGACACACTCCTCTTGATTAACACAGTCAGAGCAGAACAACAAAACTATTATATAAACATTATGGAGATTTAATTCACAATAATGTACAGTGGTCAGCTCAAAGACTCATGAGGAAGTGGCAATTGTACACAGTTAACAGGGACTTAAATCAAGTAATAAAGGGGACTAACTCTAATAAAAAATAAAGGTAGCCACCCTTATTGCCCATCTTGTCACACACCCCTTCCCCGAAATGAAATTTGAATGATTTTAATATTAAACCATAACTTGTATCAGCGCAGCCAAGGGGGGTTTGAGTTTAAAATTCCCTTCCAGGGGGTTTAGCGTTTAAACCTTCCTCACCTATTAAACAAAGGAAATAATGCAAACGACAATCCCGAAATTTCAAGTGCATAGTTCAGGGGAGTTTTGTTTTTAAAACCCCCTCCGAAATTTTGTTTACGATAAAAAAAAAACTCTTCAGTATGACACTAAAGCATACATCAGTCACCAGATTCTATGAGCGTAGCCAAGAGAGGTTTTGCGTTTAAAACCCCCTCCAGTGGGGTTTGAAACTAAAAACAACCTCTTCATTATAAAAAAAAAGGAAATTAAACACTCAAAATTCCAAGAGCTAAATGAAAATCTCTATGCTGACTTATATTTCAGTAACTATGAAGTTGTTCTGTATATTGTTTTATAAAAAATAAATATGTCAAATGATTGTTTGAAATCGCAAAATTGGCTAACATTAACGATACGTCACTATAGTTTAATCATCGATATCAAATTGTTCGTATTTTCATCTTAAAACAAATTTATGTCAAATTACTTTATTTTTTCTAAAATATCGACAATAAATTGTTCAGGATTTTAAAATAAGAAAGTAATTTACTAGAAATGATTATTGAAAATCACATTTCAGACTTATTTTACATTTAATTTTCTTGTTAAAACATTACAAGTTTTTAGATCGGTAAAGAATGTTCCGGATTTTGTTTTGAAAAACAAATCGACCTACATTAATTTAATTTTCTTACAATCGTCGCTAAAATTCTTTAGACGTTACAAAATCTAATTATTGTTAATATTTTGTTCCGATTTTTAAGAAACAAACTCCCTAACACCAAAGTACGGTATAAAAATCTCTCCACAAGGCTATGGTACATCTAATTTTCATACGAGACCATCCCAAAAATTTAATTAACAGAATAAGATTTATCTGGAATTCTCCTTTTCTCTCACTGTATATAGAAATATCCGGAACAATCTATTATACATACTTAAAACTATTGCGATGTTTCAGAAGGAAAATTAAAGGTTGATAAAATTTTCAATAGCTTTTAGTTGTTTTTTTTTATTAACATGACTTACATACAGACTGACAGACAAAACGCTAAAAACGCTGCTTTAATTCTCTTTAAATAAATTCTATTAGAACTCTGTGCACCAATGTCTTTGAACCATCGTTAAATCTCTCATGTTAATACAGACATTTTTTTGATACTATCCTATTGTGACGTAATGGAATTTTTTTCTTTGACGCCATATGAATGAATTCTTTCAATGTAATGCTAAAAAAAGAAAACTCGGTGCACCAATTTCTATGAACCCTCGACTACTTGCTCGTATTAATAAAGACATTTTTAGTCTAACTAGAACGTGTGAAAATGTGGATTTTTTTTTCTTTGACATCATATGGAATTAATTCTTTAAATGAAATAATAAAAGAACTTACTCGGTGCACCAATGTATATGAATACTCGACAACTTGCTCGTATTGATGAAGACATTTTAGTCTAACTAGGCCATGTCACGTAGTAGATATTTTTCCTTTGACGTCATATGGAATAAATTCTTCTAATGAAATGCTAAAACAACTCGTTATAGTATTAAACTTTATCTGACTCGTATTTTAAAAAGACAATAGCTAGATTTAGATCTTATCTAGATTTTTAAACTAGATCTACATTTTTACAGTAGATGGATATAGACTCGATCAAGATCATAGACTTTCAATTTTTAGACTTAAAGTGTACATTTTGATTTCCAAACGTCTAGATCAATATTGCAATGTTATAATAGAAAAACTAATATACTTTTTTTTTTACTTTAATGTTGCATTCAGTCTATTGATAGATTATCTATGCTTTTTTTGTGCATAAATCTAATCTAAATTACATCTAAATTATTCCAAATTTATATTTTAGATCTAGATCTAGATCTTAAGAATGCTAAATCAGAAGTTTAGTTTAGGTAGATCTACATTATTCTACATACTTATTCTAGTTCCATTTAAATGAAAATGCCAATAGCGCCGTTGTTAACTATGCTGAGACATCGAAGTACAAACACGATATCTGCTCTTTTCTTTTATTTCAATTACTATCAATGCTGAAAGATTATCTAAAATCGCTCGTCTGACATATTGTACATATCCGGTAGAGATGCCATGCCGTAATGTGTAATATATCTCTTTATCAATAATTGGCTATTAGTTTGTAGCCAGAATGTTATTAAGTTAACAGCAATGCCTGGTCGTGCGGTTAGCGTGCTGGACTGATTATCTCGACGGTCCCGGGTTCATACCCTGCTTGCTGCCATCCCCCGTCGTCAAGCGAGAGGTTTGGACAAGGAAGTTAATTATAATTAACTTATAAGAAACATCCAAAACATATAAAACTTAAAAAGAACAATTTTTTTTTACAAGCCAAATGAATCTTTGAGACATTATTACCTTCGACAATCAAAAGAAAATCACGTCTTGTATATCCCTTTCGAATAGGTGGATACGACAGGGATCCGACGGGGACGCCTCTGAATTTGTGTGATAACATAAACTCTCTTTGAAATCTTGTTTTATTTTCTTTGTCTAGTTTTCTAGTTAGTAACTAGTTGAAAATTAGTCCAAGTACAAACAACGTTGTATTAAGACTAATGTTTATGTATAGTTAAAGAAAGTCAATGACAGAAGTCCAACGTGAATGTGAAGCAATCTTTTCTTCTTTACGGCTAATTCATTGAAAGATACGACCTCTGGGTTTGTAAGTCCAAATCATTTAAAACTTAAACTTAATTTGACTGTGACATAAAGTCAATGGACTAGAACAATCACTTACAAAAAAAAAAAAAAAGAAACATTAACAATTCACACTTGAAATACAAGTTTAATTCAAACTCATGCTGGTGTGTCCCTTAAGATTGTTTCAGAATGGTGTTAAGACTGCTGTGCTCGACCCCTACAGCTCCAGCACAAAAAGCAGCACCATCTTACCGCTGGTTTTTCAGCAACAGTTTTTTTTGCCTTTCTTGTGGGAAAGTTCTGAAAATTTCAACATTTTACATTAATGATATTTTCATATGAATATTGATATTATTATTTTTTTTTTTTTTTTTCAAATAATTTTTTAGCGTGATCCAGAAGACTTGATTTAAAATAATGTCCAGATAAACTGGGATATTAGCCGTGTTTTAGGCTTCTTAATTAGAATGAATTTACCTAGAAAAAAGGTTCTAACTAGGATTTTGATATTTCAATTGCATATTTAGTAAAAGCCGCCCGTTGTATGAATAGCAGATTAGGATGTTATTTGGTCCAAGAAAGACGTTTACAATTAGTTTCTCGTAACGCCAGGTAGGCTTACCAATCAGAACTTTATAAGAATCTAAGCTCAGTCAAACACTGCATTGTAATTTGTAAACTTATTGTATTTTTATTTCACAGTACAGCTTTATAACTTTAATAATAATCAAAATTGAACTAGAAAATTGAGATCAGGTTTTAGATGTGAAGTTTAGGCATATATATATATATATACTAGCCTGACATTACCCGCGGCCTGCGGGTCTAAGTTTGTGTTTACTAATCTAGTGGATTGGATTTAGATGTGTGTTAAACTTAGCTAATGATCCTTTCAAGTTTTTTTCTCTTTCGCTACGAGAATAAAAGTAGTTTTGCGAAAATGGGTTTACCCGATGCCGATACATTCATATTGTTATGACATGATTAGGATTTAGTTATTTGTTTCGGGAATAAGGGGAAAGTTTTACTTAGCGACAAGTGATGTGACAGATCTTTAAAAAACAAGAACGCTCTAATTGACGCTACAAAGAAGACGCTTCGTGAGAGCAGTAGAATAGATATACGGATTTACGGACATAGCTGACATCGGACGATTCCCTTCGTGATTATTAAATATATTTGTAGAACAACATCAGCGTCGACTACATATTTTGATTGTTTCGGCCTTTTATTATATAATGAAATCAATGGATCTTCTTTTATATTTTCATGTGTCAAAGTAAAAAACTATCTGCGCAAAGTGCATTTCTTAAAATTAGATCTAGGTCTAAATCCTTTCTATCTTATCTAATGTCAACATTGTAGACATGGCCTAGATCCATAAAATACTATAGCTGTAATAGAGTCGGACAACTATATTTTTTTTAGGGTCTTAAGTTTGTTTTAGGGCTACAATACATACACTACGGTCTAAGTTGGTACCCAAGGAACATTCCTGCCTAGTTTTATCAAGATTGGTCAAGCGGTTTTGATGTCTATAAGTAACATCCATCCATCCATACATACATAGGCCTACATACATACATACATACATACATACATACATACATACACCACACATTCTACTTTATAATATAGATATATATATAGTTTCTATCAACTCACCGTATTGTCTTCTTGGTCATTCAATTCATATACCAAAACAGCGTTAAGGTCGCCATTGCCTGTATTCTTTTGTGAGATTTTAAACTCATTGTCTGCATGAAATATTTAACATTTTATCATTTCTAGATCTAGACTATTTCGCAATGAATTGTGGACTTAATTGTACAAGCCAAGGAGATGAGTAGACCCATTTGTCAATAAAGAAAAAATAAAAAAGGCTTAGGTCTCTACCACATTTAAAAGAAAGCGCAAATGTTACTGCCACTTACGCAACCCACAGATCGTTGGAAAAGTTTTCAAAGGGGGGGGGGGGGTGAGGGGCGCAAACATTGCGATAAGATCAAACTGCATGCAATAGATCTATTAGACACAATGCAAATACCGAATACGTTTGATATGGTTTACAAAAAAGAGAAATGATATCTAACTCAATAATGACATAACTAACATGCTTAGATAGGTCACAACATAAAATGTCCTAAAATCTTTCCCGCGATAGGAAAAAGAAGAGAAGTTAGCATAACTTTGATCGTTTTATTTTTACCTCGCAGTGATGTTTGGTCCAATTTCGACATTTTGGACCGAAGCAGCAAGTGAAGAATCAGTAAAAAAAAAACACTTATTTATAATGTTAAGAAATATACCGACTTTTGTTCTCTGATGATAACATTTGCCGTTTACTTACCTGACTCCAACACAAGAGGCTCGATCGATTCAGCAATTTTACCAATGGCAGCTACAATAACATCAACCGACTGTCCTGAAGCTGGAAGCAGACAAACAAATGTACCAAAGTTTTTTTATTTGTTTCTTTGTATATCTACATCATGTACATCGTTGTACCAAACTCAAGTGTACATTTACATCATGTACATCATTGTACCTACATAAGTGTACATTTACATCATGTACATCATTGTACCTACATAAGTGTACATTTACATCATGTACATCGTTGTAACTACATAAGTGTACATCTACCTCATGTACATGGTTGTACCTACATAAGTGTACATCTACATCATGTACATGGTTGTACCTACATAAGTGTACATCTACATCATGTACATCGTTGTACCTACATAAGTGTACATCTACATCATGTACATCGTTGTACCTACATAAGTGTACATCTACATCATGTACATCGTTGTACCTACATAAGTGTACATCTACCTCATGTACATGGTTGTACCTACATAAGTGTACATCTACATCATGTACATCGTTGTACCTACATAAGTGTACATCTACCTCATGTACATGGTTGTACCTACATAAGTGTACATCTACATCATGTACATCGTTGTACCTACATAAGTGTACATCTACATCATGTACATCGTTGTACCTACATAAGTGTACATCTACCTCATGTACATGGTTGTACCTACATAAGTGTACATCTACATCATGTACATCGTTGTACCTACATAAGTGTACATCTACATCATGTACATGGTTGTAACTACATAAGTGTACATCTACCTCATGTACATGGTTGTACCTACATAAGTGTACATCTACCTCATGTACATCGTTGTAACTACATAAGTGTACATCTACCTCATGTACATCGTTGTACCTACATAAGTGTACATCTACATCATGTACATCGTTGTACCTACATAAGTGTACATATACATCATGTACATGGTTGTACCTACATAAGTGTACATCTACATCATGTACATCGTTGTAACTACATAAGTGTACATCTACCTCATGTACATCGTTGTACCTACATAAGTGTACATCTACATCATGTACATCGTTGTACCTACATAAGTGTACATCTACCTCATGTACATGGTTGTACCTACATAAGTGTACATCTATCTCATGTACATGGTTGTACCTACATAAGTGTACATCTACATCATGTACATCGTTGTACCTACATAAGTGTACATCTACCTCATGTACATGGTTGTACCTACATAAGTGTACATCTACATCATGTACATCGTTGTACCTACATAAGTGTACATCTACCTCATGTACATGGTTGTACCTACATAAGTGTACATCTACATCATGTACATCGTTGTACCTACATAAGTGTACATCTACATCATGTACATCGTTGTACCTACATAAGTGTACATCTACATCATGTACATCGTTGTACCTACATAAGTGTACATCTACCTCATGTACATGGTTGTACCTACATAAGTGTACATCTATCTCATGTACATGGTTGTACCTACATAAGTGTACATCTACCTCATGTACATCGTTGTACCTACATAAGTGTACATCTACATCATGTACATCGTTGTACCTACATAAGTGTACATCTACCTCATGTACATGGTTGTACCTACATAAGTGTACATCTATCTCATGTACATCGTTGTACCTACATAAGTGTACATCTACCTCATGTACATCGTTGTACCTACATAAGTGTACATCTACATCATGTACATCGTTGTACCTACATAAGTGTACATATACATCATGTACATCGTTGTACCTACATAAGTGTACATCTACATCATGTACATGGTTGTACCTACATAAGTGTACATCTACCTCATGTACATGGTTGTACCTACATAAGTGTACATCTACCTCATGTACATGGTTGTACCTACATAAGTGTACATCTACCTCATGTACATCGTTGTACCTACATAAGTGTACATCTACCTCATGTACATCGTTGTACCTACATAAGTGTACATCTACCTCATGTACATCGTTGTACCTACATAAGTGTACATCTACCTCATGTACATGGTTGTACCTACATAACTGTACATCTATCTCATGTACATGGTTGTACCTACATAAGTGTACATCTACCTCATGTACATGGTTGTACCTACATAAGTGTACATCTACCTCATGTACATGGTTGTAACTACATAAGTGTACATCTACCTCATGTACATCGTTGTACCTACATAAGTGTACATCTACATCATGTACATCGTTGTACCTACATAAGTGTACATCTACCTCATGTACATCGTTGTACCTACATAAGTGTACATCTACATCATGTACATCGTTGTACCTACATAAGTGTACATCTACATCATGTACATCGTTGTACCTACATAAGTGTACATCTACATCATGTACATCGTTGTACCTACATAAGTGTACATCTACATCATGTACATCGTTGTACCTACATAAGTGTACATCTACATCATGTACATCGTTGTACCTACATAAGTGTACATCTACATCATGTACATCGTTGTACCTACATAAGTGTACATCTACCTCATGTACATGGTTGTACCTACATAAGTGTACATCTACCTCATGTACATCGTTGTACCTACATAAGTGTACATCTACATCATGTACATCGTTGTACCTACATAAGTGTACATCTACATCATGTACATGGTTGTACCTACATAAGTGTACATCTACCTCATGTACATCGTTGTACCTACATAAGTGTACATCTACATCATGTACATCGTTGTACCTACATAAGTGTACATCTACCTCATGTACATCGTTGTACCTACATAAGTGTACATCTATCTCATGTACATGGTTGTACCTACATAAGTGTACATCTACATCATGTACATGGTTGTACCTACATAAGTGTACATCTACATCATGTACATGGTTGTACCTACATAAGTGTACATCTACATCATGTACATGGTTGTACCTACATAAGTGTACATCTACCTCATGTACATCGTTGTACCTACATAAGTGTACATCTACATCATGTACATCGTTGTACCTACATAAGTGTACATCTACCTCATGTACATCGTTGTACCTACATAAGTGTACATCTACCTCATGTACATCGTTGTACCTACATAAGTGTACATCTACATCATGTACATCGTTGTACCTACATAAGTGTACATATACATCATGTACATCGTTGTACCTACATAAGTGTACATCTACCTCATGTACATCGTTGTACCTACATAAGTGTACATCTACCTCATGTACATGGTTGTACCTACATAAGTGTACATCTACATCATGTACATGGTTGTACCTACATAAGTGTACATCTACATCATGTACATCGTTGTACCTACATAAGTGTACATCTACCTCATGTACATCGTTGTACCTACATAAGTGTACATCTACATCATGTACATCGTTGTACCTACATAAGTGTACATCTACATCATGTACATCGTTGTACCTACATAAGTGTACATCTACATCATGTACATCGTTGTACCTACATAAGTGTACATCTACCTCATGTACATCGTTGTACCTACATAAGTGTACATCTACATCATGTACATCGTTGTACCTACATAAGTGTACATCTACCTCATGTACATCGTTGTACCTACATAAGTGTACATCTACCTCATGTACATGGTTGTACCTACATAAGTGTACATCTACATCATGTACATGGTTGTACCTACATAAGTGTACATCTACATCATGTACATCGTTGTACCTACATAAGTGTACATCTACATCATGTACATGGTTGTAACTACATAAGTGTAAATCCAACATTTTGTCGTCACAGAAGATTACAATTTATAACAGTGTCTTCATTTCTTTTTTGGAGTTTTTTTTTTTTGTTTTTTCTTCAGTATTTCTCAATTTTTCGACAATCAACATCTTCCTGAGCATAAACATCTTTCACCACCTATCAAGTGTTTCTGACGTTGATGAAGTCGTTGTCCACCGGATGTCTTATTTAAGTTTTATGTTCACTGTCTTCCGCGGTTGCTTTTTTTTAGGGTCTTAATTGTATGTGCTACGACCTCAAGAGTTTTTTTCGGAAGCCAGTTGCTGCTCTATAAGAGTAAACCGACACCTGAGCTACGCCCCCTGTTACACTGTCCTTCCCAATAGGATTGCTATATGATTGTGTTGTGTGCGCCACAGACTCACATCACGATGCTCCCACCTATACCCACCCCCCTGCCATCCTGCATTAGTTTCAGACCAGGAAGGAACATATGAAGTTTTCAAACAATAAAACAAACAATACGAAGGCTTACATAATCTAGAGCTGGAGTTAAACAATGCGCACTTAAGTACATGTTTACCAGAAATTTATTTGTGCCTGTAGTTTAGTCTCGTTCTAATATTTATTTAAATGTTTAGTACGATAGACTAGTAACCTATGTTTAGTTAAAGTAATAATACATTGTCACCCTTCAGATTTCTACAATGCAAATAGAAACTTTTAACCGCTTTGTATCTAGTATCAAATTAGAACTGCTAATGAATATAACTTATGAGCTAAACATATCGCAAGCACTATAACTTGTTTTTGTCGCGTTGATACAGGTTTGAACAAGGATATCTCTATGTAAGAGGGTTACTTTAAACATTGAAAAAAAATCAAAGAAATACAGATAAATAAGAGAAATAGACAGTATAAAAACATTACAATAGAATGTAATTAAGAAGGCCTTTTACACACACACACACACATATACACACATATATATATACGATGTGATCCGGAAAACGGAAATGGACAGGAAAAACTAAAAAACAAATGTTACTAATTTAAGTAGTATTTGGCGATTTTTGTGTTTGTTTGTTGTTGACTAAAGTTTGTCATGCTTGATTGACTCACCTTGCTCTGCTTTGCCTCTCGTGACTAGAATGTTCCATATATCCAGATAGTCGTTCAGAACCCTGCTGCTGAAGCTCAATTTGTCTAAAATGGTTAAAAAACAAATATAATTGTGTTATTAACCTATATTCTGTCTGTCTGGTAAAATGATTGTACACGTTCCCCCATACCCAATGTCGGAACAAGCTGAACATTTTGCGCAAATATTTTCTTTTACCTGACAAAACAAGAATTTAAAAAAAATTAACCATTTAGTTAATTAACTATTGGTAATTATATATTTTGTTTGTTAGCTCAAACAAGGGAAAGACTGATGTGGTGGCATAAGCTTAATAAGTCGCATGTGTACTTTGTAGGTAGCCGCTCTTTAAAGTTTGAAGCTAACAATAGATAACAATAATACCTTATATTTTCATAAGCGATTCGCTTAGCCCTCGAGTTCGAATTCTGGTCTTTCACTTTTATATGTATATAAATTCATTTAAAAAGCGATCACCCAGATACATTCTACTTTCTCCCCCTACCAAACAAGTGATGGGATAATAGAGTATTGAGAAAGCTAAAAGCATGAAATAGCGCTTAAAACAATTGGTAAAAATATTTGAAATTGCGCAGATTTTGTTCGTTTAGATATATTACAAACATAATTACATGACTGATTCAAGCTATGCTTTATATAAGCTTTGTTTTTTTTTCAAGTTTATGTTTCAATTGTTATGTACATCTAGACCATACTATGTATCCGACTGTGCGGTAGCGACACATTTGGTTTAAACATTTTAAAAAATTATGGTTGTTTTTTTTAGGTTATAGACTTTATAGTACACTTATCTTTAATTTTATTTTTTTGAAAATCAAATAATACATCTTTGACCTTTACTTTAAATTAAAGATAAAATACATTTTAAAAAATAAATTCTGTTATTTTACCTTCCAAAATGGCTGAAATAACAGACGTTGTTCCGAGATTTCCCGAGACTTCATTAATAAGATTAGTGACGTCCTCGTCTGTAACTAAAAGTGGAATAAATAGCTTAGAGTCAAAATATATGGTAACTTTTGATACGTATTTAGGTCAAACTATTAACTTACAACATCATCATAGTCTAAGAAAGTTGGAATGTGGATGTTGGAAGTAAGAATGTACATCATTTATTTCAAACTAAAATTTCGTGCATAGTAATATACTAGTATGGCCCTTTATCTCAGCAGATAGAGCGTCGCTTTAATAACGCAAATGTCGTGGGTGCGATCCTCTTACTGGCCTTTTTTTTTCCTCTTTATTTTTCAATAACAACTACAATATGAACGCTTAGTTTCTATTTTATCATCAAGTTTCAACAGATTATTTTAAAATGTATATCACTTGTTTTGATTAATAATCAAATATTAAAATCTATGACACCGAGTTTTATTTTTCATTATGATTCAATGATTAAGTTTCCAATGTAAAT
Source organism: Biomphalaria glabrata (assembly GCF_947242115.1). Taxonomy (NCBI): domain Eukaryota; kingdom Metazoa; phylum Mollusca; class Gastropoda; family Planorbidae; genus Biomphalaria; species Biomphalaria glabrata. The sequence goes on from NC_074726.1 coordinate 15,490,833, forward strand.
CAAAGTTAAAACCAAAATCTGACCTTGGCCTCTAAAACCCTCGGACAAAGACTTGATTTCCCTGGCAACATCGACGAGTTCTTTGGCTGTAATTCCTGAACACGTTCAATCAGAAGAAAATCATTTTAGTTTTATTTATAATAAATATTCAGATTTAAAAATATTTGGAAGTGAGATAGCTTCTCCTTTCAAATACACATACAAATTCGACATACAGTTTAAAGTTGTTAGTGACCACCTTAAACAAACTTCTAAGTTTGACTCAGTAAACAACTAGTCAGTCTCTCAAACCTGGCTGCCTGGTCGTGCGGTTTGCGCGCTGGACTGTCGTTCACATTTATCGATGGTCGAGGGTTCAAACCCTGCCCGCTCCCATCCCCCGTCGTCCTGCGGGAGGTTTGGACTAGGAAGTAATTATCTTCAACTCTGAAGGAACATCCGAAACATGTAAAACATTTTACAAAACTTCTAAGTTTGACTCAGTAAACAGCTAGTCAGTCTCTCACCTTTGGTGGCTTTGTTTAAAGTTGCTTCAACTAGATTGAAAACTTGTTGGGCTCCAATGTGGCCATCCACAGTCTCTCTTCTTAAGCAGAACTGTTGATACAAAGTAAATGACACGTTTTAGAAGGAAATGAAATAATATCAATTAAGTTAGCCTCTACCTGTTGTAGCGTTATTGATCAAAATAGTCCTTATCAAGTAGTAAATTGTGTGTATAACTTTAAACACCCAACCCCAATTTCTTGAGTTATAACAATGGGAGATGTTCATATATTGATGGTAAATCCATAACTAGCAATCTATTTGGTATATCCAGTGAACAGAACACTGAAATGTTGACCGTCAACCAATAAATAAATTTGTGCGCACTTTTCATAGGGTAGAATCAAAGCTCTAGCCTCTGTTGCTTGTAGCACAAAGAATTTTGACAAAGCTTATATCAACTCGTTCTGTCTGGTACCAATCTTGTACACGTTATTTCTCCCACTTCCCAATCTTGGATCAAGTTGAAACTTTGTACATTTATTCAGTGTCAAAACATGAATCAATAAAAAAAAACACTAATTTATTCATTCATTAGGGATAATTAATTTCTTTAGTTTAATATTGATTAAGGAAAAAATATTACAGTCTTGATAGTATGGCTATAAATGTAAAGTTTTTTTCCTTTATAGAACCTTTTTTTCACGAATTTTTTTTTATTTTGTTTGTTTATCAATTAGTCAGCACATGATCTTTTAATTAGGCGTCCTTGGTGTCTAGTTTGTCTATTTCTATGTTGATCTCTCCCAACATTCCTAGCATTGTTTTACGTTGTTCTATAGGTTCCATTATCTCGCCTTCATATTTCTTTACTTTGCTTTCAATTTCTGTCTTACTGAATTTGATTTGCTTTTAAACAATGTAAACTGGATCTTAAGAAATCAAAAGTGTAAACAAAAAGCAGTTTAGTTGTTTAGCTTTCAGTGGGAAAATCTCCTGTAAGTATATTTTTGTTGTGATACTGTATACATGACTTAACCCAGTACGAGAGTAGAACACTTTATACATGACTTAACCCAGTACGAGAGTAGAACACTTTATACATGACTTAACCCAGTACGAGAGTAGAACACTTTATACGTGACTTAACCCAGTACGAGAGTAGAACACTTTATACATGACTTAACCCAGTACGAGAGTAGAACACTTTATACATGACTTAACCCAGTACGAGAGTAGAACGCTCTAGGCGTGACTTACCCCACTACGACAATACAAGGCAATCAGTACACAAAGCAGCACACTCTGAGTTTTCATGTTGCAGATGATGTCGTTGGTTGTTGGCAAGATGAACAGAATCTCCCTCGTTGATGTTGTTGGTGATCTGACTGGAGCCTAACGCTTGCTTTATATATATTCTTTGTGTCAGTGATTTAATAGAGCTTTGCCACTTCAAGTCAAAGAAATAAATGATGCTTATCAGAGATGTCAGACATCCAATAAATTACTACCAGGTGTACAGATTGAGCAAAACATGGTGTAGTAGGTTGTTTTTACACGATTCAGAATTGAATATTATAACATCCTAGATCAAACCTCATCCAGGACGATGGGGTATGGGCGTTTCGGAACCTCATAAGTTTATGAGCAGGGTTCAAACCCCTGTCCATCGAGACGACAGTCCAGAACTTTTACCACTCAACCTTGCAGTTATTTCCTCATAAGCAATACAGTACTATACTGTTTTTGTTTTCTTAAATTATTTTGATATTAAAGTTTATTTTATTATTAGCGGTTCTGATCTTTTATGCTGTTCATCTGTTGCCTAGAGATTGCTATTGGAAATACTCGATGAAGAAACAACGAGTACTTTTAAAAGTGAAACCTTTCTTTTTTTTTTTTTAAATATGCGTTGTTTATGTAAATACTTTGAAAGCATTTTTACAACATATAGAGATAGACGACACCTTTGTAAAATATTCATCATCTGGTATGTCGGTAATTCTTGATTACGAATTGGAGCATTTCAGTGATGGTTCCCAGAAAGCAGAAAAGGGATATCTGGATGGATTTTACCGTAATCACTTTTTAAAAGGTATTTATAAAAACAAGGGGTGTGATCAACCTGAATTCAAACTCATGACTCACGCCATATAGATATGGGGAGAGCGACTTCCCCGACCACCCCGCCATTTTGATCCGCCAGTACCAAAGTGAAAGTACCATTCATTATTATGCAATGAACAATTTCCTGAAGATGCTCCTTGTTCCCTTTACCAGCCGTTCTCGTTTGCTCTTTTTGTCTGTAACATGCTGTCTAGCTGCCTCTTCTTGTTCTTCATTTAGAGAAGAGTGATCTCTTGTGTCTGTCATTTTTTTTTTATATCTGGTTCGATTGTTATTGTAATGAGTTAAAGTGTATCGGCTTCTGTACAATAGTCATCACTTCCAGACAATAGTGGATTTAGTCGTTTAGTCTCCCTTTAATTTCCTGGGCGAATGTTTATATGTTCATTGCGATAGTGAACAGCATGGATAGGGACTGGTCAGAGGTCTTGTGCAAATAGTATGAGGCTCGCTATCTTTTCATAACAGATGTCCAAACACTAGGCATTTCATTATTCCCCACGCATGATTTCTACGCACTTTGCAATAGTTTTAAAAAATTAAGCCAAAAAAAGAAAGTTTACGAGCTTACACATTATGTGATGACTTGTGTTTGGTGTTTGACTAATCTCGTTTTAATATTTTTGAGTTTTTGAATGTCACAAACCACTTTTTTATCACCCTGTGCGGTGACTTCATGCGTTCCCATTTGATTGAACCCCGAATTTCCCCCCTCTCGTATGTAAGTATATATGTCCGCATAGAAATCAAAACCGTTTGACCAATCTTGATATAGCCTGGCATAGATGTTCCTTAGTTTATAGTGGAGACCTGGTCCATGGTTGATGTCCCTTCCTCAACCGTGGGCCCTTAAAATAAAAAAAATCCTTAATTTATCATTATTAAAGAACGAAACATATTTAACAAATTGGGTAAACCCATTTCCGCAGTAGGTAATATTTGAAATGATTATGGCGGAAAAACGGGCTTACCCAATTCCACACTCTACTTTTATTTCGTGGCAAATAAAAACAAATGTGAAGGGAACATTTGCCATGTTTGGGAAGATCTAAATCCAATCCACTAAATCAATAAATTAGGGCCCGCAGGCCGAGAGTCGTATCTGGCTAGGAGCATATCAAATGAAATATAACTTTTTTTTGTTCTTTGAACTCCTGAGAATGAAAAGTGGCAGATGTGTATGAGTTGCTTTAATTTATTAGCAGGACACCAATTGTCTCGTGCGAGCTTTGTACTGACTGCCGTATAAATCAACCAAACACCTCATGTATAAATCACATGACACTTGCTGTGCACCTGATTTTGGGCGCTTCTCGTTTCATTCACTCACACGTACGCCCCAATAATCGATCTACAATTAAGTCACAACACGTGTAAAAATCTATATTCTCAAAAAAAAAGAGATAATTTAATTGTTATGCTTTTCCACATAGAGAGTGACCCGATACATAATCTTCAAATTGTCGTGAAAAGCGATGGCTTACTTTTAATTCCGAACACTTATAAGCCATCGGAAAGATATGAACTTTTTCATCACTTTAATATCTTCAAATAGAATTACTAGGCCTACTTTTATCGTATACTCTCAAGTCTTAAATAAATAAACAATAAATAACTAAATATACATAGACATATATTATGTCGTTTTTTTTTCTAACGGAACAAATTTAATGGCACATGCTTCTAGTTAATAGACTTCAATAGTTTACTCTCTTTCTGAGAAGTTTAGTTTCTATCCATGACGCTGGTTCACGGACCCAAGCCGGTGAAAGAAGCTCTCTGTTGTTGTTTTTTCTGGTCTAGAGTTTCAAGAGCCTTTGGCTCAGCTCTATCGACAGTTTCAAGAGCCTTTGGCTCAGCTCTATCGACAGTTTCAAGAGCCTTTGGCTCAGCTCTATCGACAGTTTCAAGTGGTTCACGGATCTGCAATGAAGTCCTCTTTTAATACATTTTTGTTCAGACAATTTATTTAACATATAAGTTGCTTAAATGAGTTGTTTAGTTTTTCAAGGTCATGTTTATGTTTACCATCTCTCATGCATGATTAGTGCAGCGGCACCCAGCTCTAATGGGTACCTGATGTTAGTTGGGGAAAAGTAAAGGTGGTCGATCTTTTTCCTGGTCACATGACATCCTCGTTAATCGTGAGTCAATAAAACAGATGAACTTTACATCATCTGATCCATAGATTGTAAAGTCTGAAAGGAGAACTTTACTTTTTTTTTTAATTAACTTTTTTTGGTGTTTCCGAAGTCGGGAAAGAAAAGTAAATGAATGTATAGAGCAGATTAAAGTGAATACGTTTTATTATGAACCTCTCCACTATGGTCTATGTTTACATTAGACTGTCCATTCACTTTGGTCTAGGTTTACATCAGACTGTCAATTAACTATGGTCTATGGTTACATTGGACTGGTACGGAAGGCATGTGTCATTCAACTGGATGGTGAACAAACAACAAGCATTCTAAGGAAAGTTAAATTCAGTCATAAGCTTTGTACAAAACTTTAACCCATATTTGACTGGACATGACTGCTATTTCTATTTTTGTTCTCTATAAAGTATGCAGCTCCCCCCAGAAGAATAGAGTTAAAATACTTTTAAAATTGAAATAGAAAACAAGCGAAATCTAAAAAATCTGCACCTACAACTATATTTCTCTGTAATGTTAAAGTTATTTCCCTTATTCGATTTCGATATCAAACTAAATAATTGATTGTTAATAATTTTAATTGATTAATTGGACATTTTTAAAAATTGATTCATGTTTTGTTAGGTACAATAAATAATTGTTTTAATTTTCAACTTGATCCGAGAATGGATGTGGGTGAAATAACGTGTTTAATTATCTAGGGGACGAAACCCTACATATTAAGCCGTATCTATGAATACTGAAGGATTAATTTCCTTTGCTGGTATCAAACAAAATAATTAAATAACCAGTAATTTATTGATTATTGGCTATTTTTTATTGATTCATGTCTTATTTATGCCAATGAATAATTGTACAAAGTTTCAACCTGATCCTAGAATGGGTGTGGAAGAAATAACTTCTACATACTTTTACCAGACAGACAGATAGATAGACAGACAGAGTAAAAGCTTTATAAAAAGATACATTTCTTTTTATAGTTTGAATTTCCATGTAAATAATGAAGATGTGTCCTACTATCCTGTTTTGACATTCTCTTGCTTATGCTGCCTTGATACATTATGAAGATATTGACAATCCGATTCCATGATATTTTTGCAGCCTGCAAAGTTCTGGTGCAGGTAAAATTAAAATAAGAACTGGTAATGGACCAAGACTGAAGCGTGAAAGTCATATAAGGCAGCAGAGTAAGTAAGCTGTAATAGACTTCGTCTTCGTAAGTTTTTCCTTATGTTCAGCAAGGAATGTTTTAGTGGGTCTCTTTAAGTTCACGCAAAAGATGTCAACAGAACGTTGGTACGTTACTCGGGAGAAATGTTTCTATTCTGACGTTGAAAAAGTTAGTAGATTCTAGAATCGCATTAGCGAAGACGCATTGAAATGTTTTCTTCAAAAGAACTTTATGAATCGATTTTGTTGAAAACCTCTCTTGCCACTAAATGTAAAAATTAATTTCTTAATCATTAGTAATAATGTCATTTTACTTATTACTCAAAAATGGATTAATAACTACAATAATTATCTAACCGATTTTTTTCTGTTAAAAAAAAGACCACCTTATCATGTAATTTTTTTTTACATCTTGACTAAATTTCAACAAAAATTATGTAAAACAAAACCAAAAAAAAAAAAACACAATTATATATTAAATATATATATTAAACATCCATAAGTTTCTTTATATTTTAAGTTTTCAGCTTTTGTCAAAGTGCTGGTGGACCCCACCCCTCGTACGCCACTGGTGTAGACAAGGTTTCTCCAGAATATGATTTCAAAGGCATCCACCAATTATGCTCTAAGTGTTCCATGGTCGTTCTACGCTGCAGACGACACAAATTTCACACCAACAATCTTCGCACTTGTTTCTACGCACTCTGCTGAGTACTGAAGTGCACAAACAAAAATGGATTGAAGATTTCTCTATTTCTCTTAAATCCTCCTTCAAGAACATGTCTGGAACACTTAGGAAATCACTCACTTCAGAAGATTGGACAACAGTTGATTTGTAAGTCATATAGGGTCATGTAGAGTCTATTACTCACTGTGTAGACCTAAAGTATTGTAGATCTACAGGTATATCTAGACATGCATATAAAAAATAAATGTAACATAGTCCAGGTCTCTGAACTTTATGCACTGGCGCCTTGTGAATCCAGCATTTACTCTTAGGGCGACCATGGTAGTGTAATAATCACAGTATTTCTTGCTATCTATTTATATTTTGGCTCATTCTTATAGTATGAGTCCCCTTTTTTCTAATGTAAAATTTAATCTTTATTGTTCGTGTGAAGGCCTGGTATATACAATCACACTCCACCCCCTCCATTTTGTCCGGGGGGGGGGGGCGAATTTCGGTGTCAAAATATAATTTTATGAGGGGTGGAGCTACTTGAACTTAATAATTCACTATAAATTCACCGCTTACAAAACTCTCTTCAATATAAAACTTATGTAAGCTACAGTTCACCAAATTCTACGAGCGTAGCCAATGGGTGTTTTGAGATTAAAACAGTCAGAGATTGTAACAAGGAATTTTAAAAGGAAAATAGGAGTTTTATTATTACATTGTTATCAAATTTCTCGTTCATGTTTGGCTGGGTAGAGGAATAGATGGTTTTTGAAAGATTAATGAGAATAACATGACTCAGGAAATAAGACAACGGACAGTGTTCGATCCATGGACCATCAAGTTGACAGTTTAAAGAGCATACTATACGTTGTGCCAAAGAAACATAGCCGATATATTGAAAAGTACAATATGATACAATGCCTAAGAAATAACACTCGGTTAGCTCAGTCGTTAGAACATGAGGCTTTAAATCTGAATGTCGGGAGTTCAACTCCTTAATCGCGCGATAACTTTATTTAAAAAAATACCGTTTTTGGCACAATTTAATTTTTATCAAAGTTGAAAAGGAATTTATAACTTCGATCTTAAGGTGATTTAAATACTTAATTAAAAATTGATGTGTTTGAAAGCATTAGAGAGCTTTTCAAATATTTCGATAAAAAAGCTGAAAATACTCATCTATTGTATTTAGGACTGTTTTCTAAGGCGTAGATTGTGTGTGTGTGTGTGTGTGGGTGTTAGGGCATCGGTATCGGTCATCGAATTCTCTGACAAAAAACTATGTGTATGAGAGGGGTAAGGTTACAAAGCGGGCCATGCCAACTAGAGGAAACAAAAACTTAAATGTTCAAGTGTTTTCAGGGGCTGGGAGAGAAAAACAAAAAGGAAGTGGGGAGAGACAAGTGAGATACCATTCACATTCCAGAAGGGAGTTTGGGAGGGCGATTGAAAGCGGGCCGCTCCACTTAAACGTTACATATACTAGAATACACTGGCCAATATACGGAGTTATTGAAATGTGGACAGTTTTATTGAAAGTACAAAAAATAAGGGTGTGTTTGTGTGTGTGTGCTACAGCTAAAGTGTTATGTTAGAATGTGCTGAATAAAATAAGAAACAAGGTCCCAGGCCAAACAACTATCATACAGCTTATCATATATTTCGAATAAGAACTGAAAAACAGAAGAATAGTCTGTAAATAAGACTAGAGGTTCTATTTGTTGAGGATTAGAGTTTGGGAGAGGGGGGAGAAAAGTGAAACTTGAATTTATAGGTTGTTCCAATTCAACGTAATAGAAACTAAATCAGTTGGGAAAAAATGTATTGGGTAGCGTTTAACTTTACATCATTATATTTCTATAAGTAAGAACAAAATGCGAGGGCTATATGCGAAATAATTAATATGTAGCTTGGGAACATATCAATGGGTGAAGCCGGTGGGTAATGCTAATAATAATAAATATATATATAATAATAATAATAATAATCTTTATTATCCGTAAGGAAATTTGTCTTACAATTTGTGCATTACACCAAACAAAAACATTATAACTATAAGAAACCAAAGTGTACATTCACACCAGACTCACTCATAATTTACATGTGACAAAGTTTATACCAGATTGTTCTTATTTAATGATTTGATTGTCAGGGGAACAAAAGAGTGTTTGTGTCTGTTTGTCTTTGCTATCGGTGTCTTGTATCTCTTTTGTGATGGTAAAATCACAAAATCCTGACACAAAGGGTGATTCTTTATTTCGAGGATCTTGTTAGCTTTTTTATAGATGTTTGTCTCAAACAACTGCCCAAATGGGGTTTGTTATATATATATATATATATATATATATATATATATATATATATATATATATATATATATATATATATATATATATATATATATATATTAGCATGAGCATTACCCAGCGACTTCGCCCGTCGGTATATATATATATCCTAATACAATTATTTGTTCACTGAACAGACGAGAGCTACAAGAATTGAGAGAGAGGACAGAGAAGATCCAAGCTGCGTAAGTAGAAGATGTAGTAGCTGCGTAAGTAGAAGATGTAGTAGATATCTCTTTGAATCCAAACCTAGGTTTGTGTGTTGTATTTCTATTTCAAGCAATGGTGGTCTCAGCTTATTCTAGCAATTCATCTGCCACATTTATCTGCAGTTTGGCTCAAAGAAAAGCCGTGAATTCAGTTTTGTCTAGGTCTTTATGAATGACTTGTGGAGTCAACTAAGCGGTGATTGGACTGTACGTCTTTGTTGTTGTAAAATTAGTTATAATTTTAAAAAATAAATTAGCCAACAAAATGTTTGAAGTAAGCCAGTTAGGTCTACACTTTAGACGATGCATCTTTTGTCAATTTAGAAATAGGAGATGATGATGTAAAGTAAATGGCAATGACCTAGGAGCCCATCAGTCTGAATTTAGGGTCGAGGGCTATGCCTTTGTCTTTACAGATTGTTTTGAGTTTTGCAAGTGCTGCTTTGGACTGTTCAATTGTGGCCAGTGGCTCAAGTCTGGTTTCTTAATCTGAAACGATAGCTCCGAGGTATTTAAAAGTAGAGACACTTGCAAGGTTTTCGCCTCCACTACTGATATCCATTTGAAAGCCCTGTTGGCTGTTTGTTTCTTTCGGCATTGATTTATATACCATATGCTAGGAAGTCTTGTCTATTCGCATCACCAAGTCAGCTATTGCTTCTTCTGGCCCTGCCAGACCATCTATGTCTTCCGCAAAAGCTGAAGTGAGGGATTTTTCTTCTGATAATGTCTACATTACCTTCGTAACCTTCCAGAACATCTACCATTTTTCTTTCAAAAAGAATATTGAAAAGAGTTGGTGAAAGTAGGGAAACCTGCCTCACTCCAACTGGGGTTTTCACTAGTGATAAAAGTTCTGGATTACTTTATATCTTTAGCGCCCAAGAAAGTTTTGTGTGAAATGTCTGTCCGTCTGTCCCGTTTAGATCTCGTAAACTAGAAAAGATAGTGAAAATCCGACATAATAATATTTTAGTCCATTCAAGTTCTGATGCAACGGCTACTTTTTTCTTTTCTAAAATCGAAAAATCTAATATTTTAAATCACTTATGCAAACAGTTTTTTTTTCATAAAAATACGCCACTTTTACAACTCTTCACTATTAATAATAACAAACACGAAAAAAAATGTTTATTTTTTTTTAAAGAGAAAAAATCTATTTAGTATGCATATAAGTTGGATAAAATTTAAAACCACAATTAATAAGTAAGTTTTCATATTATTGCGTAAACTGCAATGTCTTTACATGCATACAAAACACTTAACTGAATGAAAAACATGCCAGGTTCACATTAAACATCTCATTCACTTTCACCTATCCTTTGGTTTGCTGGACCGCTGGGGCAACACACAAGATCTGTCAACCTTCTTTCTCCATTCTTCTCAATCATTTTTCTTTGATCGAATTTAAATCTGATGTTCTGATGATTTTGTGGTAGTTTCCACAAAGTTTTAAATTGCTTTTCTTTGGAAGGGATGATTGACAAGGTTCAGGGCTTGGGCCATTCCCCTGACTGCCAGATCTTGTTACAAGTCTTAAAATTTTCGTTTTTTCCGGGCCATAGACGTTCAGAAGGAATGTTGTTCTACTAATTTTTCCCTTTCCAGGGATTTCATCGCTGACACCACTTCCGAGCGAAGAATTCGTTGATGTTGGTTCACACTGCATAAATTAACCTTTTTTAGTGCAGTAAGCAATAAAATGTAATATAAATTTACATCCATTTTGTTATTTTTTTAAATATTCAAGTCAGATCTTCATGGAACCAGCAGAAATCTGAATCCAGGAACCTGGACAGCTGATCCTCAAAAATGGCTCTAACGATTTTCCTAGAAATTTAACAGTTGATGTTTATCGCTGAGAAAAGAATTACTACCTCCTTGACCTCACGGGGAAAACTCTTGTTTGACTGTTATAATTTTTCAAAGTAAAACATAAATAAATGTAAATTTGGCTGAAGACTATAGGCCTATCTAGTTCTAGAGTCAACATGGCGAAGTCAACCGTATTATCGTTATTTTGCGATAACAGAAAATTTATAGTGGCTTCAATTTTATTGAATTTTTATAAGTGTTGCTTATATTTTTACGTAAATCTAATATAGATTACATCTAGATTCTAGAACTATAAGTAGATCTAGACTATATCTTATGAGTTATCAATTAGAACTTTAAGCACTTAAGGTCTATTGTTAGATCAAGATGTCCATATAATCGCAATAGTATATTGTCCTCGCTGGCCGAATCAAAAAGCGCAAGTTCTAGCAGCTGAAGGTGTTACGGGCTCGATACTCAAATTAAACCAAACATTGTTTGATTTTGTTTTAAATATTTTTTTCATTAAATTTAAAGTTTAGCAATGGGGGTATTGTCTTTTAAACATTTTTTAACAATTGTTTTTCATGTTTTTAATGAGGTTTTGGTTAGCATTAATGCCGGTGTGTGTGATAGAAATAAATATTTGAAAGTCTAATAATAGAACTGTTCACATATAGTTTCATCCTACAATGTCATTTAAAGGTCCAGAGTCTCACGGGTCAAGTATCTGATAAGTTTGGTTGTCTTAATCGTGTTAGTATCAAGCGGCCTAGTTGCATTCATATTTTATCAACAAGTCATTTCATCGAAAGGCGAACCCTCAAAAGCAGGGTCCCCCCCAAAACAGGTTCCAATGGATGTAGCACACACCGATACAGCAACGCTGACTTCGAAAAAAGATCTCCAACATCAGCCTCTGCTCGAAGGTTAGTAAAAATAGCGAACGACAAAATAGCGCCGACAAAAATAGCGAACGATAAAATAGCGCCGACAAAAATAGCGAACGATAAAATAGCGCCGACAAAAATAGCGAACGACAAAGTAACGTCATTAACGTAGCGCCTACAGAATAGCGATGACGAAACAGGGCCCACGACAAAACAGCGCCAATATTTATTTACCTCTATTCAAGTCAGAACTTCAAGGAACCTTCAGGAACCTGGATTCAGGAACCTGAAAAGCTGATCTCAAAAACGGCTCTAACGATTTTACCTATTTTCCTAAAAATTTAACAGTTTTTTAGAGAACTATCGCTTTATTGAAAGGAGAAATGGCGTCACTAGGCAGGTGCGGGTGGTGCAGGCCGCACCGGTTGACACCCAAGTGGGAAAAATGCACTTTTCCAAAATGCAACTTTAAAAAAAAAATATTGCCTCGAATTTCTCTCACAGTTTAGTATCAACATGTCCCAACCCTTTTTAATTTAATTCTATTTGAATTTATTATGTGTTGTAGACGACAGGAGAAAGAGTTTCTGAAGCTCAGAAATGTAGAAAAACGCCTGGCGCCAGGAGCTTCGCCCCAGACAACTTTGAGTGAATTTAAGGCACTCCCCCAAATATCTTATCTGACCAGTTGAGTGATGAACATAACATTTTTTTGATGCAATGTGATGAAAAACACATAGGCGTAAGCCTCTCGCACGCCACTCGACGCTTAAGGCTGCACGCTTTTTCCACGGAAATCAGTCTAAGGCGACTTTCACAGCCACTTCTCAGCATATGCCCACGAAATGTAGGACTTCTACAAAGGTTTGACGCCAGGTTAGACGTGGACGGCCATGTTTTTTATTTCCTCTTTTCGGCTTTCCTGTTACGTCTGACTTTGGTAAACGTGTTTCGTCTTGTCTCATGATATGTCTCACAAATGTCAATTGACGTTCAGTCACCACTTGCTTTAGACGGCGAATGCCTGTGTGCGAAAAATTATCTCGGGAGGATTCGTAGGATCCTTCTCAGCCATCGCTACTCAGCCTCTTTTCAACCTTCCACGTTTCAAGAGGTAGATGGCCTTTGGGACAATGATTGCCAGTTGAGTAGGTTGATTTTTAATTTCCAGGCTAATTGATTTGTTTGTTCAGATAGGCCATACTTATTGAAAGACGGCTCCTGCTTTCCAATCCGACCAACACCATGATATGTATCTCCATCGCTTGAGATAACACTGCAGCCTAAATATATTAACTTTACTATTTGTTCAAGATCTGTATGACCAATGTTGATCGGGAACTGGATAACCTGCACCCTATATGTATAAATTTGAGGGCGTCTTTATCGGTTACCTGGTGTATACATTTAATTGTATTTCAAAGTAATGCTATGTCGCCTGCAAATCCAAATCGGTTTGGTTTACGCCATGGGAATCCGAAAGCAACCTGTTTAATGACATCGTCGATGGCTGCAAGAAAGAGAAATGGGGATAAGATACACCCTAATCTCATATCCGTTGAAGAATTCCAGCGTCTGTTGTGAGACAACAGCTTGATTTGCTTTAGACATATTGCTGAATCTGAATAAATCGTTGCAAGATGCCTTACCCTCTTGCTATTTTCCAGAGTGATTCCGATGGACGATATCAAACGTATTTTTTTTTAATCTATAAAACTGAATTATTGTCCTTTGTTGGTATTCCAGGCTTTTTTTGACGAAGTTTCGCAGGACGTAAACCTGTTCAGTGCTTGATTTGCCTTTTTGGAAGCAGCTGAGAAACACTATTATAATTTAAGACCTTTTCCGTAAGGAGCTCTTAAAAATCTCTAGTAAAAAATATGTTCAACTCAAGGTTTCTCAATTCTATGATAGTACATTTTTAATTTATACAATAAAATTTGATAAAATGTGAAAAACATTTTAAAATAGAATCGAAAACCATTTTTCGAGTATAAACAATTACAGTTTTATTGCTCAAAATAAAGAAAGATGTTTGTTTTTGAGGGGAAGTTTACTTTTTTTGGGGGGTTGGTGACACCCCGAGCTTACCGCACCGGGTGACACCGACCCTAGTGGCGCCACTGGAAAGGAGTATCGCTTTCGGAAATTTTCGAATGTAGAAATTATTAATTCGAGAGTATAATAAAGAATGCCCACAGACTCTACTTATTAAAGCTCGATACTGATTATATATTGTTGATAGTATTGCGCTATTTTATGTCGCGCTATTTTGTCGGGAAATTTCACATGACCTATATAGTTTGCTAGTTTTCTGCGCATTTTGCTATTCTCTATTTTATTCGGGTAACCTTAGTAAGCTTAGATAGTGAATCGTCTCATTTGACTGTCCATTTAGTCGTGCACTTTATAGAATATGTCAATTGCATGTAATCTTCATTAGTATTAATGGCATTGTAATGTCTTCAAAGCATTTTGTCAGATCTGATTTCATCGCTAAACTCCCTTGATACCCAAACAAATCTATTTGGTTTCGGTTTCAGTTGAATTCGGTAGAGACTCCTTCTGGTATCGATTAATTTTAACAAATGTGTGTATGTGTTTGGTTTTATTGATAGCAGTCTTGAGTCAATTTTGCTACTTAGAATCGCGAGATACAAACCAGAGCATCTGAACATTACGTTGCACACCTGAATTTCATATTCTCCAAATTTTTCGACAATTGTATGTGTAAACTATAAAACCCTATATGCTCATAAGCACTTCCCTGGCACAGTGGTTAGTATGCTGGCTTGAGGAGGCTTAAATAGGTGTGAGCCCTTGAGTTCAAATTCAGGTCGTTCCAACATTGTTTTTATACATGTATTTAAAAAAGCGATCAGGGTGGCCTTCACACATTTATTCCCCACCCCTTTCCCAACTAGTCCAGACAAGTGATAGAATCAGAGTGTTTTGAGAAAGCTAAAAGCATGAAATTGCGCTAAACAAAACAATTGGTAAAAAATATTTTAAATCGCACAGATTTATTATTGTTAGTCTATACCTATTACAAATTGTATAACATGAATGTACAAAACTAATTTATACAACTACGCTTAATATGAGCTCTGTTGTTTTTTAAAGTATTTTTTGTTTGTATTTTTCTTGTTTTACACGTTTTTATACACACCGCCCATTTTGGGATCAATTTGAAACTTTGCACAATTATTTTTTGTCCTAAGACAACAGGAAACAATTTTGAACAACATTCATCAATTAATTAATTAATGTTATTTAATTAATTTAGTATGATATTGATTAAGGGAAATAAATCTTACAGAATTGATAGATATGGCCAATAATGTACAGTAAGTTTTGTTATTGTTTTCTTTAAGTATTATTTATTTTGTTTGTTCATGTTTTGTTACAAAAGTCATGCTATAACATTTCATTATATTACATTACAACGGTTGTGTTTGTGGGTTTTTTTTCTCGTAATTTGACTATAGGCTCTAGCACTTCAAGAAAGTCTCCCTCATTGGAAGCTCTCGTCGACTCGTCAAACTCAGTGGCCAAAACAGACACGTCTTTGTTCGTGACTTCAAAAAGAACTACACCAACAACAATGAAAGCCGAACGATTTGAAGGTGAGAAGACTTGTGCGAAACTCCTTTTCTTTACTATGATGAGATAATAAGATATAGCTTTGCTCTGATGATGTCAAATTACTCATGGTGAAACAAGAGATGACTAGTGAACCTTTTACGACACTTAGAAAGAGATAAATACCAGAAAGAAAGGTGCAGCTCTGCGTTTCACTTAGCAAGAGGTAAATACCAGCAAGAAAGGTGCAGCTCTGCGTTTCACTTAGCAAGAGGTAAATACCAGCAAGAAAGGTGCAGCTCTGCGTTTCACTTAGCAAGAGGTAAATACCAGCAAGAAAGGTGCAGCTCTGCGTTTCACTTAGCAAGAGGTAAATACCAGCAAGAAAGGTGCAGCTCTGCGTTTCACTTAGCAAGAGGTAAATACCAGCAAGAAAGGTGCAGCTCTGCGTTTCACTTAGCAAGAGGTAAATACCAGCAAGAAAGGTGCAGCTCTGCGTTTCACTTAGCAAGAGGTAAATACCAGCAAGAAAGGTGCAGCTCTGCGTTTCACTTAGCAAGAGGTAAATACCAGCAAGAAAGGTGCAGCTCTGCGTTTCACTTAGCAAGAGGTAAATACCAGCAAGAAAGGTGCAGCTCTGCGTTTCACTTAGCAAGAGGTAAATACCAGCAAGAAAGGTGCAGCTCTGCGTTTCACTTAGCAAGAGGTAAATACCAGCAAGAATGGTGCAGCTCTGCGTTTCACTTAGCAAGAGGTAAATACCAGCAAGAATGGTGCAGCTCTGCGTTTCACTTAGCAAGAGGTAAATACCAGCAAGAAAGGTGCAGCTCTGCGTTTCACTTAGCAAGAGGTAAATACCAGCAAGAATGGTGCAGCTCTGCGTTTCACTTAGCAAGAGGTAAATACCAGCAAGAATGGTGCAGCTCTGTGTTTCACTTAGCAAGAGGTAAATACCAGCAAGAAAGGTGCAGCTCTGCGTTTCACTTAGCAAGAGGTAAATACCAGCAAGAATGGTGCAGCTCTGCGTTTCACTTAGCAAGAGTTAAATACCAGCAAGAATGGTGCAGCTCTGCGTTTCACTTAGCAAGAGGTAAATACCAGCAAGAAAGGTGCAGCTCTGCGTTTCACTTAGCAAGAGATAAATACCAGCAAGAAAGGTGCAGCTCTGTGTTTCACTTAGCAGTGTGAATATTCAGTTAGCGCCCTCATGCACCATTTCCACAGAAGTCATCGTTCTGTTCCTAGCCGTTGTTTCCTACACTTTTACTTCGCGTGAACTGCACAATTGTAGCAAGACACTGTTTCCTACACTTTTACTTCGCGTGAACTTGTACTTATTGTAGCAACACACTGTTTCCTACACTTTTACTTCGCGTGAACTTGTAATTATTGTAGCAAGACACTGTTTCCTACACTTTTACTTCGCGTGAACTTGTACTTATTGTAGCAAGACACTGTTTCCTACACTTTTACTTCGCGTGAACTTGTACTTATTGTAGCAAGACACTGTTTCCTACACTTTTACTTCGCGTGAACGTGTACTTATTGTAGCAAGACACTGTTTCGTGATCGAATGTAGAGCAACAACTTACTTACTGAAAGGCGTAGATAGTTGGAGGGGCACTTATGAATGAAAGAGTTTAAGCCTGCATCTATGTATATATGCGTTGGTTTTACCTTAGTCTGTTGGACCGTTGGGGCAACATATAAGATCTGTAGACCGTTTTTCTCCATTCTTCTCTGTCTTTTGCCTTAGATAGAACCTCTTTCAATGGCAGGCCCGTCCATTCTTTTATAATATTTTCTCATCGCTTTGTCTGCCTCTTCTATGCATTTAGTGCAAACTTTACATTGGTACTATCTTAGACAATCAATTAAATTTTAGCGCTAATACTGATACTAATACTGATTATATCAGCCAAAAATTGCAGCTATGTTTACGATTACCTAGAAACATGTTCTCATTTAAAGTTTTCGAAAAGGCTATGGTGATGTTTTATCACGCTCACATCTGTAATATTTAAGTTTTATTATCACTGCCTGATATGGCAATCTGAACATTAAAAATAAAAACAAAATTTATAAAATCCTAAATGCTGTGACAAGTCAAAAACTCGCTGTCAGAGTCACTCTAAATTATCACAGCATTAATTATCATTTTTCCTTATTTATTTAGTTTATTTTAATTATTTGTCCATCCTACCCCTAAATCATTCACCCGCCACACCTTTTCCGCTCCAGGCTAGACTTAGTTGACCACATTGGAGATAGCTAAGGCGCGTCCTTTCATTTATCTGCCCTTGATCGGGGAAAGGTAAACACACAATCTCTTTTGTCTTGCCCGCCGGATGTCTGAAGGACGGTCGCGGTTGACACCACCTTGGTTTGAATGCAAGCTAATCCTTCTCCCCCCCCTTCTCTCACGTCTCTCTTTGATCTAAGAGATTACCCTGGTCAATACACCGCGTGGTACTCCAAGGTGTGACTCTTGTCGGACTTCACCCACGTGTAAGCTAATTCTTAGCCTAGGACATTTCCTGTGTCCCACATTTCCCAGGCATATATAAAGTAAATTAAATCGGGCCAGACCCTCTTTCATTCTCATACGAGCTGAGCTATCGAGTCTGGACTATATCACTTATTCTTTCTCCTAGAGGAATACCTGGTGGTAAGCCGAACTTAATCACAAGTTCCATCTTAATTACTCTGTGTATATTTCAATTGAATTTGTATCATGTGTATTTTCCTTAGTTCATTTATATTTAATTAGTGCATTGTGTATTTCTCACTGGCGTAAGTAGAAAACATAAACATGTCCTATATATTTAATTATGGACTGCATTAATCTATTAATGCTACGTTGCTCAATTGATCGTTGATGCAACCATGTATATATTTGTACATCTTATTTTATTTCCTGTATCTCGGTTAAACGCCTTGATAATTTTACTAGCGCACTGATACTGCGTCTAGTGAAGAAATATGAATTATCCCCCCCCCTTTTCTTTGTGTATTGAATTATCTCCCCTGTAGTCATTTCAATCTTACGAGAGTTGCGCCCACACCATTCAAGCGCGCTCCATTGTTCTCGACCCACGGTCATATGCAAACAAAGCGTCTCGGTCGCTGACCACCGCCCATTCACCCCCCCCCCCTTTTCTTTCTCTATCCACCTGTGTTGTTCATTCGAGATTATTATTTCCCCTTTTATGTACATTTTATGTTATTATTTCCACTTTTATGTACATTTCTATATTGCGACTATCTGCCATCTATTTTCCCAAATCCCATTTGTCATCATCTCCTCATTGTGCTCTAAAGCAATTTTACCAATCTGACGAATGCACCTCAGTCGAGGGCATCGATAAGATGCATGAGAGACATGTCCTAACTTGTCTTTATTTATCCGCAGCCTCCCTCAGGTGTCTGCCTTTTACCTGCCTATTTATTTGTTACTTGCTGTTCAGTGTCTACTCGACGCCACTCAACTATTGCCTATTTGCCTATCACTATTGCCTAGTTACTGGATCAACGATCCATTTACCTGCAGTTGTGCTTAGTGCTATTCAGCGCTGCATTTGCCTACTGAGATCTACTCAACTCTACTATTTGGCGCTATCGGCATTGCCCGCCTATTCAACAGCCCACCTGTCAAGCTATTAGGCGCGACGTCCCTATAGAGTCAGATCTGTGCGAGATGTCATAGCTACGCCAACCCTCTGCAACTCACTGGACATATCCTGTCAACCACGCTGCCCACGGCAGATCAGCTCTGCCCGCAGAAACCTTGTGCCCACGGTATCCGGCCACCCGCCATACTGTGCCCACTACAGATACTAGAACTTGGGACTGAGACTCCACAAGAACTATATCGCCGGCGTCCCTCTATCCGCTAGAGCGCCACCTCCAGCTGCAGAACCTCAAGCCAGGACACAGCCAGCTGCGACATCAACAGAACAACCAGCTAAGTCAGAGGACAAAGTGACATATTCTCTTATTATGTGCAAGAGTGATGATTAAACATAGAATATACTAGAGATAGATGCAAACCCTCCCCCTTTTTATTATTATATGTATATTTATGTAAATAAATATCCTTTATTTTAACTTTTGTATCTATCTTTCATTGCTTTGTCTCGTTGCGTGTCTGCTCCCGATTCATATGCTGATAAGTGGGGGTGTGATAGCATTAAAAATAATCATCCCCTAGACATAAAACGTGCCAAACACACGTCACATTTCCCCACCTGTCACATTTTGGCGAGCCCGTCCGGGATTTAACCCATTAGTACCGCAGGCACGAACAGGCAGCAATAACTAAATTTTATATCAATATTTTTCTAAAAATATTTATAAGTATCATCACTTCGCATTATCAAGAGTGTCACTTCTGTCATATTTTATTTATTACTATTATTGCATTTCATGTGTAATATTTCATTGCAGGAATTTTGTGATTAACGTAGGCAGACACCACATTCCCCTTTATACTCTTTCTTGCATTCAGCGGCTCCTTTCTACATTTTACCTCTCAATATCTTCCCCCTCATCCTCTTCCTAATCCGGCCTCTTTAACCATGGACTTAGCGGAATTAGCTTCCGATTTCGAGGCTGAAGGAATATTAGGTGGATTTGAAGGTCTCGAGTTAGAAGACTACGTACGAAGACGGATTGAAAGGGCACAAAGAATGGAAGAATTGCGCAAAGCCCGTGAGAAGGAAATACTAGAAATCAGACAGCGCTATAGACCGCAGAGTTTGGAGAGGAACAGCACACCCGCAAGACAAGATCAGGAAGCAGAGGAGAGTGGAATCATGACTCATGTCGAAACAGAGCACACTGCCCCATCAGACACAGACGTTGCTAATAAAGGTGAAACTACCACACCTGATGCCCCTTCTCTCGACCAGTCCACCTTGTCTACCCAGCCCAACCCTCCAGCTCAGTCTAATAGATCTGCAATCCAGCCCATGCCCTCAGGCAAACCCCAACCTAGAAAGGCACCAATCCAACAACCAGCCTTGCACAAAAACTGCAACTACCCTGCACGTAAGCCTCGTCATAACCAGAACAACCAAGCCCACCGTGACTGCAACAACAGCACGCGTGGCAACAAACCTAACCGTGCCTACCGTGACTGCAACAACAGCATGCGTAGCCACAAACCCAACCGCCAAAAGCAGCAGGCCTCACAGCGCATTTCAGTAATGACCGCGGTCCCCAAACCCTCTGTGTCTAATCAGCAAACACGTACTGATAGAACAGCGGGCGACCCATACGTCATATCAACACTGACTGTGGCCCCTGAACACACTGCCCTTGGCCCTATGAAAACGGAAGTCCTACCGGCACTTCCTCACCCTGTCTCATCTTCCCCCGGGATAGAGACCATTCTGGTTAACGGGCGGTACGTCCGGTCCCTATTTGACACAGGCTGTGCGGTAAGCTCAGTTATATGCAAAGCACTGGTTGATCCGGCTGATCTCACAGATAGAACTGTGACGAATCAGTCCCTTGACCGTGAGATTCCTCCAAAGGTTCTTCCTATTGCTAGGGTCCACGTAGAATGCAAGTACGTACATGGCACCATTGACGCAGCCGTCATGGACACGCCAGTATATGACTTCATTCTAGGCTCCAAATATGTCCCTCTTGGAGTAGTCAACAAGCCATACTTCTCTCTGCCCGTCGGTAGATCGACGAGGCAGAAACGTGGCCGCAACCAGCTGGTTGGAAGCCCTGGTCGCCACACTGACACGCCTAGTCCCGACTCATCAGCGAAGCTCAAACCACACTGCCCTGGCATTGACACTGCTAGGAAGTCACGAGTTAAGTCGTATACCCGCGCTTGTGAAGTTCTACTTGACCCAGGCTACTCAGCCAAAATTAAGCAACATTCCTCTGACATTGACAGTGTCAGAATGCCCCGAGGTAAGATGAGCCCTTGCTCTCGTGGACTCACTCCTCTTCATGGCTCCTCAGCCACCATTCCGAATCAACCTCCCCCTGGCATTGATAGTGTCAGGAAGTCACGAGGTAAGCCGAATCCTCGCGCTCGTGAAAACTCTTCTCAACATGGCTCCTCAGCCACCATTCAATATCAACCTTCCCCTGGCATTGACCGTGTCAGGAAGCCACGATGTAAGCCAGATTATCGCACTCGTGGGGACGTTCTCCGGCAGAACTCCACATTCTTTATCAAGCCACTCTTCCCTGACATTGATCTTGTCAGACGAAACCGAGGTAGGCTGACTACTTACCCTCATGAAGAAGCGCCTCATAGCGGCTTCGGAGGTAAGCCCCAACGAGCACACGCGCCTTGGGCACCCCGCCTAAGCCCTAATCACGCTCCCCAATCCGCCCCAGGAAGGAATTATTACTCACCCAGTCGCCCAATCTACTCTCCCAAGCAGCCCCAAATGTTTCACCCAGGTGATTACATACTCAGGGACGGGAAGTAGACCACGGACAGACTTGACGGACCCTCCTCCTGGCATGGCTACCCCTTTATTTTCGCAGATTTTTTTTTCTAATGCTGTGATAACAACTGATCTTAAAGTTAGAGTGACATCAGTCTGCTCCCACTTTATGGATCTTTCTGCGATAGATCCATCTTGGCGGCGGCGTATGTGACAAGTCAAAAACTCGCTGTCAGAGTCACTCTAAATTATCACAGCATTAATTATCATTTTTCCTTATTTATTTAGTTTATTTTAATTATTTGTCCATCCTACCCCTAAATCATTCACCCGCCACACCTTTTCCGCTCCAGGCTAGACTTAGTTGACCACATTGGAGATAGCTAAGGCGCGTCCTTTCATTTATCTGCCCTTGATCGGGGAAAGGTAAACACACAATCTCTTTTGTCTTGCCCGCCGGATGTCTGAAGGACGGTCGCGGTTGACACCACCTTGGTTTGAATGCAAGCTAATCCTTCTCCCCCCCCCTTCTCTCACGTCTCTCTTTGATCTAAGAGATTACCCTGGTCAATACACCGCGTGGTACTCCAAGGTGTGACTCTTGTCGGACTTCACCCACGTGTAAGCTAATTCTTAGCCTAGGACATTTCCTGTGTCCCACATTTCCCAGGCATATATAAAGTAAATTAAATCGGGCCAGACCCTCTTTCATTCTCATACGAGCTGAGCTATCGAGTCTGGACTATATCACTTATTCTTTCTCCTAGAGGAATACCTGGTGGTAAGCCGAACTTAATCACAAGTTCCATCTTAATTACTCTGTGTATATTTCAATTGAATTTGTATCATGTGTATTTTCCTTAGTTCATTTATATTTAATTAGTGCATTGTGTATTTCTCACTGGCGTAAGTAGAAAACATAAACATGTCCTATATATTTAATTATGGACTGCATTAATCTATTAATGCTACGTTGCTCAATTGATCGTTGATGCAACCATGTATATATTTGTACATCTTATTTTATTTCCTGTATCTCGGTTAAACGCCTTGATAATTTTACTAGCGCACTGATACTGCGTCTAGTGAAGAAATATGAATTATCCCCCCCCCTTTTCTTTGTGTATTGAATTATCTCCCCTGTAGTCATTTCAATCTTACGAGAGTTGCGCCCACACCATTCAAGCGCGCTCCATTGTTCTCGACCCACGGTCATATGCAAACAAAGCGTCTCGGTCGCTGACCACCGCCCATTCACCCCCCCCCTTTTCTTTCTCTATCCACCTGTGTTGTTCATTCGAGATTATTATTTCCCCTTTTATGTACATTTTATGTTATTATTTCCACTTTTATGTACATTTCTATATTGCGACTATCTGCCATCTATTTTCCCAAATCCCATTTGTCATCATCTCCTCATTGTGCTCTAAAGCAATTTTACCAATCTGACGAATGCACCTCAGTCGAGGGCATCGATAAGATGCATGAGAGACATGTCCTAACTTGTCTTTATTTATCCGCAGCCTCCCTCAGGTGTCTGCCTTTTACCTGCCTATTTATTTGTTACTTGCTGTTCAGTGTCTACTCGACGCCACTCAACTATTGCCTATTTGCCTATCACTATTGCCTAGTTACTGGATCAACGATCCATTTACCTGCAGTTGTGCTTAGTGCTATTCAGCGCTGCATTTGCCTACTGAGATCTACTCAACTCTACTATTTGGCGCTATCGGCATTGCCCGCCTATTCAACAGCCCACCTGTCAAGCTATTAGGCGCGACGTCCCTATAGAGTCAGATCTGTGCGAGATGTCATAGCTACGCCAACCCTCTGCAACTCACTGGACATATCCTGTCAACCACGCTGCCCACGGCAGATCAGCTCTGCCCGCAGAAACCTTGTGCCCACGGTATCCGGCCACCCGCCATACTGTGCCCACTACAGATACTAGAACTTGGGACTGAGACTCCACAAGAACTATATCGCCGGCGTCCCTCTATCCGCTAGAGCGCCACCTCCAGCTGCAGAACCTCAAGCCAGGACACAGCCAGCTGCGACATCAACAGAACAACCAGCTAAGTCAGAGGACAAAGTGACATATTCTCTTATTATGTGCAAGAGTGATGATTAAACATAGAATATACTAGAGATAGATGCAAACCCTCCCCCTTTTTATTATTATATGTATATTTATGTAAATAAATATCCTTTATTTTAACTTTTGTATCTATCTTTCATTGCTTTGTCTCGTTGCGTGTCTGCTCCCGATTCATATGCTGATAAGTGGGGGTGTGATAGCATTAAAAATAATCATCCCCTAGACATAAAACGTGCCAAACACACGTCACATTTCCCCACCTGTCACAAATGCTAAGGTAAGGTCATTGGCAAAAGCAAATCCCATTTTGGTCAGCTGTTTGAGACAAACTTTTAGAAACCTAAAAAGACGTTTTTTGGGGTCAGGATTTTGTGATTTTACCATCACAAAAGAGATACAAGACACTGATAGCAAAGACAGACACAAAAACTCTTTTGTTCCCCTGGCAATCAAAACATTAAATACAATTTAACTATCTGATATAAACATTTCACATGTAATTTTTAAGTGAGTCTGGTGTGAATGTATATTTTGGTTTCCTATAGTTATAAAGTTTTGGTTGATATAATGCACAAATAGTTGGACAAATTCCTTATGAATTATAAAGATTATCATTATTATTATCGTTATTATATCTGCCGAAGTATATTAAGATGTGAATGTTCCTATGACATGAATATCAAATAGATTCACGAATCATTTGTACCAAACTATGACATGAATATCAAATAGGTTCACGAATCATTTGTACCAAACTATGACATGAATATCAAATAGATTCACGAATCATTTGTACCAAACTATGACATGAATATCAAATAGATTCACGAACCATTTGTACCAAACTATGACATGAATATCAAATAGGTTCACGAACCATTTGTACCAAACTATGACATGAATATCAAATAGTTTCACGAATCATTTGTACCAAACTATGACATGAATATCAAATAGTTTCACGAGCCATTTGTACCAAACTGGCAAGGAACGTTGAAGTAATTGGAGTGCACTTCTCGGCAGAAGATTCCAGCATTTTTTGTTGTCTCCGATTTTTCTTCTCCTCTTTTCTGCTTCTTTTGTGTATGTGATTGGTCACTTGGTCATTTGGTCACTTGATCACTTGGTCATTTGGTCACTTGGTCACTTGGTCATTTGGTCACTTGGTCATTTGGTCACTTGGTCATTTGGTCACTTGGTTACTTGATCATTTGGTCACTTGGTCATTTGGTCACTTGATCACTTGGTCACTTGGTCATATGGTCACTTGGTCACTTGGTCATTTGGTCACTTGGTCATTTGGTCACTTGGTCATTTGGTCATTTGGTCACTTGATCATTTGGTCACTTGGTCATTTGGTCACTTGGTCACTTGGTCATTTGGTCACTTGGTCACTTGGTCATTTGGTCACTTGATCATTTGGTCATTTGGTCATTTGGTCATTTGGTCACTTGGTCATTTGGTCAATTGATCACTTGGTCATTTGGTCACTTGGTCATTTGGTCAATTGGTCACTTGGTCATTTGGTCACTTGGTCACTTGATCATTTGGTCACTTGGTCATATGGTCACTTGGTCACTTGATCATTTTGTCACTTGGTCACTTGGTCACAATTGTTCAAGTCTTTAAGATTTTAATTGATTTGTGAGTGACATCTTGGCGAGGAAATCCTAGGACCTTGCGACAAACTGACCAACCCAACGATATAATGTGACTGGACACGCCATTGGAAACAATTTTATTACCAGTGAGACTATAGATTAATGTGTACTATAGGGTCTAATAGATCATTACATCGGTAAATTAGTGATATGCCTACTTATTTATAGGTTCAGGGTCTAGTTATAGATTCCCCCGAGTAGGTTCACACATTATTGTGTTGGGTTATAAAACTACATATTTTGTATGTATGTGTATGATTTTGTATGGGTGTACCAAACCATTTCCAAAGCCATCAATTCTCTATAAATACAATCCTAACTATGAATGAAATTGTAGCTTCCACAATACTGAATCTACAATTACTGATAAGCCCTAACTCTTTTTTAGCGCTAGTTGCCAACTAGAGTCAAGCAATAACACCATTTACTGATATCTTAGAAAACCACTCAAACATGTTTTCAGTGATAAACCTTATATTATATTTATCCATGAGACCTTGACGCGTACATTATTTAAAATATTACCCCCTGAGCTCTTCAGAATTTTTTTAGAAATAAAAATACGCGATAAGGAAATGTAAAAAAAAGTATTAATTTGGATCATTTATTTAAAAAAGGGGTAAAATAAAAACTATTGACTTTGGTATTTCAGCACTGACCTATATGCAAAACAGCATTGATTTGAATGTCAATCCGTGTGAAGACTTTTACCAGTTCGCATGTGGCAAATGGAATACAAGTTATCATTTGCCGAATAGCAGTTTAGAAGTCAATATGTTTTCACTCATTGAAACTAAAACATTCAACGAGATCAAAGGTATGTAACACAACAGATGCGTGCTAAAGAGATACGTGATACAGAGATACGTGATACAGAGATACGTGATACAGAGATACAATAGATTTAGTATTATCTCTTTGACGCTATGATATTTTTTTGAGTCTTACAAAGTACCATTCCATGCTCTCTCTCTCTCTCTTTCTCTCTATCGAAAAAAGAAAAAGACTCTAGATCTATGTTATTAATGCTATTAGGATTGGTTTTGGTTTTTATATAGACCGGATTGAAAAGGAATTGGAAAAGACGTAAGGCATATTGAAAATAAAAAGAAAGAAAAAGAAAAAAAATGCTTTAAAAAATATGATATTTTTTAATGCTTTATAAATAGACTCGGCCTTTTTCGAGGAAATACCGAAAATAAAATACAAAAGGTTTAATAGAAAGCTTGCGTTTTTTCGCGAATAGCTGTCATCAAGTTGGGAATCTGTCAAAACCTGTTTTTAGTGAAGACCCGTACGACAGTTTAAGAGATTTCTTAATCTGTCAGTATGTCAGTCAGTGGTATTTTTCAAACAATGTTTATTACAAAAGTCTTGTGTTTTATAAATTATAGTCAGAGCCTCTCGCGCTAAATTGGCTGCTCTTAAACGTCGCGTACCCCCCCCCCATACCCGCTTCATCTCTTGTTACATATGTCTCTTACTTCTAGGGCTTCTAAAGGGAGAGAATTGGTATTAAAATGTCTCTCCATTGTAGCTACTTTATAAAACCAATACGGGTCAATGGAACAACTGGGAAACACATGTAAATCTTTCATTGGAATGTCTTTGCTGGTTCATTTATACATAAGTACCATGCCTTGATATCTCCACTTCGTTCTAGTGTCGTATGTAGTTTGCCAAGAAATTGAATACATTGATAGACTCTATACTTCTCTTAGTACGTGTATCTAAATGTACTGTCCATGTGAAACATCTGCCACAGCTCTACTTGAGGCCCCTGCCAAAGATGAAGAACAACCCAGTCTCAGGAACACGAGAAAATATTTTACTTCATGCATGAATGAAGGTATCCATTACATTAGCATTACATTAACATTACATAAGAATTACATTAGCAATCTAACAACCAATAGATAGTGATGTTTCTGTTTAGTCCAACACAATAATTGACAACGGAAAAGTATACCTGAAGGTACTGAACTTTCAGTTGACATCTTTACTGCGCTGTAAATTTGCTGTAGCGATAACAATAAATAAATTCTTGTCTAAAACAGAACATACAACATGAAAACTCGAAACACTTTGAGAACTGACCCAGAAGTGTGACCTCACTGTTCTTCTTGTAAGCAGTAAAGCCAGACTCTATCCCAGCAGTAAAGCCAGTCTCTATCTCAGCCGTAAAGCCAGTCTCTATCTCAGCAGTAAAGCCAGTCTCTATCTCAGAAGTAAAGCCAGTCTCTATCTCAGCAGTAAAGCCAGTCTCTATCTCAGAAGTAAAGCCAGTCTCTATCTCAGCAGTAAAGCCAGTCTCTATCTCAGCAGTAAAGCCAGTCTCTATTTCAGCAGTAAAGCCAGTTTCAGCTGAATGGGAAAGAGAGCATAATGTTTGCTTATGTCTACTGAAACTTCTGAAGGCACCAAGACACTTCATCATGTTAAATGCATTACAGACAAGGAATTCTCTTTCTTTTCTTCTTGAAAGAATTGGGAAAGAAAATCTGTCAAAACGATGTGGGGTTTACAAGCATGATATGTAACAATGCAATAGAATAAACACACAAGTCATTACAAATGTCTAAAGTAAAAATTTAAAAGGCTAAAAATAATGTTTAACAAATTGTTCTAGATGTTTCATGAAGAATATTTTCTGGATTTGATCTAACAACACTTTGACTTTGTGGTTAGACTACAAAAAACATTTGTAATAGTAGGTCCACGTTACCCAGCACAAATATTTAGAGATGAACACATTAAGAAGTTCAACAATATACTATTATTTTATATACAATGCTCTGAATATCTACTTTAGTTTCAAAACATCGCGTCAATAAATCTTTTCATGATCTTTCTTATTGTACAAAAGACGAACTTTACACGAAGTCAGTAAATCTTTCTCAATATTATATGCATTATTCAATGCTCTAAGGTATAGTAGGATGTGTGATTCAAGTATTGCTTTTTCATTTTCAATTTTTAAATAAAATTGGACTATCTGAGTAGAGGTAAATTCCTGTTATTTCTTGTCAACTGTGTTGACTTATTTTAAGATGTTTCATTTTAGTATATCATTGTGATTTTTCAAAAAATACATTCTACACATGATAATATAAAAGAACTTAATTATGATTACATTTTTCAGTGTTGAGATTTTTTCGATAAATGTATTTAGGTTTGATCGACCAGATGGGCTATGACACATTGAAAGAAATACTTCTTCAAGAGTTTGAAGGCTGGCCTCTGACATACAGTATGTGGGATGAATCTAAATTTGATCTCGAGGCAACAGTGAAAAACCTGAATTCCTATAATGTTTCAACTCTTTTTTATTTCACTGCCGACTCTGACCTCATGAACAATAGTTATCGAACTTTGCAGGCATGTAAATAAATCTTATTCACGATGACGAAGTTTGAACAATTACAGAGATATATATATAGAACTAGTCCACGACGATATAGGTAGACCAGTACATACATATATATATAGAACTGGTCCACGACGATATAGGTAGACCAGTACATACATATATTTAGAACTGGTCCACGACGATATAGGAAGACCAGTACCTACATATATATATAGAACTAGTCCACGACGATATAGGTAGACCAGTACCTACATATATATAGAACTAGTCCACGACGATATAGGTAGACCATTAGAGAATTATTTCCACAGCATTCTTTTTTGTTAACAACACCCAAAAGTAGCCCACCCATGACGCCTCTAGTATGAGGAGAGGGGCTCAGTTGGCCCTGAGCTGTAGAAATCTACACTACATGTAGTTTCAAGTGTACTATTTATTGTTCTGATTAAAATGCCAAAGAAAAGGAATAAAGCTTAGTCTCTTACTAAGGATGTGTTATAGATCTCTCTTTTAGGATGTGTTATAGATTTCTCGTTTAGGATGTGTTATAGATCTCTCGTTTAGGATGTGTTATAGATCTATCGTTTAGGATGTGACACCAGTATCTTAATTATGATGTGACACAGGTCTCATGTTTAAGATGTGACATAAATCTCTTGTTTAGCATGTGACACAAATCTCTTATTTAGGGTGTGCTATAAATTTCTTGTTCTCGAAATGTCTTAGGATGTAAACTAATTTGTCTTAGGACGTTATGTAGTCTGTATCTCTTGTTTAGAGTATAACACACTTTTTCGAAAGATGTAATTCAGACCTCTTGGTTAAGATTTGACCCGAATAGATTATTTAGGGTGTTTTGACAGATTGCAAGCTCACATTTAGATATACTCAAAGGCAAAAACAGAATTTATTATATTATTTTTAATCTCCTTATTATACATACAACTTCACTCCTATGCTGCACTGGTCAGGAGTTTCCCCTTGGTCTGATTGTATAATACGACTTGACTTTACTTACACCTTGATCCTAACACTTCTTTCCCCTCTCTTTTCTCGGAAGACCTCTTTTTGTAGACATCTTTTCTTGCACTGTCCCTTTTAAGTACATACTTATTATACTCCCTCAACTCCTCGGGATCTCTTTATGGGAGTTTTCCTTGTACATAGTTGTGAATTACTTCCCCTCTTTCAGCAGCTATTTTAAGCTCCATCCATCGGCGTACGTCATAATTTTGACCACGTAGTTTCCTGGAGTATTTCCTCTTTTCTTTGCGGTCAACTCTACTTAGATCATCTGCCGCATTTTAATGATCCCCCTAAAATACTTATTAGCCAGTGAGATCTGGTAGTAGCTTTTACACTGAATTGGAACGGCCCACTCTCTTTCTCTTTCCTTCTCTCTCTCTCCCTCTCTCAGTTTTCTCTCTTTCTCTCTGTAACCTCTTTTTTATTTCTGCCCATCGTTATGTCCGACAGACTTTTGAAATAAATTGGAATCACCCATTTTATAACGCTGCCCCCCCCCCTCGACACATACGCCCACATAATTATCGGCCATAGATTAAAATATCAGTTTTACTTTCCCCGACCCGGCTCTCCCTCAGCGACGAAAAAAAAAGTTATATTTCTAACTTTTTATCGGCTTCTCAATTTAATATCGAAATACTTAATGTTGCCTTTCTGATGGATCCCCACCCCACAATTTTCGGCCCTTTTTATTATAATGACACCTTCCCACATTCTTTTGTGCTCTTGAATCCTAGATCTAGCACCTTTGGTTATTTTAAACATGTTTTTTTTTTATTTCTCACTCTAAGATTGGACGAGGTGATTTTGAAACGATTGATTTGATTGGTGTGACACAAAAAGATTTGATTTTTAAAAACTATGGAACGCTTATAACTGAAGTAGCGAGACTCCTAGGTCCTTACACTTACAACGTGTCGGTTCTAATGGAGGATGTGAAAGCAATGGTACAGTTGGAGATTGATCTGGCTTCAGTAAGTCTACCTATGTACTAGTTGATACTGTTGACATTTAATAACCTAGATTTAAAGGCGTAACTCACAGGTATTTTTAAAAAGATCTTTTTCAACAAAAATGTCACAACAAAGGATAAAAATTCGATGACAACCGCCGCCCGCTCCATCAAGTCGTCGCGAATTGAAGAATTAATTTGCAAATAAAGTGTAAATTGTATATATAGTATTTTGTCTAATTTGTCACTAAAGTCAAACTTGATTAAATGAGTCATTTACATGCTTAATTGTTAAAAACTAGTGGTACCCAATTTTTTGTTTGGCCTCTGAGACTATAATCAATCCCGACACATGGGACACCGATCTCACCAATCTGATGGTCACGGTTTGGGAGAGTTTTAAAAGCCTAATAGGATCATTTCATGGGCCAAATACAGCGGGTCGCAATTTGGACATCGCTGTTCTGACGTCTTAAGATTTTTACAAAAGGTCAGATGATGATGAAAATAAACATAAGGGTTTGTTCGCTGATTGGGCAGCCTACTTGAATGTGGTATCCACATCTGGTTTTAAAGCTAGCGATGCATCATCACATGGGCATAAACTTTTCATTTATATTTTTTTAATTTTTGGTAGAAGTTTTTTTTTATTATTTAGTTTAATGTTATCTTTCTAATTAATATTAAATCAAATTAGTTTAATTAATGGCATTACGTTAATTTCCAATATACGTTTTAGAAACAATTTATTCGAGGCCGAATTTTGAGTGTGTGTGTTGGTGTGTACCATTTAAAAAGAACAACCTTGCAGTTCATGGTGTCATACTTTTGTATGTGCTTCTTAATCAGTCATATACTTTATATAGATATTAGTAAAAATAAATAATAAACATTACGCAACATTAAATACACAGTGTATCAATCATAACATATACAACATACACTACAAATACATAACATACCACACAACATATCAAAAATAATATTTATAACATACGCAACATAAATTTCATACAATATAACTTTCAGAATTTTCCTAGCAATCCCTAAGTGTCGCATAAAATGTCACAAGCACACACATACATTGTACTTTTGCACCCTAGACACCACTTCCTTGTCAGCAAGGGAAAGAGCTCCCCCAGACGTGGGTCCGCCAAGTATTATTTGTCTTTATTTGACAATAAGAAAATGCATATTCTGAGGTGTCTATAGTGCAATAGAGTGCTACTCTTGTATTGAAAAATTGTAGGTCAAATCAAACTTGCTCGTCACTGCACTTTATAAATGGTGCCCAGCGACTGGTAGAAAAACAAATGAATGCGTGAAATGTTTTATTTGGGGTTTAGGGTTGAACCTCAAATGACTGTAAATAAATTACTAAATATTGTTTTTTATTGAACAGGAGGGCTTTAACTTCTATATCCTCTGGGAGGGGGGTTAAACTCAACCCTTCCCCCATTGGCCACGCTCATGGGATTTGATGACAGTAGTGTAATTTGGGTTGGTTTTTTTTTAAATTGAAGATGGGGGGTTTTAACCTAAAAAAAACAACAACCCTGGAGGGTGTTTTAAACTCAAAACCCTTTTGTTACGCTCATGGGAATTGGTGCCTGATTTAGAGTTTAGTTGTTTTTTTTATTGAAGATTGGTTTAACATCAAACCCCTCATTGACAACACTTGGGCAAGTGATGGTTTAACATTAAAATTTCCCTCCAATAAAAAATAAAGTCACAAAATTTCACCGGCTCCGTGATCGCGCCCATGCAAAATATTTTGTGTGTGTCTGTGTGTGATCTAAATCAATCAATATATTGCATGTTTTGTATTTTTATACAATCACAATCCCTTTTATTTAATTAAGTTTCCTGCGGAAGATGTTGTAGGAGGTGAGATGTGGTTAACAAGAAGGATTTGAAGCAATTTTTTAAAATTCCTATTTTAATTAATACACATTGTATGCAGTTGTCTTGTAAGTAAGATTGTTATAGATATTTCAATGTATATAATTTGTTACCTACTGTAAATATCAATCGGCAGTTGAAAGAAGGATCTGAAGGGTACACCACTCTCAAGTCTCTTGTCGATACAAGTCATGTGAGTAGTGTTTGTGAATTTTGTGAACATCTCATACAGTGTTTCTCAATTTACTTACGGCACCATCCCACCAAAAGCTGACCATTGAAGTTCGTGGCGGCACCACAAGTTTTCCCGCATTCTGAGAGCACTATTCAAGAAAACTTTAACAAGAAAACTATTTAAAAATACTTTTTTTTTTAAAGTCACTACTTTTTATACAACTTATAGAGCGATTATTTTGCTTTGATAGGCCTTTAATTCTAGACTTAGAAGAAGGTGCGCAAAATGTTCATGAACATTAATTTATTCAACTCTTTAATGAATGCGGAAATATCTGAAGACGTATTGTCTGTTCGAGATAAGTATTTTCTAGTGCTCTAGCAAAACATTCTGTATGGCGATCTCATAGAAGGCAGGAGAGCCGCTGGTCGCCCACTTTTACGTTATACGGATGTATGCAAACGCGACATGAAGCTCTTCAAAATCGACACTAGCAGCTTGGAAGAGGTGGCACTGGATAGATCCACATGGCGAGAGAGCATGAAAGAAGGATTGCAGATGTCATACACAACAGAAGCAGAAAGAAGGGTGATAATGCAACAGCGCCTGGTGATTACATATGCCCAACCTGCGATCGCAGCTGCGTACCAAGGATTGACCCTTTAGTCACACAAGAAGTTGCAAAGGGAAAAGATCGTCTCTCGAGACGTAAAATGCCACAGAGAGCAAAATTTAAATTAATTATTTTTATACTTTGAACTTTGAATAATTCTAACGGTCAAACTAGACTTGTGTGGCCAAGGAGCTAGTAATTCTTTTCCGAACGATATAATCAGCTGTCACATTTCTAGGAACCGTTAGAGCCGCTTTCGAAAATCGTGTTAAACCATTGCCCAGAAGGTTTTGCCCACTCCGAATATGTGATCTGAATAGAGGTATTGCAAAAAAAAATTGGAGAAAAGCGATATTGACAATATAGAGACATTCGAGACGCAAATAGCGCGTGTATGTTTGCAATGGTCTTGACGTTGATAGTCATGAGATCAGCCTCGTGTTCAGTAAGATTTCTTGTTCTGTTGTTGTTTTGTCATACCAAAAACCGCTGCAGAACAAAGGGACGCCATTCGGGAGAAAGTTAACCGTTCTAACGTGAGAAAGAATCGTGCTTGTGTGTGTGTACATAATTAATCTTTATTAAATTCAGACCCTTCATTCTTTCGGAAGACGTTTATTGTACCCTAGAATAGTTTCTTCCTGGAGTTAGCGGGAAAGTTGTAGACTCCCCGCCATTGCCAGCAAGGGGGTCTGGGGGAGCGCTGTGAGGTATCTACAGTGCAATATCCAGCTATTAAAAGTTTTATTTCAAAACCCTTTTTGCTATTCTTACTAACTTAGATCCTTCCGCGTCGTTCGGCGAATTGAGCGGTAAGCTGCTTCCACAAAATTCTGTCACTGGCAATGTCTGAAGCCTCTTCCCACCTGCTCTGAGGACCTCCATGAAAGTGTGGCGCCACACTAAGATGTCCCTGTTTGCGCTTTTCACGCAATGGCCTCCATGTCATCGCAATTCTTATTATGCGTAATTCATTTTGTCGGAGAACATGCGACGTTCTGTCACAACCTTACTAAAGGGTCGACTCCCAGTTCGGCATAGGATTTCCTTGATTGAGACCCGATCTCTAGAACTGACTTCTAAAATCCGTCTAAGCCATCTTTGTTGAGCCACATTTAGTTTCTTTCATTTTCGGCAGATGACCATTCACTGCACTTTATTAATTGAGCCCAGCCACTGGTAGAAATGTGTAACTTCTCTTAGCTACGCTCTTGGAATTAGGTGACAGTAGTTTGCTTTAGATTTAATATCGAAAAGGGAAGTTTTATCGTCAAAATCATTTGTTTGGGGGTTTTAAACTAAAAAATCACTTAATTTTTTTAAACAAATTCATAACCCCCTCAGCTACGCTCATAGAATTTGGTGATTAGTTTGTTTTATAATAAAATTGAAGAGAGAATTTTTCAACTTCAAAACTCTCTGTATGGGGGTATTAAACCCATCTGGAGGGGTTTTAAACTTTTTAAAAAAGCCCTTTGGAGGAGGGGGGGGGTTAAAAAAGCCCTTTGGAGGAGGGGGGTTTAAACTCAAAATCCCCCTTGGCTTATCTTACGATAATATAATATAATAATATAATTAATATAATTTTGAGTGCGTAATTTGCTTTGTTTACATTGAAGAGCTATTTATTAGCTTCAAACCCCGCTGAAAGGGGTTTAAACTGAAAAATCCCTTTGGCTACTATCAGAATTTTGTCGTTTGTAATTTGTTTTTTATATTGAAGAGGTGGTTTTTAGCTTCAAACCCCGCTGGAGGGGGTTTAAACTAAAAAATCCCTTTGGCTACGATCATAGCATTTCGAGTAATTTTCTTTTTTTTTTATATTGAAGAGGTGGTTTCTAGCTGCAAACCCCGCTGGAGGAGGGTTTTAAACACAAAACTCTTGGCTAGAATCTGGTGACTGTCTTATATTGAAGAGGGGGTTTTATCGTAGATAACGGAGGGGGTTTTAAGATCAAAATCTTCCTTAGCAATGCTCTTGGAATTTGGGGATTGTCGTTTGCATTATTGTTTTTTGGTTTTGTTTTATAGAAGAGGGGGTTTTGACTGCAATGGGAGGGGCACGTGATGGTTTAGTAGTAATACCTCAACTAAAATAAACAAAGTCAAAGCAAAAAATCAGTCACTAAATTCCGATCCCGCCCCCTGAAGGGGGATTTCATTTCGGGAAAAGGGGGGGGGGGTTGAACCCCGAAAACTCTCTCCTGGCTACGCCCATGGGGTAACATACATACATACACCTTACTTTCTGCTTTATAGTATAATATATATATAAAAGGGGAGCTATTGAAATAAATAATAGTGCAAACTATGACAGAATCAGTCCAAGTATGTTTAGCCATAGACAGCCAAACAATGTATAACCACGAGATGGTGAATTGGCCTTTACATATGTATCTGACATTAACTGTTTGTCGACACTCAATTGTCTGATAGCTTTGACGTGTAGTTTAATCTCTAATTTTAAAATATTTTTTTATTAAGATATATTTTATTCATTGCGTTACTGCATAATCTACAACAATAGTAGACGATGCAACAATTTCAGGTATTTGATTGGATGAAATATGTGACCATAGTAATGTCTGCATCGGAAGTAGCAGTTAATGATGTCAACGAAAATGAGAAGATATTATTGAAGGATGTTATCTATTTACCTGGAATGGTGGGCGTGATCTCCAAAACAACAAACAGGTAAGGTTTTGACATAGTCTTGGGCAATCATTTAATAATCCGTTCTTTAAAAGTAAGATTTATGCAGCGTTCTTTTTCTATTTGCTTACTAGATCAAGGAATAAAGTAATAACGTCAGATTAAAGTTACGTTATTTAACAAGGTGTCGCCTTCAGTGCTAGCTACATTTAAGTCAAGGAGCTGCGGATAAACCATAATAAGATAACATAAAATATGTGTGTATTAGAGTGTGTATTAGAGTATGTGTGAACATTAATCCCAAATTACTAATTATTTGAAATCTATATGCATAAGTGGATCTTTTTTGGAAATATTCGTAATTTTAATGACCATAATGATGACTTCAGTTTTATACTATTTATAGAACATGTGCTGTACGTTTCATGGTAAAAAAAAAAGTACTCATATCTAAAAACAACAAAAAGAATATTGAATGAGATCAAACCAGTTCGTAGGAGGAATAAATAGTCCAGGAATGTGTTGCCAAGTGACAAAATATCACTATGATCTTGATGGAGAGATGGGATTTTTTAAATTTGAGATCCATCTCCAGCTAGAATGCCAGATCCCCATGGCTTAGCAACCAAAAGGAGCACGAAAAACGTTTTGAAGACATAGATTGGCCCTTTTCTCTCCCATGTCCAAAGAAGAGATTGGACCAGGGTACGCTTAGCGTGATAAACTAAAGTACGGGGACGTTATACAGAGTCAAAATGGTTATTATTGAGTATATGGGAATAAATACTTATTTGAAAAAAAAAAACTGTCAGCTGACATTGAAATAGGAAAAATATATCTAGTAACAAAAAATGAAGAACTCTTTCATTTATTTTTTTGTTTCTCATTATTTTGTGACAACCTGTAACGTTCTATCTACTAAAACATGATTTGGTTAACAGAACTCTTGCCAACTACTTAGTATGGAAATTCATATTAACGTGTATCAAAGCAATGACGCTGCCAAGAAGATTCTTTGATCTTTATGAGGTAATTAGCGTTGATCTTAGAGGCCCAACGTAAGGGGAAAACCTGCTATTAGTTTCGTGTAGTCTGTCTGTCACACTCAGATCCCAAACACTTGAATAGCAATGGAAAACCTGATTTCACCAAATGTTGTGGCTTGCAAAGTTTAGGTCCAACGGCTTCTTTGTATTCCAAAAGCAAACCGTTTTATTTTAATACTCTACACTCCCCCTCCTCGCGTCCACAACAGAAAGTTAGTCCTACGTACCATCGTTGACTTTTCTTCGGCTTCTCCACTCAATATTTACTATACTCTTTGTTGTTGTTGTTGTTTTTGACCCCCCAACACCCACCCCACACACACACACAAACGCTTTCACATTTTTTATTACAATGACACCCCTAACTCTTTTTTAGCATCCTCCAATCCATCGACTCCTCATCACACACTTTTCAGCTATAAGTTTTGTGTTATCGGTCTGTCATCCATCTGTCACACTCAGATTTCAGTTTCAGTAAGCCGAATGAGTTTAGTGGAAAGTTGTTTATTTTTCTTTGGACGTCATTTTGAAAGGATTTCATTTATAAAAGAAACTTCGATTACTCGCTCGTTTTAATACCAGGTGACCGAGCCTCGCTCGGTTGAATAATTTGTTCCTTAAGTCCCCATACAGAACACGCCGATATGGACAGTATAGTGGGACTTCTTATGGTCCGACAGGTACGCTGGAGTTAGCACTATCCCGTATGGGGGGACAAAGGTTTGCAAGAGGCAGTCTTTTTGTGAGCCGAAAGGTGATAGACGTAACAGAGATGTCCCACACAAACGCTTTAAAGACCAGCTTAGGCACCAACTTGCTTTAACTGATATAGAAGAGAGTAATTGATCAACTCTATTGAGATATTAAGATATAGAGCTCAACTGAACCTTTACCGGCCTTAACCCAGGGTTCCGGTCCCCAACCAACTCATAACAGTGGTTCTAAAGTTTTTTAGCTTTAGCAGAATTTACACTTGGCTAGAGACCACAAGAGCGAATTATTTAAATAATCAAGTAAATTAAGCCTTTACAAAAGATCATTTCATCGTTTAATTTTTTAAAAAAATTATGAATGTCGCTTATTCAATGTAGGAATATTTGAGCCCAATAATGAAGATTGGAACCACTGACCGTTCTAGATTATGTACATCCACAACTTCCAATATTTACATGTACGCTGTCGCTCAAATGTTTGTCTCTGAGCATTTCGATGGCGAATCAAATAAAAAAGTAAGTGTTTTATTATATATATATATTTATATATTGTTTTAATTCCAAATGTGTCATAGAGGTAGAGTAGCGTTTCTCAAACTGTGGGGGCGCGAGCTTTTCTCAAAAGGGAGGGGGGCTAATAGCTGATAAAAAAAGGGGGCAAAACCAGTGAAATTCTTTCTGTAGGAGCCAAAAAAAAAGGCGTATTTGAAAAGTTCAAAAAGTAGAAAAACTGTTAGCACCGGGGCTCCGCATCTCGGATCCCGTTGCTAGATGAATAGGGAACTTACTGAATCCTAAACAAAGTGTAATTATTAATTTTTAAAATGGTAAATACGCATTACAATTATATTTTGAATGATTCTTTAATTTTTCATTACATTCTTAACAAATGCGGCATTCCTCACTAATCTTAAGACAAGCCTTATAATAATAATAATTATTATTATTATTATTATTATATTCTTAACATTCTCCCATACCTCAATGTTGGAGCCTACACTACTCCTCCAGGTACCCAGTTGCCTGGGGGGGGGGGGGCGAACAAACATTTAGTTATTTTGGCTGGGTGCCAGTGGTCATGTTTGAGAAACAATGGGGTAGAGGCTTGGAAAGTCAGGCCACTTTTGTAAATCAATGGTCGATATTTGTTATCTTTTCTTAGCAAAACAAAATTATTTGGGGTTTTAAGCTTTTTTAGCTTTAAATTTTTTCTTTATATATTCTATGCATTTAAAGGTATTTATTTATTTTACGTTTAAAAAAGTTTAATCTCAATCCAGAGTAACCGATGTAGAGCTGTCAATATAATATTTGAAAGTATATAATTTCATTTGCTGTATACTGCTTAAAATGTAGGCACATGTATATAGGACTACACACACACAAAGTGGCATCCTTAGTGTATATTACCAACACACAAACTGTTCTTTATCTTGCACAGGCTAGAGATCTAATTAAAGAGATACAAAAATCTACTGATTGGGCTTTAGAAATGAATGAATGGAT
The DNA here is from genome assembly GCF_947242115.1 of Biomphalaria glabrata. Taxonomy (NCBI): domain Eukaryota; kingdom Metazoa; phylum Mollusca; class Gastropoda; family Planorbidae; genus Biomphalaria; species Biomphalaria glabrata. Next base: position 15,530,425 of record NC_074726.1, read on the forward strand.
GGACAGGAAAACAAAGATCTTCGCCAAGGAAAAGGTAAGCCTACTCACCTGAAGAGGATAAGAAACAAGGGAAAGGTAAGCCTACTCACCTGAAGAGGATTTGAAACAAAGGAAAGGTAAGCCTACTCACCTGAAGAGGATAAGAAACAAGGGAAAGGTAAGCCTACTCACCTGAAGAGGATTTGAAACAAAGGAAAGGTAAGCCTACTCACCTGAAGAGGATTTGAAACAAAGAAATGGTAAGCCTACTCACCTGAAGAGGATTAGAAACAAGGGAAAGGTAAGCCTACTCACCTGAAGAGGATTAGAAACAAGGGAAAGGTAAGCCTACTCACCTGAAGAGGATTAGAAACAAGGAAAAGGTAAGCCTACTCACCTGGAGAGGATTAGAAACAAGGGAAAGGTAAGCCTACTCACCTGAAGAGGATTAGAAACAAGGGAAAGGTAAGCCTACTCACCTGAAGAGGATTAGAAACAAGGGAAAGGTAAGCCTACTCACCTGAAGAGGATTAGAAACAAGGAAAGGTAAGCCTACTCACCTGGAGAGGATTAGAAACAAGGGAAAGGTAAGCCTACTCCCCTGAAGAGGATTAGAAACAAGGGAAAGGTAAGCCTACTCACCTGGAGAGGATTTGAAACAAAGAAAAGGTAAGCCTACTCACCTGAAGAGGATTCGAAACAAGGGAAAGGTAAGCCTACTCACCTGGAGAGGATTAGAAACGGGAAATGTAAGCCTAGTCACCTGAAGAGGATTAGAAACAAGGGAAAGGTAAGCCTACTCACCTGAAGAGGATTAGAAACAAGGGAAAGGTAAGCCTACTCACCTGGAGAGGATTAGAAACAAGGGAAAGGTAAGCCTACTCACCTGGAGAGGATTAGAAACAAGGGAAAGGTAAGCCTACTCACCTGGAGAGGATTAGAAACAAGGGAAAGGTAAGCCTAGTCACCTGAAGAGGATTAGAAACAAGGAAAGGTAAGCCTACTCACCTGAAGAGGATTAGAAACAAGGGAAATGTAAGCCTACTCACCTGGAGAGGATTAGAAACAAGGGAAAGGTAAGCCTACTCACCTGGAGAGGATTAGAAACAAGGGAAAGGTAAGCCTACTCACCTGGAGAGGATTAGAAACAAGGGAAAGGTAAGCCTACTCACCTGGAGAGGATTAGAAACAAGGGAAATGTAAGCCTAGTCACCTGAAGAGGATTAGAAACAAGGGAAAGGTAAGCCTACTCACCTGAAGAGGATTAGAAACAAGGGAAATGTAAGCCTACTCACCTGAAGAGGATTAGAAACAAGGGAAAGGTAAGCCTACTCACCTGAAGAGGATTTGAAACAAGGGAAATGTAAGCCTACTCACCTGAAGAGGATTAGAAACAAGGGAAATGTAAGCCTACTCACCTGAAGAGGATTAGAAACAAGGGAAAGGTAAGCCTAGTCACCTGAAGAGGATTTGAAATAAAGGAAAGGTAAGCCTACTCACCTGAAGAGGATTGGAAACAAGGGAAAGGTAAGCCTACTCACCTGAAGAGGATTAGAAACAAGGGAAAGGTAAGCCTAGTCACCTGAAGAGGATTTGAAACAAAGGAAAGGTAAGCCTACTCACCTGAAGAGGATTAGAAACAAGGGAAAGGTAAGCCTACTCACCTGAAGAGGATTAGAAACAAGGGAAAGGTAAGCCTAGTCACCTGAAGAGGATTTGAAACAAAGGAAAGGTAAGCCTACTCACCTGAAGAGGATTGGAAACAAGGGAAAGGTAAGCCTACTCACCTGAAGAGGATTTGAAACAAGGGAAAGGTAAGCCTACTCACCTGGAGAGGATTAGAAACAAGGCATATCACGTATATGAAAGAAAGAAATACCAACAGAAAAAAAAAAAGCTAAAAACGGATTAGATTTCTAAATTTGTTTCTATTCATGGAATTGTTTGCAGAAATAAACAGATTATATTTTTATTTCCCATTTTAAAAACTAAGAGAAAAATACAGCATATGTCCAAAGGATGATTTTTTAATTTTTTATAATTGCTATAACACCTAAAACACTTTTGATTTTTTGACTTCGTTGCTTAAATTAATAATTTTTTTTATTTAATTTTTTTTTATTCTGTGAGACATTTAGGATTATAAGCTTTAGTAATTTGTCACATGGCCTATTTCTAAATGAGTTGAAACCATTTTGTGGTATTTTACCTCGAAGAAAGTATCTCATAGCTTTGAAACTTCTTATGTTCTTGATCCACGGTTATAGGCTGTGCATTTGTAATCATCAGACGCTGCCCAATTTTCAGTCTTCCACCTACGATCTGGGGGCGCGGTGGCTGAGTGGTTAAGCGCTTGGCTTCTGAACCTGGGGTCGTGGGTTCGAATCTCGGTAAAGACTTGGATTTTGAATTTCGGGATTTTTAGGGCGCCCCTGAGTACAACTCTAATGGGTACCCGAAATTAGTAAGGGGAAGTAAAGGCGGTTGGTTGTTGTGGTGCCTGCTCGTCAGATCGCCAAGTCTGAAAGGGAAATTTTACTTTTTGTTTTTTATATCTACGATTCAGGACCCTGAGTTCTGCTTGCTCTCCAGGACCCTGAGTTCTGCTTGCTCTCCAGGAGCCTGAGTTTTGCTTGCTCTCCAGGAGCCTGAGTTCTGCTTGCTCTCCAGGACCCTGAGTTTTGTTTGCTCTCCAGGAGCCTGAGTTCTGCTTGCTCTCCAGGAGCCTGAGTTTTGCTTGCTCTCCAGGACCCTGAGTTCTGCTTGCTCTCCAGGAGCCTGAGTTTTGCTTGCTCTCCAGGAGCCTGAGTTCTGCTTGCTCTCCAGGAGCCTGAGTTTTGCTTGCTCTCCAGAACCCTGGGTTCTGCTTGCTCTCCAGGAGCCTGAGTTTTGCTTGCTCTCCAGGACCCTTTGTTCTGCTTGCTCTCCAGGAGCCTGAGTTTTGCTTGCTCTCCAGGAGCCTGAGTTTAGTTTTGCTTGCTCTCCAGGAGCCTGAGTTTAGTTTGCTCTCCATGAGCCTACGTTTTGTTTGCTCTCCAGGAGCCTGAGTTCTGCTTGCTCTCCAGGAGCCTGAGTTCTGCTTGCTCTCCAGGAGCCTGAGTTTAGTTTTGCTTGCTCTCCAGGAGCCTGAGTTTTGCTTGCTCTCCAGGAGCCTGAGTTTTGCTTGCTCTCCAGAACCCTGGGTTCTGCTTGCTCTCCAGGAGCCTGAGTTTTGCTTGCTCTCCAGGACCCTTTGTTCTGCTTGCTCTCCAGGAGCCTGAGTTTTGCTTGCTCTTCAGGAGCCTGAGTTTAGTTTTGCTTGCTCTCCAGGAGCCTGAGTTCTGCTTGCTCTCCAGGAGCCTGAGTTCTGCTTGCTCTCCAGGAGCCTGAGTTTTGCTTGCTCTCCAGGAGCCTGAGTTTAGTTTTGCTTGCTCTCCAGGAGCCTGAGTTTTGCTTGCTTTCCATGTTGATTCGTTTTGGACTTCTTTCTCCCAGCTGTTAGTGTCGATTCTAAAGAGTTTCCTACCGTACTTGCATACATCCGTATATCTTACAAGACCTTCAGCTCTCTGACTTATCATCATACAAATTCTCTTGTGAAAGTCCCCCGCCGTTTTCATTCAGTAAACATGCCCAGGCAAGTCACAGCATCTACTGCTGATAATAGCACATATATCCCTTTATCTCGCCTTTCGCAGAACTTCCTTGTTAGTGATTTTATCTTACCATATTATTTGGAAATCTGCGCTTTAAAGCATGACTTCTTGGTCACAATTGTTAAGTCCGGCACTGCAATTTTGTGACGGGTGTATACTACTTGTTCTCCCCCCCCCCCCTCTTTTTTTTTCGCCACTAAAGTTACTCTAGTCCGACTTGTAGAAATAAAAGCGTGATCTTTTCTTTCCTTCTTAGTGTCCAGAATGTTATATTATATATATAATTATAAAATCGGTCAATAAAAAGATGGACTTGGTTTCGTTTTTCAGCTGAAGTTGATGGATTTAGAGATTGGTTATCCAGAAGAACTTGAAAACGATGAATACTTGAATCACTTATACATCAACGTAGGTATCTTTTCCTATTTGATATTAGCAGACTGGACTACTACTTTGTAATATGTTATGTTTATCTAAGTTAACCAACAGTTTTCGCTTTTCAGATAGATATATACTAGATAATGACAGTAAGTCTGACCATATGAAGTGGGTTTTTAGCTAACCTTTAACTACGTTTGTGTAATAAAATAAATGATCTTTAAATGTTTATTTATTTATTCTCAATGTTGTAGTTCATTAACACTCAAACATGTCATTTAATTGGACAGTTCGTGCGCTCATCTGTCCCTGGACTGTCGTCGTAGGGGTTCTGTGACAGTTCACGTAACCAGCCCCTCCACTTTACCCAGTCAACCAGCCCCTCCACTTTACCCAGTCAACCAGCCCCTCCACTTTACCCAGTCAACCAGCCCCTCCACTTTACCCACTCAACCAGCCCCTCCACTTTACCCAGTCAACCAGCCCCTCCACTTTACCCGGTCAATCAGCCCCTCCACTTTACCCGGTCAACCAGCCCCTCCACTTTACCCAGTCAACCAGCCCCTCCACTTTACCCGGTCAACCAGCCCCTCCACTTTACCCGGTCAACCAGCCCCTCCACTTTACCCAGTCAACCAGCCCCTCCACTTTACCCGGTCAACCAGCCCCTCCACTTTACCCAGTCAACCAGCCCCTCCACTTTACCCAGTCAACCAGCCCCTCCACTTTACCCAGTCAACCAGCCCCTCCACTTTACCCAGTCAACCAGCCCCTCCACTTTACCCGGTCAACCAGCCCCTCCACTTTACCCAGTCAACCAGCCCCTCCACTTTACCCGGTCAACCAGCCCCTCCACTTTACCCAGTCAACCAGCCCCTCCACTTTACCCAGTCAACCAGCCCCTCCACTTTACCCAGTCAACCAGCTCCTCCACTTTACCCAGTCAACCAGCCCCTCCACTTTACCCAGTCAACCAGCCCCTCCACTTTACCCAGTCAACCAGCCCCTCCACTTTACTCAGTCAACCAGCCCCTCCACTTTACCCAGTCAACCAGCCCTTCCACTTTACCCAGTCAACCAGCCCCTCCACTTTACCCAGTCAACCAGCTCCTCTACTTTACCCAGTCAACCAGCCTTTCCACTTTACCCAGTCAACCACTCCCTCCACTTTACCCAGTCAACCAGCCCCTCCACTTTACCCGGTCAACCAGCCCCTCCACTTTACCCGGTCAACCAGCCCCTCCACTTTACCCAGTCAACCAGCCCCTCCACTTTACCCAGTCAACCAGCCCCTCCACTTTACCCAGTCAACCAGCCCCTCTACTTTACCCAGTCAACCAGCCCCTCTACTTTACCCACTCAACCAGCCCCTCTACTTTACCCAGTCAACCAGCCCCTCCACTTTACCCAGTCAACCAGCCCCTCCACTTTACCCAGTCAGCAACTGCTCTTAGCAGGATATTAAGCGAGAACACTTCATTGTTGTACATTGTTCAGCCAGCTTTTCTTCATGCTCTCTCCACTGTACCTTGAAGAATGACTTTTGACAGTGAATCATGTCTTACAATGTGACCAAACCAGCTCATCTTTCGTCTCTTCACAGTATTGAGGAGTTCTTCCTTTTTGCCAGCCAGAGTGGTGACTTGTAACAATACAAACTCATCTGTCTTCTTCTCCTGGAATCTGTCACTCAACATTTTTCAATACCATTTACTCTCCTCAGCGTTCAGTGTCCAACGCCCACAACCATCTGGAGGTCCGGAGACCACTATTTAAGATTACAGCTTTAATTGTACTTGGAAGCTGGTGTTACACTTCCAGATTTTCCACAGCTTGCTCGTGGCAGCGGATGACAAGCTTAAAGTTTTTTTTTCTCTATTTTATTGATCCATCATCTCTTGTTATGTTTGACCCTAGGTATTTAAATGAGTCAACTTCTTCTAATGTTTGACCACTCAACTCTATGCAACATCTCGTAATATCTCCTTCAAAAATAATTATTTTTGCTTTTTCTGCACTGATTTCCATGGCAACTGCTCTAGCTGCAGCATCCAGCTTTGAAGTAAGATCTTGTGCCTGATCTGCATTTCCTCCAATGAGGTCTATGCAAACCTAAGATTGGAAATAGGCCGCCCGTTTATGATCTAGCTAGGAGCATATCTTTTCATCTTTATGTTCCAGAAATAAGTTTAAAAAGAGTTGGAGATAGAATGGATCCTTTCGACCTTCCTATGAATGTCCTAAGAAAAATTTCCGATTCGGTTGTTCAAAAATACGGAACTAGTCGCATTTTGGTAAAGTGCTTCGATAACAAGCATCTAACGTTTGCTAACGTGATGGCATGTGATGATGGACCTCAACATAGATGTTATACAGATCTTTACCAAATTCAGAAGACTACATTGTAAGCGCATCTGCTTTGCTAAATGTCTGTTATTGGCTCATTGTTAGTAACGTAAGTGTTGTTTGTCTCAATAATTTGTTACTTCAAATGAAACTGATCCCAGAGAATTCAAAATGTTCTTTACATTTCAAACCAGTATGCACCTCAAAATGAGTTATACATTTGGAATTATATGAAAGTTATGAAAGAAATAACTAGTGCTAAACTTCGCATGGTTCGGGAGTCATTGGACTTGAAATCGTAAGTCCTCTTTGTTATTCTCAATATTTGACTATAAGCATTTATATTTTTTATAAAAGAAATTTTATAGTTGTTTGTAGATTGAAGAAGCAGTCGATCACTTGGATTTCCGTTGGCGTTAATTTAAGTGCATAATTAGCATTTCTGACGTTGATTCCAAAATTAGCTTCAAAGTTAAAAAATAATAAGTCCTTTTAACAAAAAACTTGTAGGATCTACTTTGGCAAAGATTACTATGTTATACTCAGGTACGTTATTGGTGGTAACATTTAGATTTTATAACAGGTCAATGATCTTGTTTCGGTTCGATGTAAGCAGAAGTTCTTTTAAATTCACATCATGCTGGAATTAAAATACATCACAATGACGAAATTTGACATTTTCTTTATTACTCTATTCACCTATATGATGACCTTCGTGATGCCTGTATAATGAAAGGTTATTGCATCATATTCATAAGGTTTACATTGATTTATTTCGCTTTTTTTAATATTTATGTCAGAAATATAAAATACATTAAATTAAATTACATTAAATGCTAAAATAAAATGATATATATGAATTTCAAACATTATTTAAATTCTTAGTCACTTTTTTACTTTTTAAAAAAAATGCCCCTGTGGGCGCCTATAGGTCATGGGCCCTGGTTTATTGAACCCCTTCAAGCCATGGATGCTACACTACTATTGGGCATGCAGAGCTTGACCAAATAAAACCGACCATCTTTTTAGGCAGGGTTATCTCGAGTGATGGCGATGCATATCGTGATGTTGCAAGTCGGACTGGGAAAACGGTCTATCTGAGCTAACAAGCCAATCAGCATGAAGACCAAGATTCACTCCCTCATCGTCCCAACGGCCACTGCGAGACATGGAAGTCAAGTCATTCATAACAGTTGAAAAGAGGCTAAACGTGGTTCAGCAGCGTTGGCTGAGGATCATGTCGTCAGTAATAGAGAATCGCTTTCAGTCCGGGCACTCCACCCCTGACTAAAACGGTGACCAAACGTCGCGTGAGATTCGCGGGACATAACCTTAAATAAGAAATAAGACAAAGCACTTTGGCCAAAGTCCAGCCATCACCTGGAAGCTGAAAAGTGGAAAGCGAAAGTAAGGCTTCCTCGTCTAACATGGCGTCGCACCTTCTTAAAGTACAAATGCTCTTTCTTCCCTAGTGCTATTAGAGATTTGAATGGGTTGCCTGAGCCAGCCATGAAAACCAGTGACTTGGCAGAATTAAAGTCATTGGTTAACATGTATGACGAGTAGGACGTGATCATCTTCTTTTTGAAGTAACGTCTGTATTATATAAGATAAGATAAGATAAGATAAAGGCTCTAGAAGTCGCCTTTGACCGATCTCTGGGGAGAGAGTTTCCCGCGCTATGCGCCGAATGTCGCGGAAGGACTAAGTCTCCGTCTCCTGCTACAAAGTATGTAGGACAGAATTTGAAACATTTAAGGCATGTTAGAAATCCCGAAAGACTCAAATATTTTATGTTTATTAAGCTGGACGATGAGTCCCGTCACTTCTGCTGTTGCGCACATACTGAACAGAAATCAAGTCAGTAAGTACTCTGTAGCTTAAATAAGATTCTAAAAATAACTATTTGAGACGCTAATGCTATTTTATGCAAAGATATTTAAATGTAGCAATTGTCACAGGATATTATAGTTACAAGCAATAAAATGGTGGACATAAAGTTTGAAATGTTCAAAGTAATAATAATAAAACGTGAGGCTAGTTTGAAATATATTGTACACACTACACAGCAGTTGAAAATCAAATAAGCTGTTGTCAAGCATTGTCCATGTATGAATCCTACAAACGACGAACCTCCCTTGCTTATATGTCTAATGAATACATCTTATATTTACATATATATGTTCTGTTATGAACAGTTATACCTGCTGGTGTGTTGAGGTATCCATTGTTTCACAAAAATTATCCTAAGTAAGTATGAAAATTATATTGCTACGTTGGTCTAAATAATATGCTGATAAACAATAATTATGATATTCCTACTTTATGTTTAAATAATTATTTAACTCATGGATAACAAATGGTCAGTACTGGGATCGAATCCCTGACTGTAAGAGAGAGAGAGAGAGAGAGAGATAGAGAAACAGAGAGAGAACTAGAGAGAGAGAGAGAGTGTGTGTAAGGTTCCTTTTTCAGACCTTGCGATCTATAGGGCAGATGATGTTAAGGTCATCTGTTTCTTTGGCCAACAGTTAAAGAGTAGGGTGTCATGTGACCAGTACAATGACCAACCGTCTTTACTTTTGGCAGTATCGTTCTAATGCTGGCCGTGTCATCTGGAAAATGAAGGTTCTGGCCAAAATAAATTACGTACAATTCATTTTATTTCAGCACCAACTAGCGCATGTTAAATTGAGTGCGGTATGTAAGGGCGTGTGGACTCAATTGTGGAATCGCGTGTGTCCCTATCGGACTGTTTCACATCTAGAAAAAGACAAAGTTTTTTCATCCTAAAGAGAGACTGGAATTCACGAGCAAAAAATATGTGTGATTTGGGGGGGGGGGGGGCGTTATAATGCGGGCCATTCCACTGAAAGATAAAAAAAAAAAAGAAAAGGGTTTCTTTTAAAATAATAAATGTATAACAACTAATTCAATGTTTTTATGTATAAACATTGTACAATAGATTTAAATATAATATGACAATCGCATTCCTAGTAATTGTTTTGTACAAGTAACGGCATTGAGATAGTATTCAACTTTCTTTTTATCCATTAATTTAGAGGATATCAATATACTCACGTGAGCAGCATATCTACACCAGAGTGATCATGTGATATTTGTACTTTTCATTTTTGAACTCTTTTATTTTCAATAACAATTTGTTATATATCTTATAACGTGCAAACTCAACGTTACAGACATCACTATTACCAAAGATCTGTATTCAATAATAACTTGAATGAATCTATTATAGGTCAGTGAATTATGGTGCTATCGGAGTTCTTATGACCCGCGAAATATTGCACGGATTTGATAGTATAGGTAAGTTGTTTTTATATCAGGCTATGTGGAAGCTTTGGATTGAAGATCAGTTCACAATTTTCTTTGACATTGAGACCCAACAGTGGTATTACGTATACTGTAACATTCTCTTTTTACTATGTGCAAGCTAAAAGGCAAGTTGCATAGAATTACATAAATTATATTCTAAAATCATTTTTAGCGGTCCCAAAGGGTGAAAAGGCGCAATTAGTTTTGTTTGGAATGTCTGTACGTCTGTCCGTCCCGTTTAGATCTCGTAAACTAGAAAAGATAGTGAAAATCCGACATCATAATATTTTAGACCATTCAAAGTTCTGAATATGCAACGGCTACTTTTTTTCTTTTCTGAAAGCGAAAAATCTAATTTTTAAAATCACTTATGCAAGCACTATTTTCATAAAAATACACCACTTTTACAACTATTCACTATTAATAGTAACAAACACTGGAGGCTCATTAGTATGGGGGATTACTATTTACGATATTTTTAACAAATTTATGCAAATGGTTATAGTTTTTTTGAAAAATATTTTTTTTACAAATGTATTGCTAAGTTAAGTAAGTTCAGTCATACTAACTACAACATTTACAAAAAAAAAATGTTTACTTTTATCAAAGAGAAAAAATCTATTTGAAAGCATATAAGTTGGACATACTTTAAATTTTAAAGCAAGAAATAATAAGTAATTTTTCATATTATGCCCTGAACATCCACCACTATACACAGTCATAGAACACTTAAAGGAAAATTATTATCCTTTTTTTATGGAAACGACTTTTGGATTTAAATAAGAGATTGACCCTTTACAAAACAATTAGATCAATTAGATATTCATTATAAGACATTAGTTAGGCCAGGTTCACATCTAACTTCACATTCACCTATCCTTTGGACTGCTGGGGCACCAAACAAGATTTGTCAACTTTCCTTCTCCATTCTTCTCTGTCATTTTTCTTTGATATAATTTCATTCTGATGTTCTTTCTGAAACTATTGAAGCCTGCCCTTTTACCTGACCACTTCGGGGGCCGATACTGAGTTTGTGTTTCCACACAAACTGTCTTTGTAACCTTGTTAGATTTTCACTTGAGTTACCCGGAGTCGATTTACGTTTACGTGACGTTTTTATCAATAGTTGTCTAGTCTAGATCTACACTATAAATAGATTTTAGTACCTGATTGTAAACGATGAAACTATTGAAAGGAATTCAATTTACGTTCGAGGGACAGACTGGACTCCATAGCCTTGGTCGACAGACACTCTAGGAGATGGAATTAAATAAAACTACAGTCATATGTTGTCCGCAGCCGTCTCAGACTGCTGAGCCACTGTGATCGACATTTGACCTAAATAGTGGTTTTAGTCTGCGCAATCTATATTCCACTATGAAAGTGCCTTGCGCAGGCTGGATGCCTTATAGTGTTTCACAAAACCTATGTATGATGTCGACAAAGCAATGGTTCTTACCACACTTTTGTATGGTGCTGATACCTAGTTGCTCTATAGATGGCATCTAAGGCTCCCTGAACGCTTTAACCAAAAATACCTCTGTGCCATAATGGACATATGCTGACAGATTATCTTACCAATTATCATATTCTGCTGGAGGCTGGTGTGGACAGTATAGTAGTACTACTTACCATTCGACAGCTGCACTGGGTCGGAGACTTATCCAGCTTGTGGGGACGACTACGTGACAAAAGCGATCTTTTTTTTGGCGAGCGTAAATAAGGATGCGTAACATAAGTGCCCTCTTCCGCTATAAAGATCAACTCACGCGCCATTTTGCCCTCACTGGCATAGAGGAAAGTAGCTAGCAGATGATGGCCTTCGAAAGAGACAGCTGGAGCTCTTTGGAATCGAATCGAATACATTGCCATTAATGTGGTTATTATAGAGATGAAATGGACCTCATTCACCAATCGAAATAAAACAACATTTTGCCACGTGGTTCTCTATATCTTCTATACAAAGTACGCAATCCATAAAGGCTGTCACGTGATACGTAATTTTCATTGTTTTATCAATATTATCACATGGCTAAAGGTGTTTTGTTTACGATTGGTGAATGAGGTCCATTGGCATTTTAAAAAGAATAAAAGTATTAGATCAGCATGAATTTTTACCAAAAAGAAATATTAATTCACTAATCTACTCAGATTTACAGTAGAAATTTGGGGAAAAATGCATTTTCTCAACGGGCGTGGGGTTTCGTTGCCAAAATGTGTTGTCCTAGTACCCTTGAGTCACCATGCATTGATTTTCCTTAATGATAATATGCATATATGCTGTTGTTTTTATTTTACTAGGGGCCAAATTTAACCAGAATGGACATTTACAAGACTGGTGGTCAGAGAATACTAGACGAAATTTTACACAAAAAATTCAATGTTTGACTGACCAGCTCAACAAATATTTTAACAAGGAAATCAATGCTAGGGTAAATTTAAATCTTCTAGATAAATTTCGGACGAAAATATGTCGGCGAGTTCCCTTAAATATCTTATCAGCATGTGCTTGTCCAGAATAAAGCCCGACAATGCAATTAATTAGATCAGTGTTTCTCAAAGTGTATTTGTGAAATATGAATAGATGTTCCACGAACTGCTGGAATAATTAACTAGTAGGGCACCACATTAAAACAATAAAATAAAAAATAGAATAAAAACAACACAAGATACAGACATTCTGGATGGAAATTTGATAAATTACAGAAATGGGAATCAAATAGGAGCATGTCTTTCCACCCTGAAAAATGTCAGTTATTGATAGTAACAAAAAACACTAAAACAAATAAAAACTCTCTTTTAAAAAAAGTAAAGTTTCTCACTAAATACCCAGAATGTGTGAAGTGTTCCGTTAAAAAAAAAAAAAGTTTGGGAAACACTGAATTAGACAGTCATACCCAAATGACATACCCAAATGTCATACGTTAGGATATATTCTAATGACATGGCCTAAATATTTACCCTGTGATAAACACTATGCACTATATTTTAAATGGTATTGAAATCCTTTTTATATGGGTAATATGTTTATTATAATAAACTATGCCATAATTATTTCCGTATAATGGATGGGTGCCTGGTCGTGCGGTTTGCTCGCTGGACTGTCGTTCAAATTTATCGATGGTCCCGGGTTCAAACCCTGCCCGCTCCCATCCCCCGTCGTCCTGCGGGAGGTTTGGACTAGGAAGTAAACTATCTTCAGCTCTGAAGGAACATCCGAAACACGAAAAACAGTTTACAAACAAAACAATGACCATCTTAAGGCTTCCGTGCAACTTTAGTGTCTCGTGTATTGCTTAAGTTCCTTCAGAATTTCCACTATCATCTTTTTATTGCTCCAACATTGTGGACACCGTATGGCATGGATTCCAATCAGACTATGTCTCAAAGGATATGAACATAATTCTTTGTTTTCTCAATCTTTGAGCGATATTAAAGACTGGTCGTATTTCTGCCCAATATTTGAGACGTCAAGCAGTTTTGAATTCAGAGCTCCATTATGATTTCGGTATATGGACACTGCCACAGTGGAATATTTTCATTGCAACAGTTAATAAAAAACTTCTATTGTAATATAACAGGTGAACCAAAAGCTAAATAAAGTAGAAAACTCTGCTGATAATGGAGCAATCAAGATAGCTTACAAGGTAGGTTTACTATATAAGAGATCATTGATTAAAACTTTGAATAGAAATAATGTTGAGGAAGTAATTTTAAAAGTGTATCAAGATATCAACCTTAGTAACCAACCAGTTGATGACCTCTAGAATTTGATTAAAAGCTATCTTAAAAACATAGAAAATCAAATACCAACTAAATTTAGATTGCTCAAAGAACTAGGCCACGAGCTAGCAGCAGTGTTCAAAATACTTTTTTCAGGCATCACTAAATCAGGGCAGGGTAGCGAGGGTCTGGAAGGAAGCTAATGTCACCCCCCTATTTAAAAAAGGAGAAAAATCTGACCCAGGAAACTACATACCAGTATCACTCACCAACATCACATGTAAAATCCTAGAACACGTGTTGTGTAGCAGCATAATAAATCACTTAGATAAACATAATATCCTCACTCTATACCAGCATGGCGTTAGGAAATATAGGCCATGTGAAACTCAACTAATAGAATTAATCGATGATTATTCAATGGATTAGATATATGAGCAAATAGATACAATTTTATTAGACTTCTCTAAGGCTTTTACAAAAGTTCACCACCATAGCCTGCTTAAAACAAATAAATTGGCATTAATGGTTCATTACATAAATGGATTCAGGATTTTCTAAGAGGAAGAGAACAAACTGAAATAATAAATGGCTATAAATCAACACCAATAATAATAAACTCAGGTGTACCTCAAGGAACAGTCTTAGGTCCACTACTATTTTTAATTTACATAAATGATTTACCACATTGCATTAGTTCAAAAACAAAAGTCAGATTATTTGCAAACGATTGCATAATATAAGGAACTATCAAAACAACACAAGATACAGAAATTTTAGATGAGAATTAGATGAATTACAGAAATGGAAATCAAATTGGAGTATGTCTTTCCACACAGAAAAATGCCAGTTATTAATAGTAACAAAAAAAGCTAAAACAAAAAACTACTTATTTTATTCATAGTAAACCAGTTACACTTCAATTTTGATGCTGTCAGGTCCTGCAGATATGCCATCCTTAAATCTCTTCATTGCGCTGCGAATCTCTTCCTAGGGGGGTGTACTGCACTTGATAGGTAGGTCTCCTGCAGCTGGCGGTATCTCTGGTGGGTTTGCAGGAGTAGGTCTGTTAAGAAGCTCTAGGAAATGCTCAATCCATCTGTCACAGCCCAGTTTTAGAACCTCTGTGACATGAAGTGACACTCAGTCACCTATTGCAATATTCCGTGCGGGCAATCACGAGGTTAAGTGAATAAGTTAAAGGACACTAAAATAAGGGTCAAAAGTTAGTTAGTGAAGAACTCCAGCAGAGAGTGGATGTACGATTTTCTCTGCCTGTAATATGTACCTTAATGAATCTGATTTAATGTTAACTTGAGAGTTTTCTTTGGACTTATATTTTGAACATTTCATTGATGTGATTACTTATTCCACATGGCATGAACAGCCAGTATTTATTTGTGTATATTTTGTGACGGCTGAAGTCGCCAGTATTTTCTGTAATTTATCCTATATATAATTAACTTGACGTCTGCTACCAGTGTGTTCATCAGTAATTCTAAATGTTGTCGTTGGAGACCTTAGTATACTAGTAATGTTGCGCACTTGCAAATCTAGTGCGTCTAATAGAGTACATCGTTAAGAGGAGTATCATAGCCGTACCAGAAGAGGTACCTACAACACACGGACACACCCACGCCGCTACGCCTACAGCCAAAACCAAGTAGCGACATTTGGTGGCCAGTATGCAGTATGGACCTACAACATAGGTGACATTTGGCCTTTGGTGACCAGTAAAGGAGTCTTAAAAGGATCTCAATCGCCTCTATAGTAAACAGCGCAAGACTACACGTTAGACCGGTACTTTTTCTCAAGATGGCGTCTAACTAAACAAGTACCAAATCCAGCCTGCCCACAAGATCCATTCAAGTAACACCTGCATCCTGAGATCCATTCAACGCCAACCCTGTTCCTAGATCTACCTCTGACACCTGTCCGGTGAAGACGACTCGATTCCTATCTAGAGCTACAGGTGTCGTCTGAAAGAAAGAGCCATACCATTCAAGACATCGCTTGATGACACTAATGACAGATACACCGCTTCATCACCAGTGCTCGCCACTATTCATCATCGTGGATTACTTTGAAGTACTAGACAGAACTCGTATCAACTATAAATTTGAGCATTTGAGCCATCTTATGGCATTGAACTGGACTATTTTTCTTCTACCACTTTAATGCTCATAGTAACGTGTATTCTTAAATTGGATTACCTATACATGGATTATCATTCTTAAATTGGATTACTTATACATGGATTATCATTCTTAAATTGGATTACCTATACATGGATTATTAGTCAACCACCCAAGAGGATTAAACTACACGAGTCAACAAGAAAAAAGTCTGTAAGTCACTATTAACAAATTAAATACATGCATATGATTATAAAGTACATGGATTTTGCTTTGACATAGCAGTAATTAAATTTGATTGTTAGTAGAGTTAGTAATTGATAACTCTTAGCATTTTTGGAGCCATACTTTGATTTCATTTTTCTAAGTGTTCTTTTAAGGGTGGCTGGAGAGGGACTATTGCATGAATTATCATAACAATAGGATCTATTAGGGTCTATCCTATTTGTTCTTTAACCTCTATAAGGCCCAATGCGTTTGAGGCTCTCCTTGTTGGTACGGAGGTCATAGAATATAGTGGGAAATTATTTATTTAGCTGTTGAGTCTTGTTTGTATTTCTGTCAGTGTACTTAATCTGTATCTATATTGTTGTTTGTTTAAGAGTCTTGTATCCATATATCTGTATTTCTCCTGTCACATTTCTACTTTTTATTAATTTCTTTAAAAGCAGACTGTGTTGTTCTCTATATTGTTTCTGTGTTTGTCTCTTTACTTATACTGTACATATATTTTTCTTTCTTTTATTAATTTACATTTTTCTACTATTTTACTTTGGCACAACAGCACACATGTATAATATATGTTGAAATTTATGACTATTGAATTTGAATAGTCTATAATTGAGTAACTGAGTAAATTTTGATCTAGATCTATACATTTGTTTGACAATTATCACTACATTCTTTCATTATATTGTAACCATTAATTGAATTTTTTATTGTTGTATAATATACACATGTTAAATAATTGACACACACTGTATTGACAAGTACAACACAGTACATTTTTTCTTTTCTCACTTAATTAACTACACAAAGCATTAAACATGTCTTCCTATGACAAAATTTTAGAGCTAGTAAAAGTCATGGAACTAGAAGGGGATGAGAAAAAGGAATTTATTAAAAAAGAATTAGAAAAGGCAGAAAAGAAAGAAAGGGAAGAAAAAGATAGAATAGAAAAGAAAGAAAGGGAAGAAAAAGATAGAATAGAAAAGAAAGAAAGGGAAGAAAAAGATAGAATAGAAAGGAAAGAAAGGGAGGAAAGGGAAGAAAAGAAACAAATTAGAGATAGGGAAGAAAGAGCTGCTGAAAGAGCTCATCAGAAAACATTAAAAGAACTAGAAACTAAACAAAGAGAAAGCCAAGACAAAGTAGAGTTAGCTAAACTAGAAGCTGCCAAAACAAATCCCAACATTAATACCCAACAGTCTACAACAAAGCCATTCATCTCCAAATTCCATAAATATAATTCAAAAGATGAAACACTTGAAAACTATTTAGTCCAATTTGAGCATATAGCCTCAACCTATAGTCTTAACAATGAGGACATGGCCAAACACCTACTAGCAAATTTGTCCGGAGAACCCCTCAACATCATTTCCACTTTAACTGTAGACCAAAAGAAAGACTATGCAGCAGTAAAGACTAGATTATTAGAACACTTTGGAAAAAACTCAGATTTCTATCGTAAGCTATTCAGGGACACTAAATTGAAAAAAGATGGGGACTTCAACAGAATAATATTCGACATGAGGACTAACATGATAAAATGGTTAGAGCTAGCAAAATGTGACATCAAGGACCCGACACAAATCCTAGACATGCTACTCATTGACAATGTCCTCAACAACGTGACAGACCTAGTATTTACTTTCCTTAAAGAAAAGAAGATTAAGACAGAGACTGAACTGATAACAAATCTAAATCTATTTAAAGACAGTCACCCTGGACACACGATTGACAAAAGAGACCTACACCAACTAGTAGCCACAGCAATAACATTCAACAACAACAACAATGACAAATTTAAATGGTCCAACACCAAGACTTGTTTCAATTGTGGTAGAAAAGGTCATGTAAAAAACCAATGCAAAGCTCCTATAAACTACAATAACAATTACAGATACAGAAGTTACACCAATTTCCACAACCCAAACAGCTACAAACAAAACAACAATAATTACAATAATAGACCATATAGACTACACCAGAGCGCAAGTCCCAATGAAAGAAGAAATTTTGCAAACAGTTACCAACACAATAACTATAACAGAAACAGACAATCTAGGAGGGACACATACAACAATCAGTCTAATAACCATCTACACAGAAATAATAATAGTCATGACAATAGAGAAGAATTAACAGCCTACATGCATTACAATAAGCCAAAATTGAACCTATACCCCTCATACGTAAATGGAATTAAAGTAGAAGCCCTCAGAGATACAGGAAGCAGTGCCATATTAATAAATTCAAAACTAGTAAAACCAGATCAAAAACTGCCAGAAAAGATCAAACTTACATATGCCAATCAAAAGAAATTTGATATTTGTGATACAGCCAGAATACACCTAGATACCCCATGGATAACTGGAGAAGTAGATGTTATTATTTTAGATACACCAGCACAAGATTTAATAATTGGTAATGTTAATGGTATAAATGATTTAAGTAAAGAAGAAATTATAGAATGGGCAGCAAAAAAGGGTGAAATTTGTGAACTATCTGCTGCACAAGATACAAGTCCTACTACAAACCACTTAACTAATGATAACATTATTAGAGTAGAGAATCTATCAAGATACACTAGATGGCAAACAATTGTGGGAGAATTCAGCAATGTAGCACATGTTAAATGGGTAGATATAAGAACTCAAGATAGATCAAATAAAATTGCATTTGTACACTTAAACACAGTAGAAGATTGTTATAGAATTATTAAAGCATTCAATAACAAGTTATTTAGAGGAAGATATATTAATGTGAAATATGAAAATGTCTAACTTCACAATGTAATTAGAAACAACCATTTTCAATTAGGTCAACCTGACATTTTTTCTTGCCATGATGCAAATAGGTCATGACACTTTATTGTTACACTTTTCTTTTGGGTCATGATGACATTTATACTTATGATCAATAACAGATCATCTATTTGCTCATTGTATTTTATTATCAACTTGTAATATGACAATTACCAGATGTGTTTATTTTGTGTGTATATATTGTATTTCATTACTGATCGTGCACAGCAATGTAAACAATGAGATGTAAACAACAGTGAACTACTTGAACTGTTGACCTGAAAATTTTTTTTCATAACAACTCACAGATGTAAATATTGTCTAAAATTTTTTACACACCTGAATACTACAATGAATGTTTATAAACATGGAAATTTGTTTACTATTGTACTTCAATACTACACTCAGACTATTTATAGTAGTCTTATGCAAGGTCAACCTTGAACTGGATTGACATGTAAATGAAAATTTTTCTTGATGATGGCAAAACTTAGAATAATATTTTGACACAGCACATCACAGTTGTAAATAAATATGAATTTTTTTTCTGTAATCATTTTGAGTAAATTTACTCAGTGTGTCAAATGATACACATTGATAATGTTGTGCATCTACAATTATAGTAAAACATTGGATGTGGAATAACTTGTATATTTTTCCTTTTTTATATTGATTAGCATGTGATTGTTTGTACAAAATTTTTTCTTTCAGTACAAATGTATGCATAAAGCTTGTTAACACTTGATGGAGGTACTTTTCATTACAATTAATGTGACATTTCAGTGATTTTGCTCTCAGTGAATTAAGTATATAAATGATTATACATTTTGGACTCAGTAACCTATATGATGTTATACATAATTACTAAGATTATATAAGATGATATGAGCAATTGGAGTGAACTTACAGCACTTGATAGAATAATGGACTAAGCTCATATATATTTGTACAGTGATATTAATGTAAAATGTATTTGTCAAAGATTTTTGGTCAAAAATCTTTTTGGAGTGTGGGGCGTATGTCACAGCCCAGTTTTAGAACCTCTGTGACATGAAGTGACACTCAGTCACCTATTGCAATATTCCGTGCGGGCAATCACGAGGTTAAGTGAATAAGTTAAAGGACACTAAAATAAGGGTCAAAAGTTAGTTAGTGAAGAACTCCAGCAGAGAGTGGATGTACGATTTTCTCTGCCTGTAATATGTACCTTAATGAATCTGATTTAATGTTAACTTGAGAGTTTTCTTTGGACTTATATTTTGAACATTTCATTGATGTGATTACTTATTCCACATGGCATGAACAGCCAGTATTTATTTGTGTATATTTTGTGACGGCTGAAGTCGCCAGTATTTTCTGTAATTTATCCTATATATAATAAACTTGACGTCTGCTACCAGTGTGTTCATCAGTAATTCTAAATGTTGTCGTTGGAGACCTTAGTATACTAGTAATGTTGCGCACTTGCAAATCTAGTGCGTCTAATAGAGTACATCGTTAAGAGGAGTATCATAGCCGTACCAGAAGAGGTACCTACAACACACGGACACACCCACGCCGCTACGCCTACAGCCAAAACCAAGTAGCGACACCATCTCTTCTTTTGTCCTTCATCTGTTATCACATCACCATTTTTGTTTTTTACTGTTCTCTCTGACTTGGCTAATTTTCCAGATAACTTTTTGACTCAGTACAGGTCTTTGGTACTGTTCTAAAGGGATGCTTCTTCTGTTTCTTTTGCCAGTTCTTCAATGTAGATACGCCTGTCTGTTCTGATGCTACGCTTGAAATTCCTATAAATTTCAACATAATCTTTGTGTGCTTTTCCTTTTGCTGCTCTTGTTTTACTGTTGTTCACGTCTGCTTTCTTCTCTCTTCTTTCTTTGATTTTCTAAAGAGTTTCTGTTGAAATCCACTCCTTGTGGGTGTAAGACTTGGGACCCAGTACTTCTTGGCATGTGGAGGTTACTGTTTCTTTCACTTTCTGCCATGTCTGTTCTACTGTCTCCTCTTCTAGAAGCTCTTCTAGGAGCTGGAACTTGTTTGATAAGGTGACTTTGAACTCTTCCTGTTTTATGCAGTCTTTCAGCGCAATGGTATTATAGCGTTGGCGCTGGCTGTCCCACTTGTCCTAGTCTTCTTCAGCTTCCGTTTTACTCGAGCGCACAGAAGATGATGATCTGAAGCCACATCTTCTCCTCGTCTGACACGTACATCCTGAAGAGATCGATGGAACTTCTTCCCAATACAGACATGATCTATTTGGTTCTCTGTTGATAGGTCTGGTGACATGGTCTATTTGGTTCTCTGTTGATAGGTCTGGTGATATGGTCTATTTGGTTCTCTGTTGATAGTCTGGTGACATGATCTATTTAGTTCTCTGTTGATAGGTCTGGTGAAATCCACGTTGCTTTGTGTATTCGTTTGTGTGGGAAGACAGTTCCTCCAATCACTAAGCTGCTTGTGGCACACATATCTGCAAATCTCTCTCCAATTTCATTCATCTCACCTAATCCATGACCTCTCATATCCTCTGTTGTCATTGCCAGCCTTAGCATTGAAGTCGCCCATTATGATAATGATGTTCTTTTTAGAGTCTTTCATGTAGGATGGTAGTCAGTCTATAGTAAAAAATTGTCCTTGTCCTACTTGTCCTTGTCCTCCTCATCATTGTCGTTTGTTGGGGCGTAGCATTGGACAATGTCTAAGTTAATTTTTTTCTGCACTGTGTGGAATGAGGCTGTTATTATCCGTGGTCCATGCGCTTTCATACAATAAGTGCTCTCTGAGCCTGCTTAGACAGTATCAGGGCTACACCCTGAGTGTGTGTAGCCTCTTGCTCATGTCCTGAGTATAAAAGTAGCTCCACCGAAGTCAGTCTTTTCTGCTCGGAACCAGTCCATCTTGACCCGCTGATTCCTAAGATGGTGAGGTTGTACATTTTCATCTCAGCTGCCACTTGCGTTGTCTTCTCAGTCTCATACATGGTACGGACGTTCCATGTACCGATGGTGGTGGTGATCCTGGTAGAGATGATGATTTTATTAAAGGAAACTATTCGTTCTTTTCTTCGTCTAAATAGAATTAAATTAAATCAACAACATCATCGTAAAGATATACACACGACTTGTATAGTAGACCAACTGACTAGATATCTTAAGGCAAATATAAAATATCGTTCTTTTATGATTAGTTCTATATATCAAATTGTTCAAACTAGATATTCAAATGCACACTTCTATACCCAAATGAAATATTAATTATTTATTAGATATTAGATATAATTTTATCATTAACTCAAGACCCACTCAAATAAATCAATCAAATAAGTTCACAGAAATATTGTGTAACCGTGATCTCAAAACTTTGCAGTAATATATATTTCTGTTCCCCACCTAGAAGTATAATTGAAACAAAGATATACTTAGATATTTCTAAATCATATATCTTAAACATGTATCGATTTTTTTTTAAATATATTAAGTCTAGTTACTAGTATAGGCCTATACTTCTTTAACTAAATTGTCATGTAGCGAAAACAAACCAAAGTCTAAAATTAAGTTTCCTAACGCGAGGGAGCACATAACTCTCATGGGTTTGTTAACTAGTTAAGATTAGAAAAATTTAAAAGTTCTAATTCTGTCCTGTGTTATATGACATAAACCTTGACTGTTCAGGCATACAGAAGCAGCATAGAAGCAGAAGGCAAAGAGGAACCTATTCTGCCATCTCAAAACTTGACACACAATAGGATGTTTTTCTTAAGCTTCGCTCAGGTAAAAAAAAAAATTAATGCCATAACTAATAGTTTGGTTGTGTTGTTTTCAATGGTTTCAATGTAGCCTACATCTTTTGAGTATTTGCAAGCCCAAGACTATATTTTATGTTTATGGATAACCACAATTTGGACAATCAAAAAGCTACATTGACTATATTAAAACGGATGAGTTTTTTTACATTTATTTTCAAGGTAAAGTTTTTCTGGCTATCGAAGTTAAGAGAGCCTCGTGCTAAAAAAGCAAATTTCATGTCGTGTGTTCGTTCCTCATAGTGGCCGTTTTTTATTTTGTGGTCTTTCAATGACCAATAAACATGAATATTTAGTTTACTATATTATTTGGGACTGCGTAGCCACATGAAATACTGCACTCCTCATTAATCTTCTGACTCCAAGACATGCAAGTCTTATTATTATTATTATTTGAACATAAAGTAGGGATTTTTTTAAATTTATAGTATGTGTTTTACGGTCAGTTTAACACCACGCTAACATATACATGAAAAATATGTGTACATAGGCCTAGGCTTACTATAACTAATCGTATCTAGACCCACTGATAAATTTGAATTTCGGACATTTTTTAAAATCATGGCAGTGTACACCAGACAAATATTATTTAACGATTGCCTGTATGTGTTTATACTGTCTGTCAGTCGGTCTGTCCTATTCAGATCTCAAGAAAAATCAAATTTCATCCGTGCAGTTATTGTAAGCCTATTAGAATTTGGTGCGTTTCATTGTATTTTCAAAATGACGTATGCATTTATATTAAGATAAAGACCTCTTTTTAAAAGATGAAATAATTCATATTTTTAAAATCCAAATTGCAAACACATTTAAACAATTATTAAAACAATGAGTTTGTTTTCATTCAGTAGCTCTATGGATAAGGGAAGAATCTTAGGGCCTATATTTGGTTATTATTTTGTAGTTCACACCAATAGAACTCATGAAGTTTTTTTAGTTATTATAACAAGAAACGTGATTTTTCGGGACTAATTATTATTCCACAAATCTTGCTATTGTACTACCTCCTCATTAATAAACATCAATAATAATATTAATATTATAATATATCGATC
Organism: Biomphalaria glabrata; assembly: GCF_947242115.1. Classification (NCBI taxonomy): domain Eukaryota; kingdom Metazoa; phylum Mollusca; class Gastropoda; family Planorbidae; genus Biomphalaria; species Biomphalaria glabrata. The sequence goes on from NC_074726.1 coordinate 15,553,843, forward strand.
AATATAATTATTTTGTTGACAAACAGGAAAACTTTTTTTATATATTAGGATTCGCTTTCAATACCAAAGAAAAACTGTTAGCCCATGAAAAAGGAATGACAGCTGACCCTAACCCCTGACCTGATAGAGAAACAAAATGTCTATGTAATAAATGCACGCAATAAGACTGGGATTTTTAATTTTGGGATTTTTAGGGCGCTCCAGAGTCCACCCATCTCTAATGAGTACCTACCTTAACTTAAGGAAAGTATGGAGGGTGGTCTTTGTGCTGGTCATATTACACCCTTATTAACTGTCGACCATAGAAACATGATGACCTAACACCTGACCTGATAATGAAAAATAATGTCCATGTAATAAATACAAGCAATAATAACAGTACTCCAGAGGGCTCGGTGGCGCCCATAAGGGGGGGGGGGGGGGTAAACGCTTGTCAAACGAACCGAGATGATTTTTTACCGCTTGAATCCCCCCCCCGGCCCAAAGTTGAATACTTGACACAAGTTGAAGAAAGTAAAGGCTGTGCTGACCACCGAGACATATAAACCTTATGTCTTCCGGACCACCGAGACATATAAACCTTATGTCTTCTGGACCACCGAGACATATAAACCTTATGTCTTCCGGACCACCGAGACATATAAACCTTATGTCTTCCGGACCACCGAGACATATAAACCTTATGTCTTCCGGACCACCGAGACATATAAACCTTATGTCTTCCGGACCACCGAGACATATAAACCTTATGTCTTCCGGACCACCGAGACATATAAACCTTATGTCTTCCGGACCACAGAGACATATAAACCTTATGTCTTCCGGACCACAGAGACATATAAACCTTATGTCTTCCAGACCACCGAGACATATAAACCTTATGTCTTTCGGACCAACGAGAAAGTTGTTCATGTCGTGTTTTTTTTTCTTTGGTGCTCTTTTAAACCAAAAACAAGACAGAATTGTGAAATTATATATTTACAGATATGTGTCATGGATAAATGAAACATATATAAGAATTTAATTGCAACATTTTTACATCCTAATTAACAGAATTTAATGCGTCAAAGCTACAGTGCTTTTTTTTTTACAATTCCACAGACATTTTGTTCAGAGATTAGCGTTGATTATTTAAAATACTTGAAAACATTTAATCGACACCGCCAAGACATTATTAGGTAAGCTTTTAGATTTTTTTGTTGACTATTTCTATATGTTTCAAGAAAATTGTACTTCCTATTTTCTTTTATGAATAATAAGCATTAGTTTTAAAAGCACTCACTATCTTATCTTATAAAATACAGACGTTACTTCAACAAAGAAGATGATTAGGCTACGTCCTACGCGTGTTCCTATCTACTCTTGCACTGATATTATTCATGCCGTGTATTAGTATCTGTTTGACTTGGATCACCAGGCCATTTTAACTTTCAGAAGTTACTCTAGAGATTATTACGTTTGTATTTGGACTTCCTACTGGACGGCATCAACTCAAGTTATTGCTTAATTCTTTCTGAGATGGAAACAATGAAAAAAACAGGGGCGGCTTGGCCTTTTAGGGGCCTTTGCATTGTGATATTTGACATCATGACATGAGATAATGTAAATAATATATATATATATTCCAATTTGTATAGTATATAAGTAAAATTAATCATACCGTAGTCTGGTTGCGAGATAATGCACAAGTGACAAATCTCAATTCATATCGCAGCATCTATAACATCATCTAGATCTATGATGTCTAGTATTTTGAATACTCCACGTGAATAGCAATATTACATGGCAGTAGCGTAATATTTAATGTAAAAAAAAATTAGGACATTCATTTGGGGGCCCGGGAAGACTTTCGAATTTGAACCCTGTCGCCCCCCTTAGCTACGCCATTGGAAGAAAACTGTTATGTGGTTTAACGGAATTGTATTTTAGTACGACTGATGCTGATCATACCGATAACCAAACAAGTCATGGGAAGCAAAGATAAACATATTTTATATTGAAATACCATTGGTTGAGGAAATATAGTGCGGTAACTTAGAACTACATTTCTCTAATGCCCAAAGTTTTGGTCATTGATTTTAGTTGTCCCCCTTAATGGAAAGCCGCTGCCCACCTGTCACGTTTAGTTCTTTAATTATAAAATTGATTTTGAAAATTCTATTTCAACTTTTATGGTGCTACTTTTTGTGTTATGATTAAGTAAGCAGAGTATAAAATAAAACTTGGAACAGGGGAAACAATTCAGAGACGTTCTTAGATGATATACTAGCCTATATCTTGCTTATAAAATAGATGTAAAGGTAAAGAACTAAACAAGGTTCAGTAAACGCGTGGAATTGTTTTTAAATAAATAGGCTATGTTTTAGGTCGAACATTTCTTCGAAACAATTTCTGCATAACTAGCCGTAACCTTATACTGTGTACATTGGGAAGCATCTAGTAACATACCGATACGTTAGATTAATTATTGACATATATAATGTTGATAACACATGTGTACCCTATTTAGGTTATTATCTTATTATCTTAATAACCCAATACAAACTATCACTAACCGACCTATGGATAGATGTAATTCTATATCTTGATTTCATGTTTGTAAAAATGCTAAAATTGCATGACTCTGTACTACGTCATTGTTCTTTAAACATTTAGTTGACAAGAGTTCGTTGATTTGTGTGTTCCCTTAGAGTCAATGCCGCTATCCAAAACTCTCCAGAGTTCGCCGATGTCTATTCTTGCCCTCTTGGTTCTCCTATGAACCCAAAAAACAAATGCTTTCTATGGTAACGCAGACAACAGGAAAGGAAAGTTTTGTTTTATTATGTTCATTAATAAAAATTTGCACATTTTTAACTAATGTCCTTTGAAGTCTTTCTGTTTTTTTCAATACTATGTCGAATTTCTGTACTTATAAAGTTATGGTTCGACGTGTAAAATAATTTGTTAAATAGAATTTCTAATCTTATCTTTAAATCTTAGCTCTTTATATCACAAGAAAATTAAGAATAGCGCAGGACCTTTTGACGCGAAATATAATGTTCAGATTTTATAATGTCTTTCAAAAGATTGCAACCTCTATACTTTGTATGTGTAATTGTCTTCACATTTATTTTTATTATCGAAAGAACAATAATTATTTTTCGTTCATTAGATTTCGTATTTATGTTCGCTGTGTTATTATTGTTATATCATCAACATTATGGTATGTGTGTGGGTTTTAATATTGTCCAAAAAGAAAAATAAAACAATGATAGAAAAAAATCGAATGTAATTTTTCGTTAACAAGAAAACGATTTATTTAATTTATATAGCCTCTAACTAGAAAAAAAAAAGACAACTGATATATAACATGTCTTGCTTTTCGCAACCTCACCTATAATTTATAGCTGTGAAAAAAAAGCATGTCAATATCATGGTTCCAGATAGGACTTTAAATGTTCATAATTAGTAGGTTTGACATGTTTCTCTCAGAGTTGAAGATTATTAGGCCTACATCTTGGTCCAAACCTCCAACATCAAGACGTATGTCTCTTGCACATACCACACGACCAATAGCCATCCATAGTTCCCAATATGCCTTCGCGAAATAGTTGAAATTATTTTAAAAATTTTGGTCGGGGGAGAATGTGTGCTATATCGTATAATAGAGTGAAAAAAAACCAACAATGTTTATTCTAAAAAGTTTAGTGTCTCCTAAATTATCTTCAGAATCTCTCGCGCCAAAACGGCTGCACCAAAACGTCACGTACCGGGTCATCCTTGATCACAAAAAAAAAAAAATCCCTTAGAAAGACTTCAATATTATAAGCAGGAACTTGGATATAGATCAACGATCTTAAGTTATTTGAGACAGTTCTTAAAACTAAACAAAATCAAGCATTACTACTACATCTTGGTTTATTAAATTATATGTGATGTCTTATAAAACTGTATTTTATAATGAATACTATTGTGAGTGCTTTTTTGTTCCTTAAATTTAATCTATTATCTTCACCAATGTACACTTTTGTAATTAAATAAAACAATTTTTTATTAAATATAGTAATATTTGAGTCCCTAAACAATTTGTACATTAATTTTATCATCATCATCATCATCATCAAACTCCATTAGAGTGAGGGCTTGAGAGGCTCAAATCCTCTCTTGCAAAAGCCCTGGACAGAAACCCTGCTGTCTTGCGTAGTGCATGAATGTCGCCATACAGGTCGAGAATTTTGGGTTTCCCAGACCTGTCGAGACGGAGATCAGCAAGTCTGGGGCAGTCAAACAGAATATGAGGCACGGTTTCCTCTTCTTCCCCGCAGCGAGGGCACCGTGAATCGAAATTTGGCCATAGCCGCGAGAAATATGAGCCAACAGGACAGTGGCCTGTCCTGCAGTGTGCTATAATAGCTTGCTCAGGCCTGGACAGCCTCCACCACGGGGAAGTGCGGTCAGGGCGCCTCATGCGCTCCCAGACTCCACGGGCTTTTTGGGACTTGTCCCAGCACTCAAACCACTTTTCCATTTCTGTTTTTTGTATTATAGCCAGGGCTTGATGAAAGCTTACAGCCTGATCAGTGGGTGGAATTTGCCCTCCCTGGTGGGCCAAAGAGTCTGCGATTGTGTTGCCAGTCACACCTATGTGACTCGGTACCCACTGCATTATTACAGGGGTGCCATAGCGTTGTTTGATGTTATGTGAAGCCATGATAACAGTGTTGATATTGGGGGGCCATGGTCCGGGGCTTTGCAAAGCATGTAGTACAGATTTTGAGTCAGTGACCACAACAATCTGTGTTGCCCTCAAATGTCCCTCGCCGAGTTGAGAGTCAATGACTTTTAAGGCTTCACAGACTGCCATGGTCTCCGCATCAAAACTGCAAACACTACCACATGGTCCAAAGATTTTGACTGTGTCAGAGCCAAGAAAGTCGATGTAGGCTCCATAGCCTGCTCTTCCAGAATCTATTGATGCCGATCCATCAGTGTATGCAAAAATAGCACTGGGCTTGAAGGTATTAATGGTCTCCAGAGCTAGGATTTGAAGGTCGTTAAATGAACGGCTTTGCTGAGTGGCATTAGGGTCTACTAATTTCAAGCGTATGTCTGGGGTTGTTGGGCGACACCAAGGGGGAAGGGGATGAAAGCGTTGAATGTTTTGTCAGTTGGTGGAGAGGCCAGCTTCATCAGATAGTCTAGTGGCATAATGCATAAAAGACTGCATCTGGATACGTCTTCTGCATCTCCAACCATCCACTAGTTTTAATTTTATCAAAACTGGTGAATTCAACTAATAGTAATATACCAATTTAAGTGGCAAGTGTATTACTGTTGACTTTTTCACATGCATTAGTTACTCTTAAAATGCATGTTTTAAGGGACATACAAAAAAAAAAACTCTCCCAAAAACAAAATTTACAAAAAATATACCCATACAGACAGTGACATTTTTTCTATGATGTCAATTATGATTTCTTAATTGTATTTATTTATATATTTACTTTTCTTTTATTGTAATTTTAAAATTAATTACTATTTAACTTTTAAAGTATCACATGTCAAAATGCAGGGCATTTTTAATTCTACATTAATATTTATACACCATTATGGCACTTTATAAGATTTAAAACATAATATTAAAGAAAAGTAAATTCTACACTAAAAATAAACAATACTCTTGAGAATTAATATAAAAAAAACAACCTACAAGTGATTATTTGCATAGCAGAACTGTAACAGTGTAACAGTTGGACATAATTTAACTTTTTTTATTCCAGCTTCTTATAGCTTACAATTAATGGAAACACTAAAATGTGTATGAAATATTTGTTTGTCCTAGATCTTTTCTCATTCTCAATCACATGAATCCCAGGAATGATAGATCATGTCGATTATAAATCATCTGCAGCATGGAATTTCTATTATTAGTTTAACAATTGAAACAAATGAAATCTCACACAAGAGTAGTTCTCCAATTTTTAACAAAGATCACATTTCAGTAAGAGACCAGAAACATACTTAGAATCATAAAGATAAACAAGCCAGTAAATGAAAATAAAAAAAATGAGTAGTACCATGGCATTATTTCATTAATGAATATAAAAAATATCCTTGTCCTTAGTTATGAAACTGTGTGGCCGGGGGGGGGGGGGGGGGGGGGGGGGGCATCTGAAAGATTTTCCTTTTTTGTAATGCCATTGCCAAAAACAAATAGTAAGATTGTTTGATATTGTAAGATTGCTGTTTGACACTGCAAGATTGATGTTTGATAGAGTGATCAAAGAAACCTAAAACATAGGTCAGAACAATGTTCACAGTTTTTACACTGGACCAAACGTTGACCAGTTGGCCAGTAGTACAGTAATGGTCTAGGTGAAGAGCTACTTTCATAGCTTGCAGCATCAAAATACAATGGGATAGAATCCCAAAGTGAGCCACAGAGTTTCACAACAGGTTCTTGAAACATTAACATACTTTTCAGTTTCATTGGCAGTGGACAACTCATGACTCTCTCTTTTCTATCATTTCCATAGCCCAGAAGAGAAGAAACTGTGATAAAACACAACTTAGACAAGGGCCAAGGCTGAGAATAGAAATTGTCTAAAAGTTTACAGATTTCTTCTCTCTGCACTTTTTGTGCCCATCTTTTTTCTGTAAAACTGAAATCCTCATTTAAAGGTGGTTTCAATGTATCGTGTATTGTAAGATAACTCACTGCTAGGAAGTACTTCAAAAATCCTATCGCATTGGCATGGTATGATGTAGCTATTAATGAGAACCTTCTGTCTGAAACAAGAGAATATTTTATTGCTGGTGTGAATCCTTTAGAAATAAGCCTTTGTAAGAAATCTTTTTCCCCATAGACAATCAAATAACGAATATCTTCAAATTGAAACTTAAACATTTTATGTGAAGATAAAAGATCCAACACTGCTATATTTCGATAGAATATGCCCAAAGAAAATGGAGACTTCCCTTCATACATTCCAATGTTGGGATCTGCCCCATGCTCCAGAAGAAATCTGACTAAAGATTCACAATCTTGTGATGTGCTTATTGACAAACTTAAAGCTGAATGACCATGCTTGTTCACCACATTGATATCTGCACCATAGTTTAGTAATAATTGCAATTGTGGAAAGTCTAAAGAATACTTGATGGCATACATAAAGGCAGATGTGCATGTCTTATCAAGCATGTGAATATCTGACCCACACCTCAGTACTGTTTCAAGCATGGAGATGAAATATAATTCAGCTTTGACATCTGCAGCAGTCCTGACATGTTTGTTCATCCTAACAATTGTGTGTGGTCTTAATTTTATTACATACATTAAAAGAGTCTCATTGTTTTTGTCTGGCAAATGTATATCTCCACCTCTCTCCACTAAAAATTCAATGTGATTATGAAGTTGATTTGAAGCAGCATAGAATAAGACATTTCTACCTTCAGCATTTAAAGTTGAGATGTTAGCTCCAGAAGTTAGCAGCGTGTCAAGGGATGAGTCAGAATAGGCAGCTGCAAGCATTAGTGTTGTTCTTCCATTTAGATCACATGAATTTACATCTGCTCCTGCATTTAACAGTATTGTTACACAAACATCAATACTAGAGATTTGCTGAGTAGTTTTCAATTTTTTTCTAACATCATATTTGTCTACTAGATACATTAATGCAGTTTTGCCTTCGAAATCCTTTAAATTCACATTACTGCCCGAGTGAATCAACATTTTTATTAGATGCTCATCACACAAACTGCAAGCATACATTAATGCTGTTCTACCAAGGTTACATTGTGCATTGACATTAAAATTATGGGTATTAAACAGCAAACAATTTAAACAGTTGTCATTTCTTTTTAAAACAGCTAAATCTAATGCAGCTTTTCCAGCAAAATTTCTGAGTTGAGTGTTGGCACCTCCTTGCAAAAGTAAATCTAAATAAGACACAAGGCCAGCTTTTGTTGCTCTCATTAAAGCTGTATTACCATGATAGTCTTGTATATCCAGATTTGCCCCTTCCTGAATTAAAAGTGAAAAAGCCTGGAAATCTTGTAATTTTACAGCTATTATGAGAGGAGTCCTGAACTTTCTATCAGATAAGTTCACATCAGCACCAGCAAGAATCAGTGTACTTAAGCATTCCAATTCTCTATTAATACATGTCATCACAGCAGATCTTCCTTGTCTGTCTAGTGCATTCAGCTCAATACCAGAACGGATTAGAATCTTCAGACATTTAGAATGACAAGTCAAGATACATCTGAACAATGGAGTACCACCATTATAATCAATACTTTGCAAGGAAGCACCTGATCGTATTAATGTCTCCAAGCAATCAGGATGCCCTTCATCGATTGCAAGAATTAAGGCAGTTTTCCCTCTAATATCCTTCACCTCTAGATTACATCTATGGCTGACAAGCAACTTGAGACATTCTATATGATTATTTTGTGTAGCTATCATTGCTGCAGTCATGCCATAAGCATCTACATTATCCAGTTCAGCACCACACTGTATCAAGAGATTTGTCATATTGCTGTTGCCCTTGTCTACAGCCAGCATTAGTACAGTCTGCATAGACCTGTGCCTCTTGTTGATGTTAGCACCAGCCTCTAGTAAAGTTTTCACAGCTATCTCTTCACCACTTCCCACTGCAAACCAAAGAGCAGTTTTGTTTAATGTGTCACTTGTGTCTATGTGAAAAGATGTATCTGTCACATATTTCTTCAATACACCAACATCTCCCTCGCAAGCCATTTTAAACAGATCTGAAGGTCGTGTTTTTTCATTCATTCTTTATCTGCAAAAAAAAAAAGTAATTGAAGTTTATTAGCACACAAATAATAATATTTATTTTTAAAGTAATAATATGAACCGATGATATAAATTAGAGGCAAAGTTATAGCACCCAGTAATGTAGTAAGTTGTCTACACAGAATGTGGTCCTTATCAAGATTTCTATTCTGTTCAGTGAGGGATTTTATTTTTTTAACTTCCCCTCAATCTTATTTTAAATTCTTTAGTTAAAATTAATGTCTGTGGCCAAAGCGTTTGTTAAAGACATGCATTAAGTGACCAGCACAGTGACTAATACATTTATACTACTTAAAATATGTCAGGCAATCCTACCCAGTAAGGCTGGTTACTCATGCATCTTAAAATTCTGAGGATTTGGAAAGAAAAAGCACAAAAATTTTGCACTTGCTATACCACTATGCTATAATATCATTTGTACCTCAAATCAATGATTAGAATAATTATTTTGCTTAATAATTGACTATCATGCTGCAAACGTTATCAATCTTTAAACATGAAATATCTTGGGAAAAAAAGATATGTTTCATTTCTGAAATGATTATTTACTTCTCTATATTTGTAATCATAAAAAGGTATTGAAAGATTTTATTTTGTCATAAAGACCAAACAGTGACCTATATAGATTTGCCACATCCTTTGTCTGCTGTATGTTGCTTTAAGTAGCCTACTCTGTGGGTCTCAGAAATAAGCAATGTATATAGTTTACCTGTAACCATCTAAATAAAAGCCATTATCATAGAATATATTAAATACATTAAATAGATCTTAACCTTTCTAGTAAAAATAATGATTTATAGATTTAGATTGTGATTTATATTATAGATTTAGATTGACAAGTCTATAAGACTCTAGATTTCACTATAAGATAAATAGAAATATTTTAGATATACACCAAATCTAGATTATGATTATCTACATCTAATTAGGCCTATTATTAAGCTACCTTTTACAGATAGAGCCAAAACTAGACCATCAATATCATAGTTCATTTCTTACTTATAAATATGCATAGTATACCGTATGCATACTGTAGGCCTACATGTAACATATATAGGCATCATCAATCGTAGACTATAATATAATAATATTAGTAAATGCAGATTTGATGCTCAAGGCTAAAACAGAAATTACAACAACAAAAAAAAAAGCATAATAAACGTTTTTGGCTTTTATTGGAATAAATTTGAACAATAATTAAAAATAATAATAAAATTATAAACAATGTAACAGTTACTGAACTTACTGTAACTTGAGTGTAACTGTATTTTAGATTTATTATTTCAAAAATCTAGATTGAGATCTTGAATCTAGTTCCTTTACTTTTTAAAGTAGATCTAATCTAAAATTCTAGATAAAGATAGATCTATTACCGCAGTATAACCTGCTGCCTTACCTGTTTTATGTTTATCATGTTTATGGGTATAAAATTTAAATAGGTCAACAGTGTTTTTGTTTACGTATGTTACACTTTCTTTACTTCCGGGTATAGCTATAACCTATATAAAAAGCACAAACACTGCACCTCAAGTAAGCATTAATGGCCAACCACTAGAAATTGTTGATCACTTTTGTTACCTTGGCTCCATCATATCCAACAACACTCTACTGGATAAAGACATAAACAACAGGATAGCCAAGGCAATGGCCACCATGTCACGGTTGCAGAAAAGAGTCTGGGACAACATATTGCTGACTAGCAGTACTAAAGCCCTAGTCTACCGGACCTGTGTGTTGAGCACCTTGCTGTACGGAAGTGAAACATGGTCAACCTACTCATGGCAGGAAAAAAAGCTGAATGTCTTCCACCTCCGATGCCTAAGGCGGATCTTTAAAATAAGGTGGCAAGATAAGATAACAAATGAGGAAGTGCTACATAGAGCAGGATGCCAGGATATCCGCTCTGTTATCAGCAGCAGACGCCTTGGCTGGCTTGGCCACGTTCGTAGAATGCCAGTAGGTCGACTTCCACAGGACATCCTGTATGGCGATCTAATTGAAGGCAGGAGAGCCGCTGGTCGCCCACTTTTACGTTATACGGATGTATGCAAACGCGACATGAAGCTCTTCAAAATCGACACTGGCAACTGGGAAGAGGTGGCACTGGACAGATCCACATGGAGAGAGAGCATAAAGGAAGGGTCACAGATTGCAGATGTCATACACAACAGAAGCAGAAAGAAGGGTGAAAATGCAATGGCGCCTGGTGATTTTATATGCCCAACCTGTGATCGCAGCTGTGTATCAAGGATTGGCCTCTTTAGTCACACAAGAAGTTGCAAAGGGAAAAGATCGTCTCACGAGACGTAAAATGCCACAGAATATAAAAAGGAATATTAAGGGCATATCCATTCTCAAAAGCTAGTAGAGTCTACATACCCTGTGAGACAAACATATAATAATTTACAGGTAAAAATGTGTGTGATGCGATGTCATTGTGATTCTACTTGCTCCACTGAATAATAATAATAATAAAGATTCAGGTCAAACTAACCAGAAATAAATAATGGTTATGCGCTTTTGGCATTTAAGGACGGCGAAGGGCCTATACCTATATCTATATAAGAAGTGAGTGAGTACAGTCATTTGTTTTTGTCTGTGTAGGGTCAGCCTTTTCATTAGAAGTTACAAGGGCCAAAGTGTGTAATATTTAGGGAGAGGCGTTTCATTTAAAAATAGGGTGTATTGTGTGTGTTTGGGGTGGGGGGCGTTATAAAGCAAGCAGACGAGAAGGCTGCAACTGAGGGGCGTAAGAAGTGTTTGCGCATATTCTCTATAAGGAGTCTTATAGAACTTGAGGACCAACAAAATGTAGAGGAGGAGCAGAGTTGTAATGCGCGCCAATTTATTAAAAGATAAAAAAGTGTTCCTGGCAAAGTAAACATGTACCAATTATTTCAACCATAACGCAGCATAGGTTATGCCTATAATATAAAATAGCTCTAGCTTGCTAAGACACTTTTTGCTATTCTCTTTAGCATAATGCTTAATTTAAACAAATACAAAAAAAGCGATTGCTTAGGCCTACCGGCGGCTAATGCATTCAATAGAGTCTAATGCAATTTGTTTTTAAAAGTCAGCTTCCAGAAATCTTTCATTAAGGGGAGGATTCACCTCAATTATATCAATTTTCTTATTTTTTTTACATTTTTCAAATATGGTTTCAAATGATTATCTATCCGTTTCTCTACAGTTTTTCATTATTTTTAGTTATATTAGATGTTTTAAAATATTTTAAAATAATTTTACAAAATATCAAGTGTTCTAATTAATTTAGCTCATTAATTATGCAAAAAATAAAAAATAACGTAACTTTTTTATTTTTTGTCCGATTTACAAAATTTTTTCACTACCATTCTCATCTGAAATGCTAGAATCCTAATTGAATCAACAGTATAATTAGTTGTAAAATGAATTACCATTGGTCGAATAAACACATTTCCTGTAAGTAACAATTATTCTGACCAATCAGCGAGCTCTTTGCAAAAGCTTAGGGTGGCCTTATCATAAACAGTTCCGGCGCATGCTTTTGTTTACATCGCTAGTCTAGTGTTTATTTCTTCAATACCATTATATATATTTCATTTTTCTCCATTTTAATTTTTTTGACAAATTTCTTGACATGGATTCAAATTATTTCAAAAGTTGTTTATGTATCTTCATGAAAATTGGCACATATCAAGAGAGATATGTTTTGAACACACCCTACTACTTTGGTTTTGATTGAATGAAAAGTTTTAAAGTTATGGTCATTTATAAAATGTTATTTTGAGATTTTTGCTTACAAAAAACACCCAAAAACAAAAAAATATTTTCAAAGGGTAATACACTTCAGAATATAATAATTTTAGTAGGGCATGTTGATAATATATGTAAAAACATGTTTGCAAAGTTTCAGCTCAAAATCTTTTATACTTTTGGAGAAATTTGTTCCCAAATGTTTGTTACTATTTATACTATTACACTTATACTATTTATTATTTACCACGCAGTGGTGACGTCATACTAAATGTCAAAATTGACATTTGACTTTTTTTTTTACTCGTTTTATGTGTTTATCAAACTATTTGGAAACTTTCATGGCTGTAGTACCATTCTAAGACATACTTTGGTTTTAAGGTGAAACCTCCCCTTAACATTGACTCTTTTAATTATTATTATAGCTTTTATGTAGCGCTACTTTCATGCTTATAGCATGCTCAGAGCGCATTTGGTCCAATCTCTTTTGTGGACCAGTGGGGGGAGGGGGTATCTATGAGTTGGTTTTCCGTGCTGCCTATAGGCGGTCAGTAAACACAACTCTGCCCGAGTCGGGTGTCGAACCTCAAGCCCCCTTCTTGTTAGCCAAGCCAAGTTCAATATGTTAGATCAATTTATATGTCTGGATTGCATATAGGTATCATCCGATAAAGCGTAGCGTACCGTATCTGTCAAGAGAAATAGATAACTGCATGTAGATAAATCCAGCAGAGCTTTACATTTAGCCCATTCAAACTGAATTAGACGAAGTAGGCCTAATTCACTACGACCATTAGTCTTTACAACCCCACAATCAATGTGAGGTTAGTTTTCATACAAACGGGTGCATTTCCTCCCTGAATTTTGAGAACAATACCTCACAACCAAAATTTCATCTATTAAAAACAACAACACTTTTTAATTTTAGTTTGTAAAAATTCAAAAATTTATTCACCCTATGTTATGATGCAATGTAAAAATATCTACAAAACATTGACACTAGTGTGATTCAGTGCAATGTTCACTATACAATGAGGAACGTCTCAAAAGATTGCATTAAAAACATAAAGTACAAAATTTAAAAAAAAAAAATTTTTTACAAAACGACAGTATACTATAGGCAGATATATTCCTGTCATTTGGGGATATCAAGACATAAAAAAAACTTGAAGTTTGTCTAGAATTTTGCAAGTTGATGCATACAAATTTACATTTAGATCAATATTGAACAAATATTTTTAAATTGCAGTTCAGGAGATCTAGAACAAAACTTAGATTGAAAATGTTTTGTAAATGATTCCATGACCAGTTTGAATTGGGAGGGGGGTAGATTCCTGAACACTTGGTGAGCTCTTCATGATGGTCCCTGCCCACTACTCAGAATTAGGTTACAGTTTGGAATTACTTATACTTACAAACAGGACAGATTTTGTGTTCAATATTTGTCTAACTCTAGAGAAAGAAAAGTGTACTATTATAGATACAATTTCATAAAATCAATCTCCAGTTTTAAATAATCTATCAAGTAACTAGTTTGAAGAATTTCATTTGTTCTTGATTTATAAACATACATTTAAACAAAAAACCTATATATATATATATATTATTGTCAAGTTGTATCTAATGGAATGAAAAAATACAGTTCATAGTGTATATATATATTCAGTTAAAAGTAATCCAGAATGCCTTTCTGCAGATGCTACCATGTTCCTAGCTATTTTTTTACTGTAGCTGTTTCCGTGTTCCTAGATATAATTCAGTTGTTGTTTTTTTAATACCTGTGCTGACATTTTTCTTTGACATTTAGGTAACAGGAGCCTTTTTTTCCTCAAATAAAATAGTCATTCTTTGATGGAGAGGATCTACTACAGTAAACTCTCTTTTACATGAACACGTTTTGAGATAAACCAACATTCCATGAAATGATTATGCAAACATTATAGAATAAACTTTGTTTGTGTGGAACACCTTGATATCAGTTCAATACAGCAGACACTACGAACAGAGAGAACATTGATTAACAAATATCAACACATGGAATGGATGACTGGATGAAAAATAAAGAAGGTTTTCAACAAAGTTTCTACAACAGAATGCTTTGTCAAATTTTCTAAGCCTACATCAATAGATACTAATGATTGACATGAGTGATTCTGAAACTTTTAGGATCACAAACTACTTTGGAATACAAAGCTCTTGAAAAGTACTTACAAAAAAAGTTTTAAATTGTGTTGAATTGATACAAAAGTTTTATAAAAGGCAAAATAAATGAACAATTATGATAAAGTTTAGAGTCCAAATTCATGCTTTTCAAACAGTTCTGTTTTCATTTGATGCCATCATTACTATCTAAACTGTTCTGCTACTCTGACTGCTCTATGAAGATAATGATGTCTACAACACAGCAGCAAGGGAATGTTCTTGTAAAGTTTTAGAGACCTAGCTACAGTATCATGCTTTAGAGCAGAGGTTCTCAAACTTTTTTGACCCGGGGACACCTTTACATAATTGAAATTTGCCCACAGACCCCATATTGAAAAAGCTACATAAATGCAAAGTGTATCACTTACAAATGTAAAACATTTTGTTGAAGGAATGTTTATTGAAATTATAACTGTGGTTTAAATTTCATTTTATGAGTCTAGTTATGTCCAACTCAATGTTTTAAAGTAGAAACTGCAAATTTTTAGTCCGTTTCTTTAATGTGAGGAGGTTGGTAACGAGCTGAATCCACATTCTACCAAATAGTCAACAATTTTTTTTTACAGTAACCCTCAATTCAGGATATACAATTGTAATCTGTGTAACCAGTATTTGTGATATCCTTGTTCGAACATTGGTTTATGTTCCTCCTTGAGTTTGAGAACCACTGCTATAGAGCAGTATTTCCAAAACTTTGCACATTCTGAATATTTAGCAGAATATATTTTTTTTTTTAGAGATGTATTCATCAAGCTAATTATTTCACTAGTTTGTGGAACACCTAATCAGGCCTCATGGAACACTAGAATTCTGTGGAACACAGTTTGGGAAACACTGCTCTAGAGACCTAGCCACAATCCTATTGTATAATGCCAAGATATAACCCCAATAGTTAATTTTTATTTTTTTTTTTATTTTTTGGTGTACTGTCTAATATTTACTTTTGCGTTTATCCAAGTGTGTGTGTCTAGGTGATTAATGTTGGTAACATTGCATCCTTCTTGTCCTTTAAGGCATTATGTAATATGCAGAAGACATAAATTCTCTCTTTTAAAATAATTCTTATTTCACAAGAAATTTCATGAACTAAGGCTGCTGGTTAAATAGAGAGTCAAGTCATAAATTATAAGTGGATACAAAATTGGATTAAGATCAAAACAAAATATGATCATGATACAGAGATTTATAAAATCCTAACTGCTGATGAAAGAAAGCACAGAATTGTTTACAACTTGGAACTCTAGTGTATAATGACAGCATCACACACACACAAACTTATAAACAGCAAACTATTACATTACGAGTCACTCACCAACTGTGATTCAAATATGAGAATTATAATGCTACAGAGGTTAACCTTCAAAATGTAAAGAGTCAAGGGCAAAAAAGAGTTGTATTAATCCCTTTTCTGTTAACAAAATGACAATTATCATCAGGTTAGCATGATACCAGCGGCGCGGTGGCTGAGAGGTAAAGCGCTTGGCCTCCTTACCCAGGTCCTGGGTTCGAATCCAGGTGAGGACTGGGATTTTTAATTTGGGATTTTTGGGCACTGAGTCCACCCAGCTCAAATGGGTACCTGACATTAGTTGGGGAAAAGTAAAGGCGGTTGGTCATTGTGCTGGCCATATGACACCCTCGTTAACCGTGGGCCATAGAAACAGATGACCTTTACATCATCTGCCCCCATAGATCGCAAGGTCTGAAAGGGGAACTTTACTTTTTTTTAGCACGATACCACTCAGCTTCAATATTATGTCAAAACACTTGGGAAGACTCCTTTGAATTTTTTAATAGAAGTACAGGTAAAAAGATTTTAATTCAGACCTTTCACAAAGCAGCCAGGTGTTCTAGAACTCATTCATTATTTACAATAACTTCAATAATCAAGTTATACACTCCAAAGAAAGAAAAGTTCACTAATTTGTTTCAATCATAATGTTCAGTTCAGTCACACAGGACAATCAATTAGCACAATACATCACACAGTACATCAAAGTCACAGTGTGCATTACATCCCACAGCACATTAGTTACAGATTATATTAGATTAGACAGTAAATTTCAGTCATTTAATAGGTTACAGGCCATGCAGCGTAAGTTAAACACATCATAATAGTACAATCTTCAAAAAACACAACTTATTGTTTTATAGATAACTTAATTATGTACATTTTATACATGGATGTAATGTTTGTTTTATATCGTAAAATGTTTATATCTTTAAAAAATATTGGCATCATTAGAAAGTCTAAAAGAAAAACTTTTCAAATCATTTGCAGCAACTGGGCATCAATGGAAAGCTTCAGACATACAAAATCCTACGCTAAACAAAAGTCATCAATGGAAACAGAAAAAAAAATCTCATTTTATTTTGAGACTGAGTAATTGAAATTCTGTGTCTCAGTCTGAGACTGGTTGGAGCTGCAGTTTGCAAGCATTTTGAAAGATCAACACATTTTTTTTTATTAAAAAGACATTGACCCCCTAATCTGCATGTAATCTGCAGTTTGATTGTACAACATTTTTAGTATAAGATAATTATACTATCACACAAAACAACTTTTGAAATAAATTTAATAAATATTTGTTTTAAAAAAATTTAAAAAGCCTTTTTGATGTGATCATCAATACTAAAAAGAAACTATAAAATTTCAAAGGCTTCAAATTGAAGTCAATACAAGTTAATCAACTTTATTATTTTTTGTGGGAAGGGACGGTCTTCTAAGATAATTAACATAATAAATAATATTTAATCCCTCTAAAAGGTCAACCTTATCAAATAATTGTTTGAAATTCAATAACATCAAAACAAAAATTTAAAGGTAATACAATTTATAATTTATGCTTAAACGTACACACTTGCACAAACATTTTACAACAATAATTTATTGTTTTCCAATTGTTGGCATAGCAGAAAAAATATCACATGTGATGGTATTGCAGCTAGCCCCAACACTTTATTGTCGTTTAGTTCATTCAATCAAGTATGTACCGGTACCAAATACACTGTTATCAAACAAACAAAAAAGTTACAAAATAGTGCTAAAAAAATAAAGTTTAAGAAAGAATAATTTAAAATGTTGAGACTAGATGAGTAATGGTAGGGTAATTTTAGTCTATTACAGAATTTCACAAGTTGAAATCAAAACATAAAGATAATATAGACATATCCAAGCAACACACCAGCCTTTCTCAAACTGTGAAGTGCATTCTCCCTAGACGATCCTCTAAAGGAGGACACAACAGGGAGTATTTTCATGGTAGTTATAAATTCATCTTTAAATATTGACAGTTAAATAGAAATATTACCAATATTTCTAAAATTGAAATGTTTTAAATAGGAGACATTGTTTCATCTTCTAACAGGATCTTTTAAAATGTATACTGTTTTTGCAAGAGGCATCTGCAACAATATTGATTCAAAACTATGTATGGAAAACATTTCAAAATATTCGATAATGTGATTCTTCTCAATGTTCTTGTGACAGAATAGTCAAAGTTCTCAGACTGTCATAAATCAATGTTAAATCATTATGATGATGACTTTTTTGTGACAAATAAAAAAGTCAGGGGCAAGATGTTTTATTTCACATGAAAATGATCTTACAACAACCATGCCCATTTTCCTCACTTAATAAAACTGGCTAGTGCTGCCTCCATCTTTATTAGACTTAATATGATTTTTTAAAAAAGATGAATAGTGTGCTATGATCGCATATGTTCAATGTTGTCGGGCGACCCATTTTTTTTTTTACTTTAACCTTCATATGCACTATTCTGACCATAAGAAAAAGACTTTGTGGTGGAAAAAGGATGAAAAATTTCTGAAGCTAATGCAGGGAAATGCTTGCTGAACCAATATTATCTAAAGAAAGAATGTTTTCTAGTAAAGAAAACACTAAACTTTCTATGAAACACTATCTCAGAAAAATATAAACATACAAACTTTGTTGAACAGAAGATAAAATGATTTATGTGAAATAAAACCTGAAAATTGTGGTATAATTATTTGTCTTTAAGTTCTTTTTTTTTTTTTTAAAAACCCTTCATTACCCCACTGTGGGATTCTACAGAGCTCCTCCATGCTGGTTAAAGGGGGACAAGAAGGAAGCTTTTATTTTCTTTGGGGAAAGGGGGGGGGGGGGGCTTGCCACTGGTGAAAGTTTGAGAAACACTTCATTACACATTTAGATGTTTTCATATTAGTAATGGAAGAATTCCCTCCCTTAGTGTTGAAGAACACTGTAAGCTTACTGACAAGTCATTTTGATTGAAAAAAAACAAAACAATATAAAGCTTCGTTTTGGCATCACCCAAGAAAACATGTTGTTTTACTGACATAGCCAACACTCTGAGCATATATTTATTTTGATATTATAAGCACATGCTAGCAACATAGAACAGAACAAAACCATAAAACAAGATCATGAAGTAGTTAGGCACAGATGCACTCATTAACATAATATGGAAGTATATTAATGAAGAACGAATATTTGTTTATTAGTGATTCTTTCAATTACGTGATATAAGATATTGTAGTTCAAAGGATTTCTAAAATATGTCCTAATAGTCCAGGAAGTAATCATTCTAGAAACAAAATAACAAAAAGGGTCATAGGAAATAATCTATTTTTATCTTATCTATCATGTTTTATCTAAAAATAATCTAGATCTAGTTATCAATGTTTGATTAGATAAGTTTTTCTAGGATGATAAAAAAAATTAATAAGGAATCTCTTTAACCTTTAATCTATGCAACTAAGTTACAAAATGCTTAACATTTTATATTCCAGATTCATATTAGATTTAGATCTATAATTTATTGCCATTATCTTTTTATTTTAGATACATCTGCCTGGTCATTTCATGAAATAGTGGAAAACTGAAGATCAAGTTTTCGTGACTTAAGTATTTTTCTATAAACCACCAACCACTGTTGATCAAATGTGTCCCTGTCTAAGCAAATTTATTTCATTAAAAAATTAGTAATTAAATTTAGTACAAACTTTGTGATCTGATAATAATATGTGATGGATTTCTCTTTTTTTTTTAACAAGCTTATTAAGAAAAATGAAAATAGTTCTTCTGCCATCTTCAGTAATATAATTTAACCAATAAAATGTGTCCACAGCCCTTCAGTAATATCCTCATTTAAATCAATTCAAATAACATTTTTAAAAAACATTATTAAAAGCCATTCAACTACTGAATAGAAATGAGTAGTAGATCCATCATCAGATAAGTCTTCACACATCAATAGGCCCATACACACACTTAAGCAGTTTATTGATGTTACAAGCCCAGCAAACCATTGAAATAACACAGGGGCAACAAAACAGCAATGAATACTATAATGTTCCTTAACAGAATTTTGATGTCCTGGTGCACGGCGTAGCTACAAAGTGTGTTGCTAATGGAGTTGATCTCATGGGAGATGACAATGAAGATGAAAGAGGTGATGACCACATTGAGCACTGGGTAACTAGGTATGAGAACCAGGACACCATGGGTGTCGGCTGCCATCCAGATATGATATTGACTAATGAAAAGCTGGTGGAAAACAAAAATAGATTTTTAAACATAAAGACTTTTAAGTAAAGAGCAGTGTTCTAAAATCTCTATTTCTTAATCATTCCCTATGATACAGTGTATTTATGAGGCATTAGTAACATATAAATATAAAGTAGTAAAGACAAAATACTTTGAGAATAATAAAGAAAACTAACAATTAAATCAAGGACATTTTTATTTATACATTTTAAAATACACTTTATTTTTTCTAATAAACTAACTATATTTATAGCATTCCATCAGTAAAATACATTCATACAATATAAGCTTGTCTTCGAGTCCGAAGATTAGTGAGGAATACAGTATTTCCCATGGCTGCGTAGCCCCAGCTGTGACCTACATATTTTGCCACATCCAGGGCAAGCATAACCATTGTGGGAAGCGTGGTCAAGAGGCCAAGTGCGCTTGAACTTGGCTTGGATACATAGAAGGGGGCTTGAGGTTCGACACCCGACTCGGGCAGAGTTGTGT
This sequence comes from Biomphalaria glabrata, assembly GCF_947242115.1. Taxonomy (NCBI): domain Eukaryota; kingdom Metazoa; phylum Mollusca; class Gastropoda; family Planorbidae; genus Biomphalaria; species Biomphalaria glabrata. The sequence goes on from NC_074726.1 coordinate 15,574,626, forward strand.
TTACTGAGCGCCTAAAGGCAGCACGGAAAACCAACTCCTAGATACCCCCTCCCCCCAATGGTCCACAAATGAGATTGGACCAAAAGCGCTCTGAGCATGCCATAAACATGAAAGTAGCACTATATAAAAGCTATAATAATAATTGTCCGCAGGTGGTCGATTTAGATTTTCTTTTCATCGTCTGCGTTTGTCCTCGGCAGCAGAATTTCTTTTGGTCTCAAATGTGTATCCTGCAGCCTTCGTGAGTGACCTCCAGCTGTCTCATTCCGACGCCGCATGCAGCCAGGTGATCTCTTCTATGTCAGCCAAGGAAAGTTGACACCTAAGCTGGTCTTTGAAGCATTTCCGTGGGGCACCTCTGTTACGTCAAACACCTTTTAGCTCATCAAAAAAGACTGCCTTTGGCATACGTTCGTCTCCCATATGGGATACGTGCCCTGCCCGGCTTAGCTGTCAGACCATAAGAAGTCCCTCTATACTGTTCATACGGGCATTAGCAAGAACATCGCTGTTTGTAGTGCGGTCCTGCCACCGTATTTCCATGATGAAGTGCAAGCATCTTTGGTGAAAGTGCTCAAGAAGTCTTAGTTGTTTTTTATATAGTGTCCATGTCTCAGAGCCAAATAGAAGGGTTGAGAGAACCACCACCTGGTAGACATTGATTTTTGTAGGCAGGCGGAGCAATTTGTTCTTCCAAACTTCCGCCTGAAGGCATCCAAAAGCCCTACTAGCCCTAGCCCGACGGTTATTAACTTCCCTTGAAAGTGAGGCATCATTTGACACTATACTACCTAGATATGTGAAGTGGTCTACCACATTAAGGGGCTGTCCATTTACTGTGATCCTTGGGGCTCAGTATGTTTCATTGGGTGACTTCTGGAACATGACTTCTGTTTTCCCGAGGTTTATAGATAGACCAAAAGAGGCGGCAGCATATGCAAATTCGTTTACCGCATTCTGGAGGTCATGTTCATTGTGAGCTAGCAGAGTGCAATCATCGGCATAGAAAAGCTCAGTTATGTCCATCTCCTTTGTTCTTGTATGGGATAGTAGACGCCGGAGACTGAACACATTGCCGTCAGAACGAAACCGGATGTAGATGCCTTCATGCAATCGCTGCCTCATGTAATTAGTAAATACACTATCATGTACTTAGAAATGTTATATACCGGTATATAATACATATCACAGCTATTGATCTCTTTGGAAGGCTGAGCAAAAGGTTGATTGTTAGAAAGTGGTGGACAAATTGTAAAGAAGAATTAAATAAGTTCAAAATGAAATGTAACGATGTTGGACTATGCAGCTGATGATTACAGTTAAGGGACTATTTATGTAAATGATCTATTCTTCATTTGTTGTGTGAAGAAATAAGTCTGTGGAACTGATTTCTAGTTACTGTATTAAGAGTAAGAAAGTAATAAAAGTTTATACATTTTTAATAACAGTGCAAAGTTGCAGCAATTACAGACTTGTTTACATCCTTGACAGCACTGGAGATTATGATCAAACAAAAGTATAAATAGCCAAAAATGAAAGTCAACACTTACCTCTAGAGAGATTTTACCAAACCAAGCAAAGAAAGAGCTATATCTAGTACGAAGGCAACCAAGAACATTTCTTAACAAAATAAATGAAATAATCTGAAATAAAAAATGTGTACAAATGATTTTTGTATTTAAATGTATAAAGATCATTTACTATACCTTACTCAGGTGTCCAACTCAAATAGTGATAATTTAGAAAATTACTCTTGGCTAAGAAACAATTTTATCTTTCGAAAAAGTTCTATGGGCATTTTAAAACAAAATTGAGTTTGCTTTCATTTAGAGTGCCATAATAACATGATAATAAAAACCAGATATTTAAAAGTTCTAGAAAAAGAAAAAAAAATCATTTTATAACTGGAGAATTATTTTTATCAAATCTACTTTTTACTTTTACATCACTGTACCAATTAGAATAAGCTCTCCTGCCTTGCTTAAGGTTTTGAAAGGAGGGTGATGCAACAGACTTATTTAAATATCTTACTCTTTAATATTGTTCCTAAACAGAAGTGAAATTAAATAGATCATCTGTTTGGATGAAGGATAGTGTATGGAAAAGTTAAAGATATCTTTTTTATGAATGGGTCTAGGGTGAGTTTGGGGAATCAGATAAGCATGAAAAGATTAACATCTTTTTGACTAGGGTCAGTTGAGACCAGAGTTGATACGAGTTGATATCACATGGTCATGGCGGGGACAAGTTGATATGAGTTGGATGATTAACTTTTTTAAAAAAAAGGGGGATTTGATATAAATACCAATTAGTTAAGAACTAGCTACTCTATCCAATGACAGCCACTCTGTTAGCATCCCAATGAATTTCTGTGAAGTCTATGACTAAAAAAATGCACTTACTGGAAGAAAGACCAGGTAGGAATGTACATCATTACATTGAACTTTACTGCTACATAATACTGAGAAGACAGCATAACTCTGGAGATGTAAGAACCCACATGATGGAAGATACCAATAGTACATCAAATAACATAACACAAAATATTACATGATTTAGATTTTAGAGTGAGGCTTATAGATCATTACATAAATGTTTCTGCTTATAAACTGTTTATTAAAACGTCACAGGACCAAATTAAAATGTTGATGAATTATTAGATTGAAAAAAAAAGATACAGCAATTAGTCACAAGATGAACTAAAGGATTACATGTATAATTTTCAAATGTTGTATTAACTAGGACTTCAAAAGATTATACATTTAGTATTATCCATTTAAACAGGATTCACTGCTTTATTAACAATATTTATTAACTAGTTTTAATTTTAAAAATTATATGATTAGGTCTTATAAAAATATATAACAACATCAACAACCGGGTAATGCCTTACCCCAATGCCAATTAGTGACAGTGCACATAACGTCCAAGAAATAGTATTTGAAAACAAATTTCCTGGACCATCATCCTTGATGATTTTATAACGCACTAACACCTTGTAACCAAAGGCAAACAGCATACCATACACTGGACTCTGAATTTAAAAGTTCAATTTATTTTAAAAAAATATATAATATATAGTATATGTATAGTATATAAAATATAACCCTACAAAATTAATCATGCTATGTTATTAAAATTAAAATGTGCAAAAAAAAATATTTAATATTTGTGTAAACCAGACATTTTTAGATCTAATGAATCTGTAGTAGTAGTAGTAGTTTCCCTTTCAGTCCTTGTGGTCTCTAGGGCAGGTAATGTGAAGGTCATCTGTTTCTGTTGCCTACAGTTATCAAGGGTGTCATGTGGCCAAAACAAAGACCAACAGCCTTTACTTTTCTCCTACTAATGTCAGGTATCTATTAGAGCTGGGTGGTCTCAAAGGCGCCCAAAGATCCTGAAATTATCTGATTTATTTATTACCATGCCCTAGATCTTAACACTTACAAAACGATCCAGCTGCCATCTAAACCTCCACTCATGGATAGAATCATCTGATGTTACAAACAAGGCTTTTAAAGGACGGGTGAGAAACACTTTTTCAAAGAATACCTGCAAAAATAGAAAACAACAATTATTTTTGTTTTAATATTTTTTCTTTTGATTGAGAATAAAAAAAAACATTATGACAATTATCCAATGAGTGATACTAATATCAGAACAATGCCAAATCAAATTATTAGTACTTTTTTCAAAGAAGGTTAACTATCATAAAAGCATTAAAATTAAGTACTTCAGTCAAAATATTAGCAATAATATATTATGTCTGAAATTCTATTATATTAAACTATATTATAGAAAAAGTAAAATATTATACATATAAGTCCAATCTACAACAGAACAAGACAATATGTTTAATAAAAAAAAATTGAGAAAAACAGCTTTAATAAATCGCTGGAACGGTTTCACACATAAATATATTATTTATGTAATAATAATTCAAGTTCTATGTAAAGAACATCCAAAAATATCTTAGTTAACTCAGACTGTTTATTGAAGTGGTTTGCATTAACAGGTCAAGCATGAAGTAAACTCTTACCTCTGATAAATAAAAAAGGGAGATGACTACTATCAAGGCAACAAATTTGAGTATCATGTACAGGTAGAGCATTGGATTGGCTGAATCAATAAATACAACCATAAGCTTATTATTTCAGTAAGAAAAAACAACATAGTATGTAAAATAAAAAAAACAATCAATTGGCTTTCAAGGTCAAATCTCTATGTGTCTTTGTAACTCTATTGAAACAATTTTTTTTTTAAGTTTCATAAACCAGCTTCCTTTATTCTGTTGAACAAATTATGTCAGATATTGACTGGGTAAAAATTATTATATTTTTAAAAGTCTAAATAGATTGTATTAATAACAGGCCTAATAATAAATTGTTCTTGCTATATAAAAAATAATATTACATTTATGTAACAATAACAAATTATCTTAATTGAAAATATTAGGACTTACATTCAGAAAACTGAGCTGTGATGATGTATAGAGGAATAGGTAGGACTTACATTTAGAAGACAAGCTTTGAGTTGTAGAAGGAATAGTTAGGACATATATCTTGAGGGAATGAGCTATGACATGTGAAGGTATGGTACCCCGACAAAATCAACAAAATAGTGCAAACAAAATAGCGTCGACAAAAAAGCTCAGAAAAAATATATTTCAGTCATTTTGATCAAAATACTTAAGATATTGTAATATTTTTTTGTTTTAATGATATCATTATTTTTCAGTCATTTTGCAGGAAACACTTTAGATATCTTAAAACATTAATATACAGACAGTAAGCAAAAATTATAATAAGCTAAAATGAATAAATTCAAAATATATCATTTAATAACAATCCAAAAATGTACTTCGAAAATAGGTTAAGATACTAGTCAGATTTATACACACACAAACTTTCACTGGCGACCAATATAGTTGTCCTCCTAATAGTCATACAAATTCCCCATAACATTTTATGCATTTTAACATTGGTGAAAAGGTGAATGATATAAAATGTAAAGTACTCTTCTTCTCTGCAAATATGGCATACTTTCAGATCTATTAATATTGAAAAAGATAGAGATATAAAGCAAAATGCTGCCCAGGACATTAAATAATTACTAATAATCCAGTACTTTTATACACATCATATATAAGTCCACGCTATTTTGTCTTGCGCTATTTTGTCAGGAAATTTTGCACTACTATTTTGTCCGGTCACCCTGAAGGAATAGTTAGGCCTTAAATTCAGAATCAGAGGCCTGGGCTGTCGGGTCACAGTGAAGGAATAGTTGGGACTTAAATTCAGATTCAGAAGCCTGTGCTGTGACGTGTGAAGGAATAGTAAGGACTTACCTTCAGAAGACTGAGCTGTGACGTGTGGAGGAATGGCCATGACCAAATAGATCACCAAAAACCAGAAAGAGACCAGAGGTACAAAATAGTAAAACTGGTAAGGCCTGTTCATCACAAAGCAAAGAGTCACCACTAAAATGTTCATTCTGAACAAAACCTGAAATGAAAAACAAGACAAAACAATAACTAGCAGACTTGCTATATACATCTGTTTAGTGTGTCCAGTTGAAGGCACTCTGCAGGTTAGTGTTAAAGTCAGATTTTTATACTTTTAAAAAAAAAAAGAAAAATCAACAATTATAAAAAAATGAGATATTTCTTTGATTTTAATTAAGATTAGAAGTACCCAAGGATTGCAATAAATAGAGAATTTTATCATCACCAATTGTGCACCTGTGCAATTCAATTTTTAATTAAGCTTTAAAAGATAGTTCCACTTAATGTCCATTCTTGAATTTTAATATTAATTATCATTACATGCCAAACCTTCTTATTTCTTCTAAAATTTCTTTCATTTTCGTTACAAGAAATACATTAAAAAATACATTTTTTTAAAAATACAATACCTCCATTATACAACTTAAAAAAATATAATAAAACATTAAAAACAAAATTAATTTTAAAAATATTTAGTTCAAACTGGGTATCAAACCAATGATTTTTTTTATAAAACATTAAAAACAAATTAATTTTAAAAATATTTGGTTCAAACTGGGTATCAAACCAATGATTTTTTTTATAAAACATTAAAAACAAATTAATTTTAAAAATATTTGGTTCAAACTGGGTATCAAACCAATGATTTTTTTGACACCATAAGATTCATGAATGTACGTTATTAACAAATCAGGCTTTAAATCTAGACTTAGAAGACAATGCTAAAAATTTTCCTGAACATTAATTTATTATACTTGAACGCAATGGTCCTTTCAAGAACACAATGTTGGATCTAGACCTAGATATAGCCTCTAGCCAAATTTACATTTATTTATTTTTTACTTTTAAAAATTATAATGGTCAAACTAAAGTTTTCCCCATGTGATCAATGAGCTAGTAGATAATTCTTTTCTCAGCGATATACATCAATTTTTAAATATCTAGGAAAATTGTTAGAGCCATTTTGGAGATCAGCTGTCCAGGTTTCAGGATCCAGAATCCATGAAGTTCTGACTTGAATAGAGGTATTTTAATTTTGTATTTGTGAACTGTGGACTTAACAGCAGAATCAAAGAGATACATTAATATTTAATATTTCCTACAGTACAGGATGGTATAACAAGAGAGAGAAAAAGAAAAGTCATTTTAAAAATCTTTAGTTCTTTAGGATTTAAGGATTGTGCATTACGATGCAGTATTTTGAATTCTTTAGTCAAAAGATATCTGGCAGGCAAATCAGTTATTTTACACAATAAGAAAATATCTGAATGATTCAGATTTATTTTTATAAAATGGTTGTTACCCACAAAGTTAGTCTACAATTCTTTCTGTATTTCTAATTTTTAAAAAAGAGTAGTATATTTATTCCTAAGTTTAGTGGGTCTTATAAGACCAATAGGAGCCTGTGAGGTTGATTGTATACATGTCTTTTTTCTTTGACATATCTTTAATTTCCAAGTTATAAAACGGCATCTATGGTGACCATCAAAAGATGTGGGCTGTTCCTAGGAGGAACAAATGAGAAGGAGGACAACCATTCAGATCTTTACTTAAAGCTCAAACAAATAAAGCCTATAGGCAATGATACAATGTTTCAATTGAAGCAGCTAAACAATTTCTAAAGTCCATTAACATAAGCTTTAATGCTGAAGTCTGTGCTTGTAAAGATAGAACTAAATATGAGGGGAATTAAAATTAAAATTAATGTTTAGAGTTATAAGAAGAAAAGTAATTGAATAACAACACAAAAAGTAAGGGATTATGCTTATTTTCCAGTATGTAATCAACAAAAGTAATCAGGTCAGCTATATTACCATAACAAGAGTAATCAGGTCAGCTATATTACCATAACAAGAGTAATCAGGTCATCGATATTACCACAACACAAAAGTAATCAGATCATCTATATTACCACAACACAAGAGTAATTAAGTCAGCTATATTACCACAACACAAGAGTAATCAAGTCAGCTATATTACCATTACACTAGAATACCAGAGAACATATAAATCCAGTAAAATACTTCTCTATCTGTGTATTCTAATTTGAACAAGTTGGCATTTTATGGCAAAGGTCTAACCAGCATTTACTTCAACTATTCAAGTTGGGGCCCTCTCAGTGCTTTTCTGTATTAATGTTATATAATGGGGGAATTCCTTGGATAAATTGGTTAAATTGCTTTCAAATTTAGGTTTTTATTAGTAATAGAACTAGCCTGGACTTTTTTATTTAAGTAAAATTGTGGAACAGAAGTAATGAACAGTTATTTATATGACTGTAAGATAAGACTAGTCGAAATGATCAAAGTTTGTAAAAGTAATTTGATATTAAGACCGTTATTATTCATTTGGATTTTTCTGTACATGAATGGTATATTGCTGTCAATGAAAACTTGTATAGCACATTAAAAATTTTTTATACAAAATAAACAAGAAAAGAAAAAAACTATAATGGAGAATAAAATAATTTTGATCTCCAAGTTGAATCTAGGAATTTAAATAAATGTAAATTTTAATTATTTCTCTTGAAAATCATTTTCTTTTTAGGAAAAATCCTGTCCTGACAAATGGAATAGTACTCATTTAAGTCACCTGCCCTTGAATATCAAATTTTCTTGATGTTTTAATTGCAAAATGACAAAATTAAGATCCCAAGGCTACAAAGCTTTAAAATATTTCAAAAAGCATTCTTAAAAAATCCTATTTTTTAATTTTTCTTTGAAATACAATAGGAGATCTTCATAAATGAAAGCAAAGAACAAGTCAAAGAACAAGTCAACTTTGTCAACAAAGAGCAGATTACTGTGAATACACTTTGCTATGGTAATCTCCAATAACAAATCAACATGCAGTTAGTACACATTTTGTGGAGAATATTTAACTATTTGAAAGTACTTTTGCTACTTAAAGTATAACATGACTAAACTTAAAACTGTATGCTCAAACTAGGGTTAATTTATAGGATCTTGAACACACTAGAGAGATGGCTGGCTGCAAGACCAAGTAGTATGTAACAAATACCCAAGGTTCTATTCTATTCAATGTCATTAAATTTTCCCTTCCAGAAGGTTAGGAGAATGTGCCATTATGATAGTTTCAAGATGAAACACACAACTAATAGGATCAAAGAAATGAGAGAATGTGCCATTATGATACAGTTTCAAGATGAAACACACAACTAATAGGATCAAAGAAATGAGAGAATGTGCCATTATGATACAGTTTCAAGATGAAACACACAACTAATAGGATCAAAGAAATGAGAGAATGTAGCATTATGATACAGTTTCAAGATGAAACACACAACTAATAGGATCAAAGAAATGAGAGAATGTGCCATTATGATAGTTTCAAGATGAAACACACAACTAATAGGATCAAAGAAATGAGAGAATGTGCCATTATGATAGTTTCAAGATGAAACACACAACTAATAGGATCAAAGAAATGAGAGAATGTGCCATTATGATACAGTTTCAAGATGAAACACACAACTAATAGGATCAAAGAAATGAGAGAATGTGCCATTATGATAGTTTCAAGATGAAACACACAACTAATAGGATCAAAGAAATGAGAGAATGTGCCATTATGATACAGTTTCAAGATGAAACACAGAACTAATAGGATCAAAGAAATGAGAGAATGTGTTTAGAATAGCTCTTGGTATGTTTTTTTTTAAATGCTAGTATTTAACAGCAATTTACAGAATATAAAATTGACTGCTTAAAATTTACTAGGAATAAAGTGATTAAAAACTTTTGAATAACTTAGCAAGTTTCCTGAATATGTTGAAAGTTTAGTCCTTAACTCTATCAGTCAATTTCTAACAAAAGAAAACTAAATTTCCTTCAATGTTGTACTTATATGTCTGTTGTATAAAAAAACAACTGTAGTCTGTACAAACAGCCCATCTGTTAAAGACACAAATAATCTGTGGCAAGCTTCATTGTTGTTTTTATTCTTAATAATACATATGTGAATATATGTGAACCAACATTCTAGAGAATATATAGTCAATCTTGGTTAAATGGACCAGCCTCTTTTCTTTTTCAGCTGAAGCTATTCAAACTTCTCTTAATAAGTAAAATTAAATAAGGTCTATTGAATTTGAGCCTTTGAATAGTGAGCCTTTTATCTCACACCCCTCCTTAACTTGACAAAGATTTCATCAGAACACTTTAGGCAGTTCAATAGTGCATCCTATTTGTTGTAGATCTCATTTTGAACAACTTTTTTGTACTTTTAGTTTGTAGTGAACAAAGTTTGTAAGCAATGGTAGTTCTTGTTTACATTCTTATCTTATCTTATATAATACAGACGTTACTTCTAAAAAGAAGATGATTATGTCCTACGCGTAATGCATTTAGTCATGCATATTAACCAATGACCTAAATTCTGCTAAGTCACTGGTTTTCCTGGCTAGCTCAGGCAACCCATTCCATGCTCTAATAGCGCTAGGGAAGAAGAAGCATTTGTATAAATTTGTCCTAGCATATGGAACAAGGTATTTGCCCTTATCCTTGTGTCTTTCTGAGTATTTTATTAGATTTTGTTTTTGTGTTTTGTGTTCAGTGTTTGATGTATAATTGCTACTTTACTTTTGAGTCTTCTATCCTGAAGGCTTTCTAAATTTATTGATTTTACTAAAGGTGTTACTCTAGTCAAATGTGAATATTCGTTTGTTATGAATCTCATTGTTCTTTTTTGTGTCTGTTGCAGTTTCTTAATGTTTTCTTTAGTTGAGGGTTCACTGTACTGAGGAACAATTAAAGTAAGTTGTGACGTTTCATTAGGTTATGAATAGCACACCCCAATCTTGTAACATAGGAAACATTCTGATAGGCCAGCTAGCTATAACGACCTAAATTATCATATCTTCAGGTGATCCAATTAACAAGAATTGACTGTATAAACATGTAAGAACATTAAACGGTAAAATTAATTTCATCATTCATTCTATTATTTGTGTACCTATTTTTAAAGTGCTCAAAAAAGCTATGCATGTATGTATATAAATTAACCTAATGAAAACAATCTACAAAAAAAAAATGTGTGCTTTAAAAAAATATTTGGGCGTTTTTTTTTAATATTTGCTGGGTATGGTATCTCATTAGAAAAAAAAATTATAAACATGTACTAAATTTTGATTTTTAGATATCAATGCAAAAAGTTTAGCAGCAATGTCTGATATTTACTTTTAGATGATTGTCTTTAATTAAATTGATGTCTTAACATTCTGAGAAAAAAAACTATTTTGATAATGAACAAAAATGAAACACAAAGAGACAGAGAGATGGTGTTCTTTGGAAAGACTGGAAGAGACAGGGACTTACTTCAAACACTCGCCTCATCTGGTTGTTACGATACCGCCAAACAATTTGGCATTGCCGCCAGCCCTGCAGAAACCAAGCAGTTTGGTCAATTCCTTTAAACTAATGATGGGTTATTTAGTTTTGTATCTACCACATAAATTCTAAGATGTAGCAAGACAAACAAAGTCTCCCTTAAAAAAAACATGAAGATATTCAGGGCAAGTGACATAGAGCTAACTTATTTCAGAAGATGCCAATGAGTTTATCCTTAGCCAGTGCAATGACCATTTCAACACTTGCTAGTTGCTTGGTGAACTCTAAACCTCAAGATAATAACCTGGGACTTTCGCTTGGGTATCTTAATCTTCCTACCACATCAATAAGTAGGAGTAAAATGATTCACTATGCTAAAACATAATACTCAACTACAGTTTATTTTAGGATACAAGATAACCTACTATTAATATATATTTTTTAGATTTAAAAATTAAAATGCTTGTAAAAGAAGTTTCACAAGCAAACTTGTTTTAGCATTATAGAATTTTGGCTATGCTGTCAATTTTTTGTTTCTGTTATTTGTTTGATTGGATGTCATAATTTGGCATGTTACATGATTTCTGCACAGCCATCCAGAGTGTGTTTGTTCAATGTTAGATCAGAGTTTCATAGGAAAGAATTGTGAGCATTGCTGTTTTATAAATTTCCTTTAGAGGGTTAGCTATTTTAATGAATAGAATCAGAAAGTAAAGGAAATATAACTCAACTGAATATGTTGAGAAATGATACAATTGTATTTCTTGAGGTTTTTAAAAACATACTTTGAATTTTTAGGTAAAAGTGATTGGATACATTTGGTATGGCGGAGGTCCTATAAATGTCAACAGGTGTTCCAAGTGAAATAAACATGTTTATGTAAAAGTGTAAGTTAAGTTATTCATTGATAAGTTTGCCTAATTTAATTTCTGGTTTATACTATGATAAATAAGCTGTAGCATTTAAGTTAAAAATTGAATTTATAGGAGATTGGAAGGAATTGATGTGAGAATGAACTTAGCTATTGGAAATACTTGTTGAATCCTCACTGACAGATACAATAAAACAACTGTATCTTACTTCAATAACTATTACTAATCATACCCTGGACTGTTTGCTCAATCTACACCATCAGGACCAGACGAGGCCCTGTACACTTGGTTAATAAATTGTACAGAATGGAACATATTCATTTTGTTATAAAGACTAGTAGCTTAATATTTATAGAATTTAATGTTTTTAACTTTTATATAATATGCCAACATGATACAACAATACAATATTTAAAAATAACTTAATTTGTTTAAACATATAAAGTGTTAACATATGCTGTAAATGTGAACAGATGGGTCATGAAATAAAATCTTCATTGAAAACAAAAATTATGCGAGTTTGCTTTTTTTGTTTTTCTTAATTTATACATCAAGTTGTAAGATAGAATCACTTGGTGAGTATGACAATAAGTCTAAATAATAAAATTTAAATTAGCATTGTTAACCAATATAATGCATCTCAAGGGGCTATGATAGAAAAGAGTGTTTAAGTAATCTAAACAAGTTCTGAAAAGATGGGTCTTAATGTTCTTCTTCCATGTAGTGAAGCTTGTTGTTTTTCTAAGCTCAATGAGAAGCAAGTGCCGAACCTTTGATCCATCCAAAAAAGAATAACTTTTTAGGGGGAAATATGGGAGAAAGTGTTGAGTCCATGGAGTGCAGTGCTCTCTTCTGGACACATGGAGTTATCAAATGACTAAGGTACAAGGGCATTTCTTTGTTGTAGATGCACTGATAACAAGAGGTGACCACCTTGTATGGATTGTATGCAAGAGAACAGTAGCAAAACCAAGTCTTGTTTTGCAGCTTTGATCTGAATTTGCTGCAGCTTAGAAGTTTTGTCATGAGGTTTACCTGCTAGCATCACATTGCAGTAGTCAAGGAGGGAGAGTATGAATTGTCAAATATGGTTGGAGCTGGCCTACTCTGTGCAGCTGCAGATAGAGAACTCTGCAGAGATGACTTATGTGTGGGTCAAAGGACAGAAGTTGAGTCAAAGAAAACTCCAAGAAAGCAATGTATGTTTTTGTTTCTATTCACCTACACGTTTACTTAATGCCACAATGACATAAATTGTATTTATTGAGTTTACTAATAACTTCAAGATTTAAAACAATTAGAAATGAACTTTCAAATTGTAACTTAGTAGAAATAAGTTAAAAATCAATCAATGAGGATATGTTCCACGGTGAGACGAGAGTCACAGTACTCACAAAGTGGGGGCGCCTCCCTCTTCAGCACAAACCAATATAGTTTGCCTATCAGATATCAAGGGATTGAACTTTAATGTTCAATATAGTTTGCCTATCAGATATCAAGGGATTGAACTTTGGTGTTTAATATAGTTTGCCTATAAGATATCAAGGGATTGAACTTTGATGTTCAATATAGTTTGCTTATCAGATATCAAGGGATCCAACTTTGATGTTCAATATAGTTTGCCTATAAGATATCAAGGGATTAAACTTTGATGTTCAATATAGTTTGCCTATCAGATATCAAGGGATCAAACTTTGATGTTCAATATAGTTTGCTTATCAGATATCAAGGGATTAAACTTTGATGTTCAATATAGTTTGCTTATCAGATATCAAGGGATTAAACTTTGATGTTCAATATAGTTTGCCTACCAGATATCAAGGATCGAACTTTGATGTTCAATATAGCTTGCCTATCAGATATCAAGGGATTTAAGTTTGATGTTCAATATACTTTGCCTATCAGATATCAAGGGATTGAACATTGGTGTTCAATATAGTTTGTCTATCAGATATCAAGTTCAAGTGTATAAATTGAACAACCATACAAAGTTATAGTGTAAAACTATTCTGTAATTTTTTTCTGAACAAAATGTGTAGAGACTGACATAAATTAAAAACTTATTTTTTTAAACATTGAACAAAAATAAATAAGGATGGCAGAAAAAAGAATTAAGTAAATAAACTCTGTGACAGGAAACATCCTGATCATTTCTAGTAATTAGAAGAGAATGCAGATCATTAGCCTACAAATAAAACTAGCAGACAGGAAGAAGTGAGAGCGAATCTATAAACAAACACATGAGGAGGGTCAATGAGTGTAAAGAAAAAACTTGCCTGAAGCTTTTTTTTTTTTTAAACTGACCAATCCTTTGTGCACACTGAACCAATTTTGACTTCAGTTCAGAATGACATTAACTCATGTTATAAACCTTGAAGATATTCAAGAGCTAGTCTAGTTCAAAATGCCACAAAATTAAAAAGAAAAAACATCAAGAAACTCCCATGTCATGTGGTCAGTACAACTATCAATAATCTCATAACTGTCAGGCAGCTTGATAGACTCTGGAACACTTAAAATTCTCACCCTTTAACAGACTTAAATGTGAACTCACTATAATGCCTTCAAATGGATTTAAGAAAAATACTTACTCCACATAAACTGAACACATTGCAACTTTTGATTCAATATAAACAACTAAATTAAATAAGGACTGTATTTTGGCACATATAATCTGAACACAGGTATAGCCTGCACAAATGACAAAATAAGTAAAAACAAAATTGTAAAACCTGCACCCTTATATACCTCGCATGTACACAAAGCATGACTTGCAGTAAACTTGTCACAATGGATTACTGGTATCTTAAAGATTCTCTAACGCAATGGTACTCTTCATTTTTTTGATGTTCATAAAGCTTTCAAATGTACATTTTCACAACCAAACAGCAAACTATAGGAAGTATAAAGACTCACAAATATGTCCATTCTTTTTGAAAAACAGAAAGAGAACGATTTAGCTAAAGTTTTGATTTGTTGTTCAATTGTTGAACTTTATATTACACACTCTACAACTATTCAATGAGGGTGATAAAGATGTGAAAATAGTGGACAATACCTCTCTTTTGTTTTTCAAAAGCCGTCCCACTGGTTATGTTGGATAAAAAGACCCAATTGTTTTCAACAACTTAATTTTTTTCTAGCCACTCACAAATGTGGGTAAAAGTTGCATAAAGAAAAGAAATCATGCAGAATCAAATGATACTAATAATCAAAACAAAAAATGTCAGCTTTAATGCTATAAAAAAAAAAAGAGAAATATTCATGGCAATCTGAAATCATTAAAGTTAAGTTAGTGGTTTCCAAACTGTACTCAAAGGCACCCTAATCAGCCAGTATCAATTCATAAGCAATCTAAAGTAATCTCTATGTGAAACAGAAAGACATCAAAAAATGCCATAGAGAGTTTTGAGTCCATGATTCAACATTTTTTAAATGCAATTTATGTATATGTGAATATATATATATATGTATGTATATTTATGTATATGTGTGTGTGTGCATGTGCGTGCGTGCATGTGTGTGTGCAGAACCTTACCACACAGTATCTTATAAATCCAAACTCCCCCTTGTCCCAGTAATAACAAAAGTGTCCAAATCCTGTGAGAAAGAGATATGAAGACACTAACACTCGGATGTGCATGTAGAGAGGCAGAACCTGATTGGAACAAAAAAAAACAACAGATTTATTTCAAATAAAAGAAAGCCAATATTTATGATACTTTGACTATTATAACACATTTTTTAACATAGCAAGTTTTTTATAAACCTTTATACCTGTTGAAATTAAGTATGAATAATGTTTAGAGCCCAATCAAATAAAAAATGTAGATCTATGACCCAACTACAAATCAGGTTTCTGCACCTACTCAGAATGCCAACCATGAGAGCATTCAACACAACTCAGATTCAAAGCAAATGTAATAGCTACTTACTTTTATAAAATGACAGATTGACAGTATGTGTACTAAAAGTCCAATGAGGTGAGTGCATATCTCTATTCAAGCTCTAGTGAGATTTCAAATACAGATTTAGTGAAAACCAGAAAGATTTTAAATGTGAATCTACTGACCTTGCTAGCACCAGTCAGATGGTAGATGAGAATGACCAACTGCATCCAACCTTTCCATTCATCTGTTTGGTCTCTGTGCAGCATGTTCACCTGTGCACACACACACAAACATTACAAGATTGAACTATAACATGTTTATAACTCTACAAGAAATTTTTTTTTTTTTGTAGAGGAACATATTTTCAGGGAAGACAAGTTTATTAAGTTCTACTAGCCCCAGACTGATCTAAGTGCAAGTCGCTATGAGATATAAAGCTTTGTGAGAAAAGCCTTGACCACAATTTTCTTTATTAAACTTTCAATCAAAGCAATAGTGTCCAATTATTATTGAGATAAAATTGCAAAGAATATAGAATGAGAAATCAGCAAGACCTGACAGACCTCCAATAAGGCATTACAGGAAATAAGAATGGTCAGTCCATTGTTAGTTTGATACTTGTGCCACAATTAGCAAGTGTTGCTAGGTAGAAGGTCAGTAGTGGTCAATGAACTCACTTACCTTGTCAGTATTCTCTGTAAAAAAGAAACCTAATATCATGACATAAGCAAAGGGTAAGCAGAAGTTCAAGGTTGTATAATACTTGTTTTCTTTCATGAAGAAACTTGTTCTGAAAGTCAATAGAAATATACCAAGTGAGTAGAGAGAAGTATAGATGTCTAAGTGAGTAGAGAGAGAAGTATAGATGTCTAAGTGAGTAGAAAGAAGTATAGATGTCTAAGTGAGTAGAGAGAGAAGTATAGATGTCTAAGTGAGTAGAGAGAGAAGTATAGATGTCTAAGTGAGTAAAAAAAAGGAGTATAGATGTCTAAGTGAGTAGAGAGAGAAGTATAGATGTCTAAGTGAGTAGAGAGAGATGTATAGATGTCTAAGTGAGTAGAGAGAGAAGTATAGATGTCTAAGTGAGTAGAGAGAAGTGTAGATGTCTAAGTGAGTAGAGAGATGTATAGATGTCTAAGTGAGTAGAGAGAAGTATAGATGTCTAAGTGAGTAGAGAAAAGTATAGATGTCTAAGTGAGTAGAGAGATGTATAGATGTCTAAGTGAGTAGAGAGAAGTATAGATGTCTAAGTGAGTAGAGAGAAGTATAGATGTCTAAGTGAGTAGAAAGAAGTATAGATGTCCAAGTGAGTAGAAAGAAGTATAGATGTCTAAGTGAGTAGAGAGAAGTATAGATGTCTAAGTGAGTAGAAAGAAGTATAGATGTCTAAGTGAGTAGAAAGAAGTATAGATGTCTAAGTGAGTAGAAAGAAGTATAGATGTCTAAGTGAGTAGAGAGAAGTATAGATGTCTAAGTGAGTAGAGAGAAGTATAGATGTCTAAGTGAGTAGAAAGAAGTATAGATGTCTAAGTGAGTAGAGAGAAGTATAGATGTCTAAGTGAGTAGAAAGAAGTATAGATGTCTAAGTGAGTAGAGAGAAGTATAGATGTCTAAGTGAGTAGAAAGAAGTATAGATGTCTAAGTGAGTAGAAAGAAGTATAGATGTCTAAGTGAGTAGAAAGAAGTATAGATGTCTAAGTGAGTAGAGAGAAGTATAGATGTCTAAGTGAGTAGAAAGAAGTATAGATGTCTAAGTGAGTAGAGAGAAGTATAGATGTCTAAGTGAGTAGAAAGAAGTATAGATGTCTAAGTGAGTAGAAAGAAGTATAGATGTCTAAGTGAGTAGAAAGAAGTATAGATGTCTAAGTGAGTAGAAAGAAGTATAGATGTCTAAGTGAGTAAAAAAGAAGTATAGATGTCTAAGTGAGTAAAAAAAAGGAGTATAGATGTCTAAGTGAGTAGAGAGAAGTATAGATGTCTAAGTGAGTAGAGAGAAGTATAGATGTCTAAGTGAGAAGAGAGATGTATAGATGTCTAAATGAGTAGAGAGAAGTATAGATGTCTAAGTAAGAGATAAGTATAGATGTCTAAGTTAGTGATACATTAATAAAATGTATCTTCATTAGTGATACATTAATAAAATGTATCTTCAAAATAATGAAAAAGCTTAAATTAATTTGCAAACCAATATAATTCTAAGAAAGATGATTAGTTAGCAAGTGTTGCATACATAAACAAAAAATATCAATTCTAAATGCCAGCCCTTGCTGGTGAACTCTGACTGATTGTAGATAAATAAAGGGGAAATTCATACCCACGTAAATACCAAACCCATAATCAAATAGGAAAGGTGGGTTTGATTTTTTGGCACATCGGCACTCGTGCCCGTAATCCCTAAAAGGTTACTCTCCCTTCATACCACAAGGGCTAAATTTTATTTAGTTAAGTTATTAAAAACAAGGTAAATAGTAAAGGTAGTTAAAATTTAATAATTTAGTAAAAATCTTTTGTAAATATTATATGTACACAATTTCACAAATCAAATCTTCATAGACAACCAGACCTCCCGGACAAAGCCCGGTACCTTCCCAGGGTCGACATTGTCGAATAGTGTTTTTAAGTTGTGCGCTCTAAAAAATTTCCCCCTAATATCCTGATATCTGGGGCAATCAATGAGAATATGATCCACGGTGAGACGAGAGTCACAGTACACACAAAGTGGGGGCTCCTCTCTCTTCAGCACAGAGGAGTGCGTGATGTAGGTTGTAGGTGTGGCCAATCCTGAGTCTGGACATGGTCGTGCTTCTACGCCTTGTCAGACCCTTAGTTGTGGGCCACCTGACATCCACCACAATCTAAGTTTGTTGTGGGTCTCAGCCTACCATCGGTCCTGCCACTCTCGATAGGTGGCAGAGGCAATACTCTGTCTTAGGTCCGAGCAGGGAATTTGGGTTCCTGACACCGCATGATTTAGGGCTCTTTTTGCTTCTCTGTCTGCCGTTTCGTTTCCCTCTATGCCCACATGGGAGGGGATCCAGATGAAGGTCAGCTGCTATTTGGTCCAACAGCTTTAGGCTCTTATGTCTTCATCCGACCCAAAGCTTGCAATGCAGATTTGGAGTCGGAGCATATGATATATTTTCTCCTGTCTGATGCTTTGACGGCCATTAGTGATACAGCAACTCCCTGATTGACCCCCTAGCCACTGCCCTCCAACATAGGTCGATGACCTATGCTGGTAGCTCAGAGTGACCAGCCGGTTGACCCAGAGTGGGCCATCTGGGCCTCGGGTCTAGAGGAACTTGGAGCCAAAGTATTGTATTGTGGTAGTTATTCCTCGGATAGACACCTACTCAAATACCATGATCCCTTTATCCACCCTTACCTGTCGCAGTCCACGGCAAACGGACTGGTCTAAGACGTGGTGAGATTTTAAAGATGAGGAGACAGAGTAGTGGGTAATGGAGGCAAACTGATAAAGAGGTGACAGATACAATGACAGAAAAGAAGTAGGACACTTTTGAGCTCCAAAAGTGCTAAGGAAAGAGGGGTGCAGTTTAACGTCATGTCTCGGGGCGCAATAGGAAAGGTCACATCCTCGGTGAATATCAATCTATTATTAAAGATGAACGTGAACTGTAGTAAACTAAGTATGAATGTTAAACCTATAATTTAACATGAAGATCAACTCTCTGCTTCCCAATACGTTTAACTCGTATTCAAAGTGAAAGGTCAATGTCATGACCATAATGAAAGACATTATTTAATTTAAAAAAACAGCATTTCGATTCTAAAACCAAATCAGCTCAGTTCATAATCCCAGGTTGAGAAATGTCAGTGACAAAATGAATAGGTTTCTAATGATGACTTAGGAAAATCAAACACAGACTCTTGCAAAGAACAAACAACATAACTCTAACAGAAACAACATAACTTTAACAGAAACAACATAACTCTAACAGAAACAACATAACTCTAACAGAAACAACATAACTCTAGCAGATTTATGTTAATGGGTGTTAACGGTGACGGAATTTGTTTATAAATCATAAAAAAAAAACATTTCTGCCTAGATCTGCTTCCTTCTGATTTATACACGACATATCCTGTACACAAAATGTCAGCATGCTGCATAGATTCTAGCCCAAAGGCAAATGGCGAGGGAAGCTGATCTAACTTAGACTTGGTTTCTACATGATGGACTTGTAGTAGGAAGCTCATGTGTAACACATACAAATGAAGCACAGATAGTAGCTAGTAGAAAAAATAATAGTACACTAAAATTTTCTCATCAAAACACATAATCTTACAACTTTGAAAGAATCTGATGAAATAGATAATATAATCAATTCAAACATTTGTCATAAAAAAAAAGATTCCATAAAATTGAGAAGGCGGGGGAGGGGGGGGTGTAATCTAGAATGAAGAAATGTAGAGATACATCAATGGGGATTCAAAGTGTAATGCATATATAGCACAAGCCACTACAAGGTGTGTGTTTTATTAACATCTAATAGTAAGGTTGTAAATATCTGATACTCAACAAGCTTGGCAGATTCTTCAGTCACACACACACACATATCTCAGGTGAAAAGACTTAGTAGCTTTCAAAAGTGATGTCATGTCCATCATTTCACCCCGATCACCTTGCCGCACCATGTCAATCCCTTCTTTCCCTGCGCTCTGATCCAAAAGATTGCACACCATTTCACCCCATCATTTCCCTGCGCTCTGATCCAAAAGATTGCGCACCATTTCACCCCATCATTTCCCTGCGCTCTGACACGAACGAATGCGCACCATTCCCATCCATCATTTCCCTGCGCTCTGATACGAACGAATGCGCACCATTCCCATCCATCATTTCCCTGCGCTCTGATACGAACGAATGCGCACCATTCCCATCCATCATTTCCCTGCGCTCTGATACGAACGAATGCGCACCATTCCCATCCATCATTTCCCTGCGCTCTGATACGAACGAATGCGCACCATTCCCATCCATCATTTCCCTGCGCTCTGATACGAACGAATGCGCACCATTCCCATCCATCATTTCCCTGCGCTCTGATACGAACGAATGCGCACCATTCCCATCCATCATTTCCCTGCGCTCTGATACGAACGAATGCGCACCATTCCCATCCATCATTTCCCTGCGCTCTGACACGAACGAATGCGCACCATTCCCATCCATCATTTCCCTGCGCTCTGACACGAACGAATGCGCACCATTCCCATCCATCATTTCCCTGCGCTCTGATACGAACGAATGCGCACCATTCCCATCCATCATTTCCCTGCGCTCTGATACGAACGAATGCGCACCATTCCCATCCATCATTTCCCTGCGCTCTGATACGAACGAATGCGCACCATTCCCATCCATCATTTCCCTGCGCTCTGATACGAACGAATGCGCACCATTCCCATCCATCATTTCCCTGCGCTCTGATACGAACGAATGCGCACTATTCCCATTCATCATTTCCCTGCGCTCTGATACGAACGAATGCGCACCATTCCCATCCATCATTTCCCTGCGCTCTGATACGAACGAATGCGCACCATTCCCATCCATCATTTCCCTGCGCTCTGATACGAACGAATGCGCATCATTCCCATCCATCATTTCCCTGCGCTCTGATACGAACGAATGCGCACTATTCCCATCCATCATTTCCCTGCGCTCTGATACGAACGAATGCGCACCATTCCCATCCATCATTTCCTTGTATTCTGTACATAAGGATAAATCCAAACGAAAGTCCAGCGCGCAAACCGCACGACCAGGCAGCCATCCGTAGTGACCGGTGAATACTTGTTCTCCCCCCCCCTCCCCTCTTGTTTTTTTCGTGGGGTGACTATCCGCAGAAATAAGAGAGTGATCTTTCCTTTACTTCTTCTTCTGGTCCAAACTCTTGAGCCATGAAGAGAATTATATATAGAGATGTAGGCCACCTTTGTAGAACAGGTACTTAAACTTTAAAGATGACCCGCCTTTATTTGACCGGCTCCATGAAATCCGGGAGACAACTAGCACTGGTTGCGCCATGAACTGTTTAGAAAAGTCGTAACACTCACATTGTAGAGCTCTACAAGCTACGTCTCTGCAGTTTTTTTTTCCACGATTTGTTTGCCCGAGTATCAAATAAACAGGCCAGGTGATAAACAATGCGCGTCTTAGAGTAACGAGGTTTTGGCTTCCGGCTAACGTGCAAGTCTTAAGACAGCATCGCCACTGGAGTGGTCATAGTGAGCTGGGGTCTAATGTATGTGCACGGTCCAAGTTCATTCGTAATACATATATATCAACATTGGAAAATATAAAGAAGGTACAGCTTCATTAGCTCATTCACGAAACAAACATTAGCAGTGAGTAGGATGTTTGATAGATCTAGTCACAAGACAAAATGATAACTTGACTCGTTTATGAAAAAAAAAAAGATTTCGTGTATTTTTTTACTTCGGTTTTTTAAATAATTTAATTCAAGAAGTTTTTGTAACATATCATTGATCAGTTAGACTGGCCGAAGGAAGTAACTTGAAAACATGTATATCTATTGTAGTCGGTTTAGTCGGAAAAATTGCATGATCTTCATTCTTAGAGATTAAACAAAACTACACTGCTTCCTTATTTACAATATATATAGGTGTGTGGCTGAAATAGATATGAATACTTAACTTTTATACTGCTCATAAATGCTGTATAATAAAGTACACAAAATTGCAAGTCACAAATTTTCGTTTCATAAAACTCTTTAATCGGCCAGTCTATATTTATTTATGTCAGTACTGTAATCAGCAAACAATAAGTTCATCAGAAATGCTCATGGGTCAGGACTGTTAAGTTAATTGTACAGAATCCATACCTTGAACAAATTAAAAATAATTCGGAAATATGTTTCAAATTTATGGGGGAAAGAATTCTCCTCTGTGACATGTAGATGTAGAAGTAGAGAACAGATGGGGAGTAAACCCACAGGACTAGACCCTAATCTGTTGTGTGTTCTTTTATTTGTTTGCTCATGAATTCTTTCATTTCAGTTCCAGATATCACAGAATGTACAGCCTATTCCAACTTGTATATACTGGACCATTTGTGCTGCTCTACTTAGAAAGATACTGTCTCTCGGACACAGGTAAATAAGCTTTGTCTGTTGCGCTAATAATAACAAATTAATTTCGAATACAATTTCTTGTTCTATAATTATAATAATCGCAGAAGTAGACCAGTAGGTCAACTGTTAATTTTATATGAAAATAGCCTAACATTAAAAAAAAAATTATATTGGTAAAAACTATTATAGGCGTTAAAAAATTCAGTTGAATGTATAGCCAGGGGCGTAACTAAGAATTTTCCATTGTTTGGGGGCTCTGGGGGCTTGACATCTTTGGGGGCCCCTGCATTTTGCGTAATATTTAATTTTTTATGAAAAAAAAACTCATCAGGGATTTTCAAATTCTCCCCCTCCCCCCCCCCCCACCTTAGCTACGCCACTGGATATAGCACTTAGTTTTTAACCCTTGTTGTATGTTTGTTAGCGAGGTTTGATATTTCAATGTTAGGTCTGTTTATCTGAACTACTTCGATCCCACTATCTATTCTATTGCTCCTTTGTATTGGCAGGTCTAAATGTCCTGAGTAACAGTACAACTGAAGAGGAGAGACCTGGAGACATCTCATTCGATCAGCACACTCTTGATATAAAATCTGATATCTCGAGAAACCGTATCAGACGCGAAGATCGCAATATTAGTCAGAATACGCTAGAAGGAGAGAATTTAGGACAATCGGAATTCTTGAATTGCACTCAAAGGCGAACGTGTTCTGGACAATGCCACAAAATGGTATCCGATGATCACTACTGTCACTGTGACAGTTTATGTCGCTTCTACGGCGACTGCTGTGTAGATTACTACTCTAGCTGTTTAAAGCTAGATATGAATGAAACTGACAAGAGTATAGTACTGGCGATTCTGTCCACACTTGAAAACTATCAGCAAGTAATAGAGTTTGGAGAAGTTGTCAAACTTACACAGATGTCATCATGTTATCAAATTGTAGGTAAAAACTATGGGATTCAATTAGTAGGAAAGTGTAGCACTGATGTTGAAACACAAAGAAAATTTGACACTCTCTGCCAAAGATTGGAAAAATCTAGTCAGAGCGACAACTTCGTGCCAGAGATCAGGAAAGAAGAAATCGTCAGCAAATGCGAGCATTCGAGAAAGTTACAATCAGCCACTCCTGGTTTAGAGACAACACCCGCAACTTGGAACGCCACACACACTGTCCAGTTTTATAACGTGTTTTGTGCACTCTGCAATGGTATCCATCCAGAAAATGTGACACTATGGGAAAGCTCCATCTCTAGCAATGAATTGAGAAATATGACCGAGTCCAGCTCAGAGTTTTCTCCTCACAAGTTTGCTCACCAGCCCTCAGCTGAACAATGTAGAACTATGTTCAGAACTTCATCAAAACTCAGAAAATGCTATTCCATTCACGACAAAGTCACTTTTGATTTAACTGACTATGCCACGTTCAAGATGGTTGAACTGAACAACAAAGTGACATCCGATGTCATTGATAACCTAACTAACACTAATGAAACTAATATTTATAATGAGCAAAACAACAATTTAAAACATAAAGTATTCGGAAAAGTTTCTAAAGAACTTCAAGATTCTACCAAGTTGCACGTAGAGACTTTCTCAAACGAATGCGTGGACAAAGGATTTGGTGAAAGTGAACCTAAGGAAGAAATGGACGAAGTTTGCAGCTCCACTTTGAAAGCCCGACTATGTGAACTGTACAGCTATCCCTTTTTTTACTTCAATAAACAGTACAAAAATCCTCACTGTATGCCTTGTCCTGATAATATCACTTTTCAAAATGAGACATTTTATTTCTGGCAAGCATACAAATGCCCCTATTCTATTTGCCAGTGTGAGACTAGGTTTAACACCAATATGGCGAAATCCTTTTTGCCCATGCCAAGTTTTCGCATCCTGTTTGATTTTCGCAGTCACTCAACGAAAGATGAAAACATTAACGTTCACTTCAAGACATGTCCGACGAATCAAACTTTTGTACCAGTCTTTCAGCAGTGCAGAGATACTGTCTGTTTACCTGGCTGGCATTTAGTAAATCAAGCATGTGTCTTAGATGCCAGAGGGGGCCACGAGGAAAACTTTACCGACATGCCTATGTCTGTAAAAACTATCAAGGAAATTACAACTCTAACAGTGACTATCAGATTACGATATATTTTGGGTATCGAACATAGAAGTGAGGAGACAAATGCTGGGCGTTTTGTCAGAAGGTCAATAAACGAAGCTGATATGAATAATGTAACACGGTCGAGTTTTCGTCCACTCAAGCATCCTGTTAGCAAACATCAAAGAACCAATCTATCTGATTTAATTGAGACGAAGACTCTAAGATCTTTGTGGGCTCAAGTCTTATACGATCTTCAAATCCTCAGTGCAGTGGATGCCTTCAAGAAATTGACCATGGAGCTTCACGGTCATATGACCAAAGTATTCAACCAGAGCATACACGTCCAATCTGATCTTCCAAGTGAAACAGCAAGCGATGTGAAACAGTTGTCCTTTCACCTAGACTTGAACAACACTGCTTCCACAGACATGTTTTTAACAAGAATGACCAAGCCAGACATAATGCTTATTTTAAAAACCACAGCACACATCAATAATTTTATTCTTGAGCAAATCTCTTTAACTTCTAGCCCTGCCAATACACCTTTCAAACTAAAACCATCAGAATCTCTATTCAGTAAGACACAAGGTGCACAACTATGCAGCAACCACGAAAAGTTCGTTCTCCAGAAGGTCAATGTTTCTATGCATGAAAACGGAAGCTACTACGTTAGATTCCAAGGCCTCCCTATACCACTAACAGAGATTCTGTTTCGCAGCCAGTTCAAGTTGGATCAAGTAGACGAAGGCATCAGTTTGAGTAGTGCTGAGATTGGCGTGTGTGAGCTTGATGACAACTGTAGTTACCTTTATTTCAATAGATCAGAGTTTATTCTCTATGAAAACAATTTAGTGCTGACTAGTCACCAACAAAACTTAACGCACTTTCTAAATCGTCTGAGCAGAGCAAAGGAAGCTGAAGTTTCCCTCTCAGATTTACTGGACATGCTTCGCAAGGACTTTGGACTGACACAGGTTTACACTTCTAGCTCTTACTTATTACGGGATGATGGCGCCTACGTCTGCCAAGACTACAACAGTAGTTACACTTTTACAAATGTAACCTTCACTAAGTCCTTTAGGTTTCTAGAAACGTCGTTCACAGAACAAATAGCGACTACAATTTCTTTAGCATTATCAATTCTTTGCCTAATCGTGGTTCTGCTAGTCTACTCTCTGGTACCAGAACTGAGAAACACTCCAGGTAAAATAGTCATGTCACTGTCCAGCGCCCTACTACTAGCCCAGACCTTATTTCTTTTTAGCATGCTTCCCAGTGGGTTAACGTGCCAGATCTATGCTGCTGTCCAACACGCCATGTGGCTGTCCTCGTTTGCTTGGTTGGCCGTCATGGCTTGTCATTTGGCCTATGTGCTCTACTTTCAGGCCCACGCATCATCAGGTACAACCTTCAATATATTTACCTCTCTTTGCTGGCTTCTACCATTAATGCTGGCCTCTTGCTGCTTTGCCTTAGACAAGACCGGCAAAGTTAGCATTGAATACGGATTGAACGGCATTTGTTGGATAGGCAATGTCAAGGCCATGATCTACACTTTCGGAATTCCTATTTTTACGTTGCTTTCTTCGACCTTAATCAGTGCTGTATTTGTGTTGCGCGCCATACGAAAAAGTTCCGAGTTCCGACACAGGAATACGCAGAACCATACAGGGGAGAGAATGCAGCTTATTCTCTGTGTCAATCTTTCTCTCCTCATGGGTTTCAACTGGGTATTTTATTTCCTAGCATTCATGACCGATACGACTTCCATGTGGACAGTATTTATAATAACAAACGGGAGTCAAGGGTGCTTCATCTTCTTATGCTATGTGGCCAGGAAGGCAGTTCTATCCAAGCTTGCCAAACAGCTCAGCTTCTGTCACGGTTCATTGAAAACATCAAAATACACTCAAAGCAGTCCCAATGTGTCCCAGGTAGCTACTAAGTCAACATTGGTCAGCCGTAGCCCAGCGCTGTCAGCCAAACACCTGCACATGGTGGTCACTTCTCATGCAAGTAACAGCCCAACCACATCCTCAGCTCATTTCGATCAAATAATTACAAACTGACGATGTAACTGCGTACTGACTAATGCATCAACCTTTTTTTTTACTACAAAAAATACACTAGAGCATTGTATCGAATACACAGGACGAAGAAATGATACAAGGTTGAATTTAAAATGACCTTTTTGAGAGTAGCAAATACACAGTGACCATTTTTCATTAAAATCTTTTTCTGATTAGTAGGTTATTGTTTTTTTTAATTTCTATTCTCTATCTTTAAACACTGCATGTGTCTACATGTTTAGAGCTGTATCTTGCCATGAAGATTTGTACCCACGTGTTGGTCTTCTATTATAATCGTTTCATTTACTACCAGTATCCCTAACCTCTATCTTTATCCTCGTTTCATGACAAAATGACTTCTAAAATGTTCAACTCAGTCGTGGTATGAGACAGCTCTACAAAAACCAGTATAATAAAACCAATATAATATGTTATATTGTCTACTGTTGATGGAACCTTGAAGCTTGTTGGGCCAGGTCAATGGTACGAAATATTACACAACTTAAATCCAACCTTCATTGTTGTTTATGTGTGGACGAATCCTATTAGAGAAACTAACCACAGTGTATATTTACCATTCGGTGAGTTAAAATGTGTTGCTAAAAGCTATTGCTTTTAATGTCAATATCATCAGACAATCAAATGTTCTCTTCAAACATTGAAATGATCAAATCAATATTTTGTTACGACATGGTTCCACTTTAGATCAGCTTTTCGAGGGAACTGATCATTATATAAGACAATGTCGTAAGCGACTACCATGTGTAATGAGATGTACCCAGCCAAAATGTCAGGAAGCCAATGGAAAAACTTTTACACCGGTCCTTTTACATCTGTTTCTCTAATATAAAACAAAAAGTAGATGACAGCTCACTATATAGAACAAAATATTTTGTGATCAACTGTACAAGTACTGGAGTGAGTCCACAAAGTTGTCGTTGTTGGTCAACTAATCTAGCTAAGACAATGTCACCCAGACAAAGGTGTATATTCGCGGGGATCTTTACTCTTTTTTCATTGCTACTACGCTTAGGTATGTACTTGTTATGTCCTATCATCTAGAACTTAGTGACCTGCAATCCACAGTTCAATCCATGCTACTACTTAGTGTCTCAGCAACAAAACTTTCAGCGATCGACCACTGCATGGTGTTCTTGGATCAACCAATGGGGGCCTGGGTGTTTCGGGACTGCGTCTACAAATCTGGCTTCAAATTATTTGAAGCTCTCTTCATTTGAAAAAAAAAAACTTTCAATTTTGTCACATTTTAGTCTATTTGTTCCATTATGTTATCTTGTTCATACAATCTAATACTTTGAAAATCAAGGAGACCTACTAAATTGAGCGGGGAAAAAACGTGTGTGCCTGAGTCTATTTTGTTCCAAAGATAACTGGACTCACAGACTTGACACATTTAGTGTCCAAGATAGAAAAAAGGAGAGACACGGGAGACTTAGAAAAGATGGGTAGATCTAGATGAGCCAGAGCGAATAAATTCTCTCCTGGCCCATCACGACCTACGTTATTAGAGTCTAAGGGTTTAAACAGCCGTTGTGGAGTACTCTCGCCCTGGATTGGCTGTGACACTCAGGATTGATGGTCGCGGGATTACAACTCGCCTAAACAGGAAGCAGAAACAGGTGATAATTGAAAAAAAAATGAACTAGTCTAAAATTGGAGTCACTTAAAGACTTGAGTCAAACTATACACATGGCTTATCTACTGACGTCCAAAACTAAGACAATTACAAGCCCCTTGGTGAAGATAAAAAAAATTGAAACGCGTCTAAAATAAAATAATTCATGCACAAATCTGTTTTGTGTGTAAATCAAAAGTCGTTTTTCTCTGCTCAACAATTTTAATTACTCTAGAGATTCTTTGATGGATGTTCATTTTAGTTACCCGCTATCCATTGAACGATTTGTCGTGAACCAACTGTCGGTGAACAAGTTGTCTGTGAGCCAGTAGTCGGTGAGCGATATGTCGTGTGAACGAAATGTCAGTGAACGAATTGTCGTGGAACCGAAATGCTTCATGTATATAACTGCCTATGGGTTGTTCTGCGCAAGATGTGAATGTAACATCAAAATGTTTGTAAGGTTAATATAGTTATTAAAAGAGCAGTGTTTCTAAACATTTTCCCAAGTGTCCAATAAGAAGACGACTTTTCATTTCCAAGCAGCCCTTCTCCCTACCCCCCCCTCTCCTATTGCTTCTTTCATCAAGGACGCAAATGTGTATTCTTAAAAATATTTATTCAACTATTCTAAGTTCTAGCAACGCCCGTCGGTCCACCTCTGGTAGTCATACACTATGTTAAGAAACGCTGGTCTAGTGCCAATTAAAACCCAAAGATGAACTTATTCAGTATTAAGATTAACAGAATTTTTTCTATTGATTCAGATTGTGGTGAAAGCATCAGCGTCGATCTAAATACAACTTATAATGCAGTGATCGAGTTGAATCTAATGATGCTTACTTCCCATAGAGACTATGTCAATCCTCAAAAAACTCCGTGCTCATTAGAACTAACCTGCAAGAAAGCATGCCATCAAAGGAGAACCATCACCAAGTTGTTCTGCCAGTGTGACACATTATGTTGGTTTTATGGGGACTGCTGCGCTGACTACTACACCAGTTGTCTGGGAGTAGATCTGGCCGCGCCTGCGTTGAACATTTTAGAAGTCATTTTGTCACAAATGAAATCGTATGACGAATTCCTGCGTTTCTACGAGGCTTTAAGATGGAGGCGACTCTCTTCGTGCCAGAAGGTTAATGACAATAACCTTCAGATGGTCAGGACATGCAGCAAAGATCCTAAAGTGCAGTCCAAGTTTGAGAGGCTTCATCAGAAGCTAAACCACGAAACAAATGAAAGGGAATTTGTTGGCATATCAACCAAGGATATAGTTGATCAATGTGAGAATCTCGCTTTGAACGACACTGTTCCAACTTTACCAGCGAGTCTAAAGGGAGACTTCTCCATCCACTTCTATAATGTGTTTTGTGCCCTATGTAATGGAGTTCATCCTCGTGCGATCGAAATGTGGAAAGTTTCCATTGAGCAAAAGAAAGAAAGCGCTCAAGCCACAAAACTAAGAAAAGAAAACATCTCTATATTTTCTTCATTGAGCTGGAGGTGGTGCACGCAGTATGAGGACCAGATGATGAGCCGTGAAGATAAGGCTGCAAACCAGACTGCACAAAGAGAAAGTGGATCACTTCAAAAAGATCTCATGAACTCTCTTAGCACCACCCATTCCAATAGTACCACATGCAAGCCTAAAACACTATCAGAGATCATTCTCTGTCAGCGTTACAAACGTCCATATGTGACCAATGAAGATGGCATCATTCTGAAGAATTTACACTGCACATTATGTAACGAAGAAACTGGAATAATTTCATGCTCAACCAGACATTGTATGTGTCCAGACGTTTACTCTGTATATGCTAATTGGGAAGTAAAGCCGACTTTTGAACCAGATGTTATTAATTTGCCAAACTTCCAATTCTTATTTTACTTTCGTGATCCAACAATAACGAAGATAGTCGAGGAACAAATGAACTTCATAGAAACCAAAGACTGTCCAGCAAACCAAGTGTTCGCACCGTTTTACGGGAAATGTGTGGATGTCGTTGGTGCCAAAGGTGAGGGCATAAATCTATTACGCGGCCAGCGTTTCGTCACTCGGACATTTGTGAGCGAGGAGGAGGATGAAAAATATATGCCCTTCCCACTAGGATCCAAAACAGTTTCTCTAGCTTTCATCTTTCAACCAGTAATAGATGGGAGTTTGGGAAACATGTCGCCAGAAGTCAAAAGTCAAACTAACGAATATGTAAGTCTGAAAGATGTTATAGAAAGCGCCCTGCAAACAGGTGAAGCCGTTCATCCTAGAACCTTAGTCAATGGTATATACTCAATGTCAGATGCATCTTCAGCTCATGTAGATACGGTCATAGAACATTTTACTTCAAAATGCGACATGGAAATTAACACAGAAGAAATAGAGAACTCTTATTTTTTAGCCATGAGATCCATTTGGAAGACCCAAATATCCAGAGATGGCGCACTGAACTACACGGAAATGTTTTCTCATTTGTTGACAAGCATGCATAACATAATAGACAATATGTCAGTGTCGGAAGACTGGAAATATTTCTTTCAAATTGAAAGGTCGTGCTTACTTGAAACACGTCAAAGGTCGGATACAAGAAGCAAACTTTGTGTCACTGTGACATTTACATTAAATGATACTAAGGACACTGACAAACTAATTACCCGAGCAGAACAAGAGCTTGTAATAAAAGTGATAGAGTCTGCTCATACCCACAACTTCATCTTACAGAACGTAAGTGTTAACAACTTGGAACTGACGAACACGAAAGCTTTCGGTGAAAACGTCAAAATACCAGTTGAACTGTGCACCAGTGGTGGAAGAAGACCCGAGAGCAGATCTGTAAATGTGACAGTCACAGACAATGGCACCTACACAGTGCACTTCGAGGAGGACACATTGCAGTTTCCTTTAAACCGCTTCGGGTTTTCGTTCAATTTCTTTCTGGAAGAAATCACTCAAGAGGCCCACCTTATCAAAACGGCTGACATCACAGTGTGTGTTATTAACATCTCTCTTTCTAACTGCTCGACTGTATTCTACAACACTTCTAATATCCTACTCTACCAGGACCATTTAATCATCACAAAACTTGTTGAGCAATTGGTGCTATTTCTTGAGAGATTCAAAGCTAACAACACTAAGGTAGTAGATCTAGTGCAGATATTTTCTGAGACTTACAACACGAGCAGTCTAGAAGTGTATCAGCAAGGAACGTATGTGGTCACACCATCTGGGGTCTTCGTCTGCTCTGATTACAGCAATAGGTATACTACCACCAATGTATCTTTAGTCAGCTATATTTACAACCTTATACCACCGAAGTCATTACCTGAAAAGATAGCTTCCGTAATGGCTTCTTCAGTATCTATTATCTGTCTGCTCATGGTGCTCGCCGTCTATATCCTAGTCAAGGAACTCAGAAACATTCCTGGCCAAATTGTTATGTCTTTGTCTGCCGCCATGCTCCTTGCGCAGGTCTTGTTCCTCTGCAGCGTATACCCACAGGGCGTGGTGTGTCAGATCTACGCCGCTGTCCAGCATGGTGTTTTGTTGTCTTCATTTGCCTGGCTGGCTGCTATGGCTGTACACTTAGCTTTTGTACTGTGTAGGCCCTCGAATAGTGAATCAAGGTTCACCTTCTGTACACTATCAGCTCTCTGCTGGGGCATGCCATGCCTGTTAGCTGGCTGCTGCTTCACACTAGACAAAGTAGGCATCGTAGACATGAAGTATGGTGACAACGGACAATGCTGGTTTGGCAACACGTTAGCAAAGGTCATTGCTTTTGGCATACCACTATTTCTTTTGGTCTCCACTGCCATTATCAGCGCCATCTTTATTCTACACGCGATCCAAAAGAGCTCAGTGTTTGTCAAGAAAGTAGCACATGGCAGCCAACGTGCCCGAAGTCAACTTCTGCTCTGTGTTAACTTATCTATTCTAATGGGTCTCAACTGGGTAGTCTATCTGATAGCTGTAGCAGTCGAAAGTTCAGCTCTATGGACTTTATTTATCCTAACTAACGGCTCCCAGGGATTATTTGTATTCACCTGCTTCGTGGCCAAGAAGTCCGTGATCAGAAAATTGACACAGAAGTGGCCCCTTTGCAATTATTGTGCCGACTCCAAATGGGGTAGTACTTGGACAAATACTAACAAATAAAATACAAATTATGCTTACATATTGCTTTTGTATATTTACATTCTCAGACACTTCTTGTGAAATTCTTAACCCAGTGGGTAAGACAAATGAACACAATGTTGAGTGTTTTAGTTTGAGATTGAAAAGCACAATAAAAGTTTCGATTGAAATAGAACTTAATAGATTTATAACGTTCAATTTACTAACTCAGCAAGTGAAGCACATTTAGACACGACACAATGGAACTACTAAATGAACAGCTAGATCACTTGTGTATGTGTAGAGAGAAAGAAATCCAATGTTGCTCTTGTGTACCTACAAAATAGATACAACTTGAAATGATGGTTTATGACTTGCAACTTCCAGAAGCGTTTAAACACTGAACTATTGGATACGTTTAAATATTCAAGATAAAGTGTCTTTATATAAAAAAAAAAAAAAAGGAAACCCTTCGACATTTTTTTTTAAAATTGTAGTTTAAGAATCTTCAGGAATAGTAACATTAACTTCACAATCTAAAATATGACTAAATAATTGCTTACTCCTCACTGGAACTCTCCGGAACTCTTATCGTTGTGGAAACTAAACGTGGAATGGTTAGAAATGGTAACAGATCTAAATGTTTGACCAAAACTAAAAGCTAGACCTGAGATACCAGGGGAAACAATAACTTTTATTTTTCCATGTCCATAGGAGTGCTATGGTCTCACGGTACTGCGGCAGTCTTACTCGACTTCTCCTTCACTTCCTCTTCCAGGGGAATTTAGAGGGGATGAGAGAGGTCACAGTACATCAGATGACTATCAGGAATTTCCAATGTTTTATTTTAAACAACAAAACATGAGACACAATCAGATCTCAATGCAATATAAACATCCTATTTGTATGCAATAAAATTTGGAAAAGCTAAGCCCAAGGATAATTATTAGATAGTTGCATCTCCCTGTAGTACATCTAATGATAGTCTAGAACTGTGGCTGAGTTTCAATTAAACCGGAGGTGCACTAGATTTAGGACAATGTTGAAATGGTTCAACAAGTTCAGGTAAAACGTTCCAAAAAGAAACAAATGTTTTCATCGCTTTGTTACTACACACAAACACGCCATCATCAGAAAGAAACACACCTACATACACACACACACACACAATAAATGTCCTTTAAGAGTTTTAATCAGGGCCGGATTTAAGGGAGGCCAGTCGGGGCTACTGTCCTTGGTCTCAAGAAATGTGCCCCTCCACAAAAGAGATTTAAAAAAAAGATATCCGTCTTTCACTGGTCACACGCTTTTACTTTTTTTTTTAAAGATGATTTGTATCGCCAACACGTTAAATCTTTTGTCGGCTGGCAGCAGTGTTGTGATTGAGAAGTGTCTGCTTGTAGCATGCTCATAATGTGTACATGCAGCTTCGTAATTACTGGCATTTCGTCTACCAAGGGCCTGACCCTAACCACAAACTCAGAAATATACTTTTTAAAACTAAAATTGTAATATTTAAAAAAGGGAAATCTTTATTGAAGCATTCGTAAAAGTGCACGGGCCTCCACATAGTTAGATCCGGCCCTGGTTGTAATGGGACACAAACCCTTGCCGTAACTTGACGAAATGTAAACAAAGCTTTGCAGTGTCAACGCTTGTATGTTTGTGGGGATACATTGTGAAAAAAAAAAAGGGGGGGGGGGTATGTATTACATTGTAGTAGAGCAAAACTAAGGTATGTGATCATAAAGAGTTCGATTTAAATCCATAAAGTTAAGGAGTCATGGCGTTTGTATGTGTCTGTTTAGGCTGGAGGGGCTTTAGTGTATAAGGTGCTTTGGGAAAGGGTGGATGGGGGTGAACAAAGCAACGTATTTGATGGTCTACAAATGACGGAGTCTTCAAGCTATTACGTGAAGAAGAAAATATCTTCGTGTTTTTTTAGCTTGTCTAATCATGCTCTAGAATAGAGTGGATTTGGTTCCTAAGTTTCTTGGAATCTTTGCCCCTTTGCTTTTATTTTTCCTCAACAGTTATTCATAAACATTAAAATTCTTTTAAATGACGCGTGCGCGCGTGCGTGTGTGTGTGTGCGCGCACGCGCGATGGGTAAATTCTTGGTACCTTATTGTGTTGTGTGCACAATGAATACAGATAAGGCAGGACAAAGAAACATAGTTCAACAAAGAACTACGTGATCTCAAATGCAATGCAATTATGAAACGTGTTATTCTAACAGAATTCACTTACCAAACATTAGTTAATGACTTAAAAAAAAAAAAAAGATTAAAGGGCTGTTTGGATAAAAAAAGACAATTAGCCGCTTCAACGACATGATGATAGTCCAAATAAGAGTAAGTTAGTTTATTCCGTTCAAGGAGGAGGCATCACAACTATCCAGTTTCATGTCGTGAGGAAACAACAATTTATGGTTTCATTGCCTTAAGCTGTACATGCACACTTACATGCCATGTGCATGGCTGAGATTGATGGTTTCTTTGTCAATGTTAAAGGAGTGCCAACGTTTAATTAATTATTTGTTTTTACTAAGCACAACTCGCCTTCCTTCCCCTCACAGCTATGGTACACCTCGCCCTTCCTTCCCCTCACAGCTATGGTACACCTCGACCTTCCTTCCCCTCACAGCTATGGTACACCTCGCCCTTCCTTCCCCTCACAGCTATGGTACACCTCGCCCTTCCTTCCCCTCACAGCTATGGTACACCTTGCCCTTCCTTCCCCTCACAGCTATGGTACACCTCGCCCTTCCTTCCCCTCACAGCTATGGTACACCTCGCCCTTCCTTCCCCTCACAGCTATGGTACACCTCGCCCTTCCTTCCCCTCACAGCTATGGTACACCTCGCCCTTCCTTCCCCTCACAGCTATGGTACACCTTGCCCTTCCTTCCCCTCACAGCTATGGTACACCTCGCCCTTCCTTCCCCTCACAGCTATGGTACATCTCGCCCTTCCTTCCCCTCACAGCTATGGTACACCTCGCCCTTCCTTCCCCTCACAGCTATGGTACACCTCGCCCTTCCTTCCCCTCACAGCTATGGTACACCTCGCCCTTCCTTTCCCTCACAGCTATGGTACACCTTGCCCTTCCGTCCCCTCACAGCTATGGTACACCTTGCCCTTCCTTCCCCTCACAGCTATGGTACACCTTGCCCTTCCTTCCCCTCACAGCTATGGTACACCTCGCCCTTCCTTCCCCTCACAGCTATGGTACACCTCGCCCTTCCTTCCCCTCACAGCTATGGTACACCTTGCCCTTCCGTCCCCTCACAGCTATGGTACACCTTGCCCTTTCTTCCCTTCACAGCAATGGTACACCTCACCCTTCCTTCCCCTCACAACTATAGTACACATTGCCTTCCTTCCCCTCACAGCCATGGTACACCTTGCCCTTCCTTCCCCTCACAGCTATGGTACACCTTGCCCTTCCTTCCCCTCACAGCCATGGTACACCTCGCCCTTCCTTCCCCTCACAGATATGGTACACCTTGCCTGGTTCGAATGACATCATTTAGGATAAAGAGTTTCAAATGGATTTCATGCATTCAAGAAAGCAATAAATTTCTAGGAATGTCTTGATGTTATTGCTACCTTGGGGCATCAGGTAATACAAGTAAACAATGGGACTGAAACGTCTCTTGGGAACTCGTGGTAAGAGCTAAGAATATGATATAATATGATTCTTAAAAGACTGGCAAGTAAAGAGAAGACAAGACTGGCATGTAAAGAGAAGACAGTGCTGGCATGCTGAGACAAGACATATGACATAATCAGAACCAATAAAGTAGTTAAACAGTTGACTCACCGATCAGACAAGTAAAAGTATGATATTATCAGAACCAATAAAGTAGGTAAACAGTTGACTCACCGATCACACAAGTAAAAGTATGATATTATTAGAACCAATAAAGTAGGTAAACAGTTGACTCACCGATCACACAAGTAAAAGTATGACATTATCAGAACCAATTAAGTAGGTAAACAGTTGACTCACCGATCACACAAGTAAAAGTATGACATTATGAGACCCAGTTTGGCCAATGAAGTTATGATCTCATAGAAAGATTCATTATAGTCTTTTTGCTGAGCTGTCTGACCATTTCTTGAGCCATTCTCTATGAGATAAAAGAAAATTATATGACATTTTATTGGGACCCTAATTTGAAGCAAAAAAACATTATCAAAATTGTGCAACATTTTCTCTGTTTTAGGCATCTTTTTCACTACCTGATCTCAAATGATATTGATCTCATTAAAATAATGTGAACAAACTTTGGTATCAAGTGGATCGATGTAGATCTGGAGCAAATCTAAACTTTTAACTAGATCTGTATATGAAGTAGTTAAAGAATATTTTTAAACTTGTCTTACAGTTATGCAAACATAATATAATAATTTATGTTTAATACATTGTTGTATAGATGTAGCAATGATGACATTGTTCACTGTGCTATAACTATTAAGTATTAACCTCAATAATTGTATTAGCTC
Organism: Biomphalaria glabrata; assembly: GCF_947242115.1. NCBI lineage: Eukaryota > Metazoa > Mollusca > Gastropoda > Planorbidae > Biomphalaria > Biomphalaria glabrata. Next base: position 15,611,788 of record NC_074726.1, read on the forward strand.
ATCTCACATAACTACAAGCAGAATGATATAATTATACATCTAGATCTAAACTCTAAACATTAACAGCATTTTTTTGCTCAAAAATATGTTACATCTTTTACTACTATATTATTTATTTTGCTAGCTAAGAAAGGTCTATTAGAAAGATCTAGTTCTGAATAGATATAGGCCTACATGTGTAGGCTTTATAGTTTATAAAGTCAATGAAAAAAAAGATCATATATTCTTATATCATTAATTGAGTGAGCCTATATGTATCAAGCCTGATTATCTTAAATATCTAGAATACCAGGGAGGTTACTCATTTGTGCTAGTAAAAGAAAATCCTCCGCTAAGCAGTTGCAATACTTGACAGATTTATATTAGTGGTTGCCATGAGTCTTATGTTAATAGCTCATTGTTACTGTAATAAGAATTTCTATGTAACATTATTTCATCTTTGATGTGTTTTTGTGGATATGTAGTTAACCAGAGACTACTACAGAGCTATTGATTCATGTTGAGAAATTTAAAATAAGTGTAAACATGATATTAATTTACGAAGTGTTGAACTCAAGAATATGACAATGTAGTTACAATGTATGAAATAATGTACATGGGAGGTTCATCTTGAAGAATCTTAATTTGGGAATCTGAATGGTCAAGTGATCTGTTCATCCAGTCCTGTGTTGCTGCTAGGCAGAGCTGTCTTAGGGTCTGTAATTCATGCCTTGTTCAGGACTTTCCATTACTTTACTATATAAAAATCACAATTTCTTCTCATTATCAAATACTGTACCTATTATTTTGGGAAGGCTTGTTGGAGTGTCAAAAGTAGTTAACCACACCAGGCGTCCACAGCCCTAATGTTGCCAATAAATAGGGTATCATTAACATACCTGTTCTAGCTTTATTTCCATTTCTTGGAACTCTTCGTCTATAAAGTATTAGGCCAACACTGATGCACATGCTGAGAATATTTTAAAAGTTCATTCATGGTATAAAAACCCTCATAATAATTAGAACAACAACTAAATTTATATAGGGCAGTTAACAAACATAATATAGGCTCAAGGTGCTATGAGAACATAATAACCAAAATAAAACAAGAGTTAAAAAGCTCAACTAATCTAATTAAGATTTAACAAGTTGGTCTTATTGCTCTTCTTGAATGAAGCAGAGCATTTAGTTTGTCTCAGCACCATTGGGAGTAAGTTCTAAACTTTTGGTCCATTACTAAATAGGTCTAAAAATAGTATGTTTTGAGTGGAAAATGGGGCACTGCAAGAGAAATAAGACACCATGGAGCGCAGGGATCTCTGTTGGACATACACAATTCACTAATGTAAGAGATCATTTTTTCATCAGCACAGTTTCACTGAAGAAGAATTCTCTGCAGCTTAGTGACTCTGTCATTAGGTATACCTGCCAGTATAGCATTGCAATAGTACAGTGGGAAGAATAGGATTGACACTTCAAGTTTCTATATTGACTCTATAATCAGATAGGGTTGCATCTGACCTAATCTAACCATAGCAGTGCTGACCTATGTGTGCTGAGTCAAAGATTACTAAGTATATGGACAAAGGGAATCTGTTGTTGTTTATTTTAAATAAGTGAATCTGACTCTCCAACTTCGAAACATTGTTTCAAGTGCCAATTTAAATGACTTTTTTATTCTATCCTTTAGTTCTTCTTCTTCTTCTTCATCGTTCTCATTGTTATGTTGGAGTGTTCATATGACTAGACCAATACATGAGATGAACTGCGCAGTGGTTTCCAAATCAGGGAGCTCTCCATATAGTTTTCTTTCTATTGGGGTGATTTGGGGCCAATGTCTTATACGGGCCTCTTGGTAGAGAGAGCAGTTTTGGAGGACGTGGTCGGCATTTTCTGGTGATACTCCACATGGGCAGTTTTCACTGGTTCCAATTTTGAGCTTCCGGAACATGTGTTGTCGCATTCTGTTGTGTCCGGTCCTGAGTCGAAAGATTAGACGTTGGTCTTGTCGGGATAGCTTATAGTAAGCATCATCTTTCTTGTGATTTGGATGGGAGCTCGTTCATTTCTCATTTATTTTATCTACAATTAATTTCTTCATTTCTTCTGGATAGAGTGCAGAGTTTACTTGTGAGTTTGTTCTCCCACTCTTGGCGAGTGTGTCAGCCTTCTCATTTCCTGCTAGTTGTATGTGAGTATCCTTTAGTTTATTTTCTATCATCCTGTTGCTCACACTTGTGATGGTTCCACTGATTTTTGGTTGCCAAACATGAAATCTTATAGAGTAATCACTTTTTTTTTAGTGGGAAGAGTGGTCGAGAGGCTGAGTATGCTTGAACTTGGCTTGGTTCGGCTACCTATGAAGGGGGCTCGAGGTTCGACACCCGACTCGGGCAGAGTTGTGTTAACTGAGCACCTAATGGCAGCATGGAAAACCTTCTCCCAGATACCCCTCCCCCCACTGGTCCACAAATGAGATGGACTATAACTTATCCTTGAGTAACCCCATACTTTAAAATTAAGTTTGGTGTGACTGTTCCATTTACATATCGGGTGTGTTTAGTCACTTCAGGATGATTCCTAAGGACCCAAATGTGACAGCAAATTTCTCATTATAATCTCATGATCTGATTTCTTTCACAAAACTAAAGAGCACAGTATAAGGTAAATGCAAAGTTATAAATTAGAACCTGTGTAAGAAACAAATTCACCAAAATCAAATTGTAAAAGTTTATAATAAAAAAACAAAAGCTACAGGAATAAAAAAAAATGAAATATTCCCAAAGCAGTCTTACCATACTAAAAAAGCAACAGCTGTGATGATTTGAAGAGTTGTTGCTCTTTCAGGAGTATTACAACAGGTTCCATCATTGTAGTTCATCTCATTATTGCAATACATATTCATCAACATCTGAATATCCTAGGAAAATAAAATGTATAATATATGGTTTCAATAATCATTTTACCTAGTGTTGAGAAACGTTTTTTACCAAGCTTATATCAACTCACTCTGTCTGTCTGTTTGGTAAAAAGTGTATAGTGCACACATTATTTTTTCCACACCCATTCTCAGATCAAGTTGAAACTTTGCACAATAATTCATTGGCATAAACAAGACATTACAATAAAACAAAATTACCAATTAGTCATTTAATTACTGGTAATTAATTATTTTGTTTGATACCAACAAGGAACATTAATCCTTCAGTATTCACAGATATAGCTAAATTTGTAGGATTTAGCCCCCTTAAATATTGTTGACACTATTTCTCCCACATGCATTCTTCAATCATGTTCATACTTTAAACCCTAACCCTATCAAATAAGGTAAATAACTTCTACATTATTGATAGATATAGTTGTAAGGGCAGAGTTCTTCCCCTTAGATAAGCTTTGTTTTTTTTTTTTTTATGTTTTGCTAGTTTTAAAAAAAACAACATCTACAGGTAACTCACAAGAACCTCTGCAAGTACTAATGATGGAAATTACAACAACAACAAAAAAGAGAGGCTAAGAAAGAAACAATTGAAAAATACAGAATAAACACAACTTATGCGGAAAGAACTTCTAACAAGAAAATCATGAAAAGTAATAATAATAGCAAATGAACATTTCTCAGGTTTTCAATTGTAATTGTTCATCTCAATAACCACAAGCTCTGTTACCTTAAGAAAAAATGTGTATTGATTTGCTTGAAATCATACATACACATGTTAATGTGTAGGTAACCTTTGGGTGTACATGTAAGAATAACTATACAAGTTTTCATTAAAAAATGTGAGAAATTCAGAATGCACTCACTATTTCTAGAGATTTTTTCTGAAGGTGAAGGCCATCTGATGTAGGTTCTTCTTTCTTTAGTCCCTGGGCTACAAGCCTTGAAGAGCTCCAGATTGTGGCTGCTGAAGATGATCTGAAAACAATAAAAATTCCTTACATTAAAATTGTTAGTTGACATCATATTAAAGCATCAGGGAGATCAAACCTTGCTCATTATGTACATTATGTGAAAAATAAGAGTAAAATTTGAATGCAAAAATGTTCTTTTCAATTTAATACATACAATTTATTGCTAGCTCTTAAAATGTGAATTTAATTTGTGCATTTATGCATTTGTGATATAGCAAGATTATCAGTAGTTTCAGCTCATCAAGTATATTTCTTCTGGTTAAATGGTGCATGACTATGCTTTTTAATTGCTTAATACAATGAGACAACATATGTTGCAGAAGCTGAAAATTGGGACTAGTGAAATTTGACCTTGTAGAGCATCACCAGAGAATGCCAACCATGTCTTTTGAAACTCCAAGAGGCCCAAACAAGACACTGGCCTCAAAGCATCCTTATAGAAGAAAAACTATATGGCGAGCCAACTGATCTGGAAACCACTGTGCAGTTCATCTCAGATATTAGTCTAGTCATCTGAACCCTCCAACATAATAATGAAGAACTAGTTTAAAATTTATTCTTGAATAGTTTCCCTTTGTGAAACATCCACATTTTTTCCTTTTAAAAATGTTATATTATACATAAAATTTTGTGAAAATATGAATAAGAATCACACAAAAAAACTTTTTTTTCTTCAATTTAGATCATAGATAGCTACATCTAGATTAATGAGACTTGTCCAATGTTGTTTTTTTTTAAATTTGCATAATCCAAATTTTAATTACTTTTTGGTTTTATAAACATTTAATTTGTGTTATATATGTGTTAAAAAGTCAAGCATTTTCCTTAAATTCTATACCAAATATTTCTGAAAACAAAAAAGTTATTGAAGTTTAATCATAACATGGTAGTGAACTACAAATGGGCAAAATGAATTATTCTATCAAAAAATGCTCATCTGTGAATTTGATTACTAACAATCACTTAATTCCCCCCCCCCCACACACACACACTATATGCCTTAGAAAATAGTCCTACATACAATATATATGAGCAATCTTCAACTTTTCAGCTTTTTATCAAAATATTTGAAAGACTCATTGATGCTTTCAAATACAGCAATTTTTTAATCATCATAGGATCGAGGTTATAAATTCCTTTTCAACTTTATGTAGATTGAATTACTAAAATTAAAATGAGTGAAAAACACTATTTAAAAATTTATTTATTTTCATTATGTATGATAGGAGACTTGAACCACTGAGCCTCAGGTCTAAAGACTGATACTATACTGACTGAGCTAATATTAATATTAGTGGAAATTAAACTCAAAAAGTAAATGGAATTATAATCGAGTAATTTTCAAAATGTCGGATTCAAATAAACATGTTGGGTCAAAATTGCAATTAAAAAATTGTTTTTGGTAAATTTAACTGCTACGGTTTTGATCATGAAAGATGCATATTTGTCCTAGGCACATGAAAAATAATAACAGGTTAAATTTACAATAATTATGAGCATTAACAAAATATAATGTTTTACAATAATAATAATAATAATTCAGTTAATTATTTCAAACTATTAAGTTACCAAGCCACATTAAAAAATAATTATGGATAAAATAAAAAAATAAAACTAAATGTAACAATATCAATGAGAAGTAATTGTAAGAAATGTTTTTACTTACAAAACTGTTATTGCCATTTTATTATACTTGTCAATTTGTTCATTTGTTATCATTTTTCTATCCTCTGATAATTTCTCTTCATCCACAGGATCTGGAAAAAAATAAATACAGAGGTTTACAAGACCAATGAAATGATTTGCAAAATACAACATGCTAATATGTCATTAAGATGTCATTACTGCTAGGCTGTAAGCTTTTTTGCAACAACTGATACAGTTTGGGACCAGCAGTGTCACAGTTCTGATAGAATGTAGCACTGGGTGCTTCAAGCTGCCTAAAATTTACTGGTTTCTGATTTTTCCTCAGGGCTGACTTCAGAAATCTTTCAGATGTTATGATTTAGATACTGTATCAATTTTTTATGTTGGAAATTGTGCCTGTAGGGCAGATTTCATTTATAAAGAACATGTGCTTTGCTTCAACATTTATTAGTTAAGCTAAGAGGTTAAAGCTGGGGCTCATAAACAATCAATTATAAAATAGCAAAATACTCAGTTGTGTTGAAGAAACTATAATTCTAAACATCCATACAATGGAGAAATATTTAGGGTTGAACATAATAAACAAATGGAGGAGATTTTTTAAAAAGTCATCTCAGCCTAGTTTCTTTTATTATGTAGAATTTGAAGTAGCATAATCTTCTGAAATGAAAGTTGGGCTTTTATGGCTAACTAGTAATGCACAAGTGATTTTCCTAACTGAAGGAAAACTTGTTGGCAGGAATGTATTCATTGACATACTAAGGGTGTGGTGAACCTTGATAAAAAGAATGAACCATCAAACTTAAAAGAAGATAGATTACTGGTTATTGGAAAAATCAACCATTAATGCAAAAAGATTGCAATGGCCGATGTCCTCAAAAAATATTTTATGGACAAGTTAAAAAGAACATTTTACAAATCAGAAACATTTCTACAAGTTACACTACCAGATAAAAAAAGCAAATAAAATAACAAGATGAGTTATCTCATTATTTTGCAAGAAAGAAGTAGAAGAAATAATAGTTGAACGAGGAAAGAGTTTGCACTATTAATCCTACAAATATATTATCTTTTGAAAAATATTTTAGTGAATATATTTTTGCTAATTATCTGAACAACAAATGACTGAAACTTCAAATCCTAACATGTAACAAAACTTTAGTGTACATACCTTGTAACATCCAGACAACTCTGGTTGAATCCTTTAACTTTTGATACATTTCTCTAGTAAATGTGAGGTTGGCTGTAAAATTTAATAAAAATTAAAATTGTCCATGTTATTCTTACAGAAACATAACAGTTATGAGTGGAGATAGGGTGTATAGGGATAGTGGTATTAAGATATATAACACTTGTATTAGGCAAGGTGTGGGAGTTTAAAAGTATCTGTATTTGTTTAGCACAAACAGTTTTCTTATACTTTGATTATATATTAGATTTCTGTTTTGTTGTTTTATCCCTAGTCTAACAAGGAATTAAAAAAAACTTTTTACCATTTTTTTTGTGATAGAATACTAAAACAAATTACACACACTTACAACAATTAGCTTTTTTTTTAGAAAAACAATAGATGGTGATATCTGTGGGATTTTCAATTATTTGTAAAATATAAGCTTGATGAAATTAAATTAAATATAAAATTGTGGATCTTTTTAAGTTCATTTTCAAATTAAGTATGCAGTACTTACATTGAAAATTTTTTAAAGCTGAAGCACTTCCATTAAAAATTTTGATAGCCCACTGAAAAGAAATACATTTAGAACATTTTAAAATCATTAGAATTTGAAACCTATTTGTACTTTTTTCTATGATTCAATTACTGTTTTAATCAACTATCTTACGGAGGCACTGCCTGTAATGACAACATTGGGCCTGGCTCCAGGCTGGTCACTTTTAAGCCACTTATAGTAGACATCATACATGGATGCATTGACCATGGGATGCCATAAGAAATCCTGTTCAAAGACAACAAAAAAATACAATCAATTTAGTATGATTTAAACACATAGGTTTTTCTGATACTTTTGATAGAGATAAGATTCAAAGTGAACATTATAATTTTCAATTTTCTCTTAACCTCAACTATTTTTAGCATTAGCTGGTTTTCAATTTAGAATTTTATGATCTATCCAAACTAACAAAACTCTTATTGGTGCTTGATATTTCTTGGGAAACAGAAAAAAAAAGGTTAGTAGTTGTATTGGTTGCAAGATACTATCTTATGTTAAGGCTACAGAAAAATTTACTAGCATCATAAACACCATGAATTGGCAAATAAAAATACTGTGAAAACATTTTTTTTTTAAATATTCAAAATGATAAGGCTTGCTAACAAATTTGTATACAGCATACTTACTATTTTAATATTTATTTTATTATCTTTGAAATGTAGGTCATGATGAGCCTTCTCTTGTGAGCTATCTTCTTGACCTTCACTTACAAGGTTAACAAGCTCATGATACAGCTGCCTAATACGAGAGTCACCAATAAAGGCTATGTGGTTGTGACCTCCCCAATAAGAGACATAATGCATACAAGTTCTAGCATCTCTATAAAAAGTATTAAAAAAATATAAAAATGCATTAATTGTAATATAATATATATGAAGTAGAATGTAAGGTGAATTATATATCTTTCATAGAAATCAAAACCAATTGACCAATCTTTATGAAACTTGACATGAATGTTCCTAAGAGAAACAGTGACCTTAGTTATGTTAAGTAGCTCTACAACAAAAAAGTTTACTAGATTTGGATCAATGAGGTTTCTCAACAGATTTTTTATATTAGAAACCATTTATAATATAACAAAACAAAAATAGAGCAAAAAAGCTCAAGCAAAGCCAGGTCAAACATAGCAAGTTTCATAATAAAAATGTATTTAATGTACTATAAATACAAAATTTCAATCAATTAAATAAAAAACACAAATATTTCCCTATTGTTTGTCTCAGATGTCTACAATCCAAAAATGAATATAATTCAGGTGGAGAACAAAATAGTGTGATCTCAGTAATAGCTAACTTGTCAAACAAGAAATACGATGTCTAAATTATCCAGGAAAATAAATGTCTATATACCCAGTGTATTTTAAATGGTAAACAATGACTACATTGACACTTGAATTTGAGTAGGTTCTCATAGTCTTGTTTTTCTTCATTTTTTAAAACACATGTTGTTAATGATGTTTGACAAACAATGGTTGCATGATAATCCACTAAATAGCTGGTATCCTTGGGCGCCTCTGACTCCACCCAGCTCTAATGTGTACCTGACATTAGTTGGGGAAAAGTAAAGGCGGTTGGACATTGTGCTTTTTACTATCACTTTGTAGGAAGTGTTTCTTAGACAGGAGTACATCGTAACTGAGAGTATGGATGTGTCATCTACTTAACTCTCACAGTCAATGGACTCCAGAAATGGGGGGAGGGACTCATTTTCACTTGGCTTGGAAGATTGGAAGGAGCACTAAAGAAAAGATGACTGGACAATTTTGAAAGCCCCCTAGGACAAAACTCAAGGGATTAATAGATGAGAGTCAGAAGAACATTTTGCCTATCAAATTACATGACATTGCCAGGTCGGAGGTGCCTCTATGTTTCTATTTAAACACAGTTGAAGAAATGCAGTGTTAGAATATATTTTTCTTGAGTTTAATACCTTCAAACACAAAACAATAAAACGAGTAATCCTGCGATGAACAAATTCACATAAAACATAAATCACTTGTACTAATAACTTGATTGACACTTAATATTATTGTTTAATAAATGAAGGACAGTAAAGATACTGACGATCAATAACCTCCGATCATAGAATAATGACTAGTAACAATGGCCTTCTATCTTTCAAATCTTTCTAAATCATGCGATCTTGTTTACATCAATATCTTTTCAAGGTCATTTGAAAAATCAGGTCTGACATAAACAAGTTTTTTTTTCTTATACATACATAGTAAGACCTATTAAACTGATCAGTTTTCATACACTTTGTTAGCCAAGACATTTGAACAAAATAAAACTATTAGGCAAGCATGATAGTCTATTGAGATACATTGCATCATGAACTTACGCTTTGCTATACTTGTGCATCATGCATCCATATGGCTGCCAACTATCACTTCCTGGAAATCTCCCTTCACTCATTAGCCATTTGCAGGAGTCATTTCCTAAGCAAAGAAAAACAAAAACATATTTTTACAATGATTATCCACATTTGAAAGGAAGAAAAGAAAAAGTGAATTTGTTTGTTTTAAAAGTTGTAGAAGTTCCATCAGATTAGATATTAGGCTAATGATGAGTGATGAGTCATTAGAGCATTAAATGGAGTTAAAGAGATTTTTTAGACGAATGAGGCCTCACCTATATTAAATGCTTCTCACATTTTTTGGGGGGTGAACCAGCTAGCTCTAGGTAAACCTGTTGGTGGCCTAGAAGGGAGCAATACAGGGAGGGAAAAGTCTTGTCTATCTTGGGTTTGGTGTAAAATGAAATTGATATAAAAAGAAAATTGAAAATTACAACATTTTTTAATACAATCCCTATGAAGTGTTTGCTAGTGCCCTGAGGGTGTTCCCTAAGTTACAAAGAGGAAGGTATTCACTAATCATCAGCTCTGGACCTGATCCACCTGACCCTATCTGACATCAGATTTGATTGTAACTATTTTTAGTCTTATTTGACTACCAGTCACTATCTAGAGTCTAGTCTTGTCTACTTACTCTTACCGTTAGACTGTTAATTGTTGGTGATTAGTGACATTAATGAGTCTATCTACTCAAGCTAGAGTAAAGTATGATTACTAGTTGTAAAGCATACCTACTACCTCCTCATCATATTATTAAAATTATCTTCTTTATTTCAATTTCTACTACCCAACTTCCTTATGACTCATGATTCTTCCATTTTCTTCTCACAGCGGAGTTAAATCTAAGGACAAACTCAGCAGGCTATTTTTTTTCCTAGGGTACAACGAGACTAAATCATGCTTAGTGCTATTTTTAACTTTGATGGCATAGTGGCTAAAGTGGTTTCGTATGTATATATATATAGATTAGATAGATGTATTTGAAGATTATGGTTTAATGTTTTAAAGTAATTTTGTTTTTAAAAGCTTTAAAAGTTTATTAATTTATTATTTTTTGTCTACATATATGGTTTCAAAAGTTTACAATTGTCAGGGGAGGGGTAAACTTTAGTCATGTTTTAAAAAAAAAAAGCCATCAGAAATAAGAGGACTTGGGTAGATGTAACCAACAATTATTGATCATCCAGCTAACAACTACTGTAGTGGTGAAAATGAGGAGGGTCAGAGGAATAAACAATGATTGGTCAACCAGCTACTATCAGTTACAAGGTGGGTCGGAGGAAAGACTAACAACGCTTGGTCAACCAGCTACAGCTAACTGTAGTGACTTTGCTCTGCCATGCATAGTCTAAAAAAATTGTCAAAATCAGAAGTGAGCACGAACCATGCCGTCTAGAAGAGTGGAGATGCTCTAAAAAAATGGTAAAAGAGAGCAGGAGACTAGCAACTATCCGTTATCCAGGTACTGGTACCAAAAAGGCTAAGGTGTGACATACACATGCACTGTGCTAGTAGAGTTAGTAGAGTTGCATTATGGGGGAAAAATGCCCCTGGTGGTACAGTGAAGAGCACACCTCTGTGATGACACCTCCTATTCTCTCCCACAACAGAGACAATCTTTTTCCTTAACACAACCAATTATATGGTAGGACTACAGGTAAAGCTAAGAATGAAAATGTGGAGCATGGGAAAAGTGAAAATGGGCTTGCATCCTTCCTTGTTCTGGTTTAAAAAGACAATGATTTTAATGACAAAATTTAAAAAAAAACATGTTTTAGATACATTTCCTTTGATGTGGTCATTAAACTTTCTAACCAGCTGTTCACTTTTACAAAAAGAAAAATCATGCAGCAAACTTGTACACATGACCATACCATACTGACCCTAACACTCTTTCAACTCAAATATAATTTTAATTGTGCTTATTTAAATTCAATACAACGTAGCTATTTTTATAGACAAAAGGATGACGAATTTATTAATACTCAGTTTTTTTAAAGGTCAGACAGTTTTATGGAGCTTTGAAAAAGTGAAACTTAAAAAATGGTCCCAAATTTCCAAAGCGCTGCCGGTAATCGTACTTTATTAATTCAGAATCTAGATCTAGAATAATCTAGATCTAACTCTAGTGTACTGTCTACATCTCTTTAATATAAGTCACTCTAGAATCTAATTCTAAATTGACTACATAGTCTAACTAGTCTAGTCTGAGTCTCTAGTCTAGAATTAGACTCAGAGACTGAGAGAGTTATACTGAGTATACTCCTCTATGAATGGTCTTAGTCACTCACTCTTAGTCTTGTCTTATGTAGTATAAAGAGTAGAAACTAGATCTAGATAATCTAGTAGTACTAGTAGTAGACTAGAATTTGAGTTTGAGTTTTGAGTTTAAGCACATCAGCACAATTTAGGCCATGTCACGCCTGTAATTCTTTAAGGATCACTCTCCATATAACAAGGGCTAAATTCTATACAGTTAAATCATTAAAAACAAGCTCTATTCACAGTTGTGTGCTCCAAAAAATAGTAGACTAGATGACTAGACTGTAGTCAAGTAATTATTAATAATTAAGTCAACTCTAGTGACTAGTCTAGTCAGTCTAGACACTAATACTATAGGCTATAGTAGTATAGGCCTACTATAGACATAGTATAGATAGACTGATACTATTATACTAGAGTCTAGTCATCTATCATCATCTAGCCACTAGAGTTATCAGTATCACTATCAGTTAGAGCCTAGTTACTTTAAACTTAGTTAGAGTTAAAAGTAGTAGTCAGTAGTGACAGTCAGTGACTCAGTGTTAGTCTCACTAAGTGACTAAAGACACTAAAAACTTAAAAAGTAAAAGTAAGTCTCAAGTCTCACTCTGACTCTCAGCAGAGTCACTGAGTCTGACTCAACTGACTGAGTCTGAGTGAGTCTCAGTACTCAGTCTCAGTGACTGAGTGAGTAGATCTAGATTTGATTTGCCACCTGTACTGCCTCAATCGTACCGTATTTGTAGTGCAAGATTCCATGGTACATCACAAATGCTAAAACTAGGCCAAGAGCTAATAGTTTAGCATTGTTCACATTTAGATATTGTGTTATTTCTTTGGTTGCGCTACTTGTGTTTGAATAGTCAGCCATATTGTTTGCATACTGCTATATATGGAACTCTTTTGTGACTCAGAACAGTAACTTTGACAAAAGCACTGATCTATGGAAAAAATAGGTCCTAAAGACTCAAGATCAACAGGGATATCGGATGTTACGTAACGGCTTTAGGGGAAAGGGGGTATACAAATTTGTTCCAAAGGGGGAGGGGGTCTGAGGATTTGTTTCGTTGCAAAAAAAAAAAAATTAAATGTTTTTAAAAAATGAGATCATTTTGTCATTTTCACTATCGTGTTCATCGTCACAGTCATAGCCAGGATTTTTTTTTTCGAGGAGGGTTTAAGGAGAAAAATCTTTATCACATTCTGACCCTTTCGGAAGACGTTTATTGTTTATTGCAGACTCCCCGCCCTTGCTAGCAAGGGGGTCTGGGGGAGTTCGCAGTGCTCCCCCAGCGCGGGGCGAAGCCCCGCCGCCGAGCACTATTTCTGGTATTGAAAGCCAACAAAATGCATATTCTGAGGTATCTACAGTGCATTATCTTGGTATTAAAAAGTTTTATTTCAAAAACCTAATGTGCTATTCTTACTGACTTATACCCTCTCGCACCGTTCGGCGCATTTTCCGGCAAGCTGTTTCCGCAACTCTTATTTTGCGTAATTCATTTTGTGTGAGAACATGTCCAGCAAAACCTCATGCGACGCTCTGTCACAACCTTACTAAGGATTCGACTCCCAGTTCGGCATATGATTTCTTTGATTTAGACTCGATCTCTATGACTGACTCCTAAAATCTGTCTTAGCCATCTTTGTTGAGACACATTTAATGATTTTCAATTTCGGCAGAAGACTATTCACACTTTATTAATGGAGCCCAAGCCACTGGTAGAAATTTGTAACCTTTCTTGACTACGCTCTTGGAATTACATGCCTGTATTTCGCTTTAGATTTTATATCGAAAAGGAAAGTTTTTTCGTCAAATCATCTGTTGAGGGGTTTTAAACTAAGAAATCTCTGGGGTTTTTTTTGTTTTGTTTTTAATTCAAAACCCCATTTAGCTACGATCATAGAATTTGGTGACTGTAGTTTGCTTTAAAATAATATTGAAGAGAGAGGTTTTCAACTCTAAACGCTCTGTATGGGAATTTTAAACTCAAAACCATCTGGAGGGGTTTTAAACTTTAAAGAAAAAGCCATCTGGAGGAGGGGGCTTTAAACTCAAAACCCCTTTGGCTACGCTCATAGAATTTTGAGTGTGTAATTTGCTTTTTTTATATTGAAGATGGGGTTTATCGTAAATTTTGGAGGGGGGTTTAAATCAAAATCTTCTTCAACTGTGCTGTTGGAATTTGGGGATTTTTTTTTGCATTTTTTTTTGTTTTGTTTTATAGAAAAGGGGGATTTAACTGCAAAAACCTCTGGTAGGGGGTTTAAAATTCAAAACCCTCTGTAGGGGGTTTTAAACTCAAAGCCCCCTGGTAGAGGGATTTGTATCTCAAAACCCCCTGATAGGGTTTTTTTTTAATCTCAAAACCCCCTGGTAGGGGGATTGAAACTCAAAACCCCCTGTTAGAGGGTTTTTAACTCAAAACTGCCTCGGCTGTGCTGTGGTAAGTGATGATTTAGTATTAAAATCTCACCTAAAATAAACAAAATGAAAGCAAAAATCAGTCACTTAATTCCGTTCCCCCCCCCCTTGGGGGGGGAGATTTCATTTCGGGGGGGGGGGGGGTTTGAATATGGGAAAGGACCAACAGCGAACGCTTTTGTGCCAGTTTTTAGTTTAGAATTTATAGCTCCGCAATAGTTTAACTTATTAAAAAAAATGAAAACATCTGCGGACTCCTCAGCTATTGGGCGATAAAACTAAATTTGATTCTTTTTTCCATATCAGCTATTAAAATTATAATTCAAGTCAACTTGCGGTAGGGGTCAGACCTAATCAGCGAACGCAATTTTCGCGGGAGTCATAATGAGCGAAAGGCCGTAAAAAATAGCGAAATAGCATGTTAAAATATAGGAAATTATGCTTCAATTAGTTCTATCATCTAACTTCTTCCATGAAGCATTTTAACTATTGTCCTCCCTGTGGCATTAGCCCTAAATTTGTTTTCACTTTCTCGTGCTCCACATCTCCTTTCTCTGCTTGGAACTGATGTATATATATAGCCTACGAAACTTGTGATCAATTTTTTTTCTTAAAAGAAAGAAAGAAACTACAAAATTCTATCTCGCCCACTTCCTATAGGCTAGTCCACGTCGTACAACTCTCCATTTCATAAACTCTCGTTACTGCAACTATTCTTTTTTAAAGAACTTATGTTCAGTGCACTTAATCACCATCAACTCGATCTCCCCCACCCCCCACACACACACATAAGCTGATTGACCCAAAGGCAGATCCCGAATGCGATGGATTGATGATGTATGGAGACAGATCTACAACAGCTTGGGTTTCGGGCATGGAGACGAAAGGATCAGGAGAGATCTTGTAATTTTATACATGTATATTATATGGTAACTCTTATATTTATTACTAAATATATAGTTCGCGTTTTATCCGATCCTGAAATCGAATATTTTCTCCTGGAAAACTCTTGGAAATCTAAAATCCTAATCTCATAATGGTGGGGGAACCCTGTGAAAATGAATTCTGCACTTCTTTTAAACATTTATACACATATTAATATCATTAATTAGTAACAAGAGGTTAACCAGCCAGTTAAAAAAAAAAAAAAGGAGGACGGCAAAACAGAGCCCCCCCCCCCCCGTATAAGCGCTGTTAAGATCAACTGAAGCGTCATTTCACCCTCACTGGCATAGAGGAAAGTAACTGCCAGCAAATGACCTCTGAGAGACTGTTGGAGAGCTGCGAGTCAAACATTTTAGACGGAAAAAAAATGCGGGAAAATATGCTGGTCGCAACTGGTCGTAGTCATGTGAAACACGTAGCCTAGTGATGCACTCATCCTTAATCTTCGAAATCCAAGACATTGGGTTAAGGTTAAAAATAGGCCTATTATTTTAATATTTCAGTTTACAAACAATAACAATAGAGAAGACAAAAAGAAAAAAAGATTAAATCAGTAACTAAATTATTATTAATGGCTTTTTAAGCTTATATAATAGGGGTTTCGCTGAATAGGTTTTGAGTTAAAAGGGTCATTTTGAGCAAACACCCCATAATATTTTTTTTTCAACGGAATGAATAGCCTTAGCTATTCTAGCAAACTATTTCCTCATCAATTTAAAAGCATAATATGCATTTTTTTTTCGGCCGATGTCCATTGGTGCTTTAAAATCGCCTTAAGTTCGGACCTATTCTCGTTTATCCGGAAACGTTTTGAGAATGAAATTTCCATACATGTCAACTTTGACCTTCAGCTATGCTTTATTTTATGAGGGAAAACGAAAGTGACTATGTGGGAAATGTAGAAAAATGGACTCTTTGTAATACCATTTTATTAGTTCTGCAGTTACTTTTGAAATAAATAAGAATGGATAAAAATTACGGGGACGTGTTCGCTTTATATGCCATTTCGCTGATGGGCCTTTTTTATATGTCTATGGACTCCCCCCAAATAAAAATAACTTCCTACTTCCAGTCTATATTTATTTATGTCTATGGTGTAGACATACAAGACTATCCTCTTTTATTGCCTCACTTCCTGTTAATTACTTTATCACAAAACATTCACAACAAACAATGACGTAATATAAACATATTAGCGCACTGGTCTTTCTGATTGGCAAATTTTTCCAGATAACGTTTGATGACTGAGTAAAGGTCTTAAGTACTGTTCTGAAGGGCAGCTTCTTTTGCCAGAGCTTCAATGTAGTTCCGCCTGTCTGTTCTGATGCTACTCTTGACATTCCTATCTATTTTTGTTCTTTTCTCTTTATTGCTCTTGTTTTACTGTTGTTCACGCCTGCTTTCTTCTCTCTTCTTTCCTTAATCTTCTGATGAGTTTCTACTGAGATCCACTCCTTGTGGGTGTATGACTTGGATCCAGTACTTCTTGGCATGTTTCTTTCACTTTCTGACACGTCTGTTCTACTGCCTCCTCTTCTAGGAGCTGAAACTTGTTTGATAGGGTGATTTTGAACTGTTCCTGTTTTGTGCAGTCTTTCAGCGCAATGGTATTGTATTGTTGGCGTTGGCTGCCCACTTGTCCAAGTCTTCTTCAGCTTCCGTTTCACTCGGGTGCACAGAAGTTGGTGATCTTGAGCAACATCTGCTTTCACGTAGGCTATATCCCGAAGAGAACGACGGAACTTCTTTACAATACAGACATGGTCTATTTGGTTCTCTGTTGATAGGTCTGGTGATATCCACGTTGCTTTGTGTATCCATATGACGGTCCCAAGCCCGGCTGAGAAAGGAGGAGGGTTAGGCGTAGGGCTAGCTACCCTACCCTGTAGAAAAACCACTATCTACAGAAACACCAAACAGCAAATCAACAGAAGTCACTGACCTTGGAGAGGATGGACCTCCAGCCAGAAGGTTTATGACGTATGTCGGTGAAAGCCAGAGTCATCTGGAAGCAAACAGGCCGAAGACCATCATCTCTACCGGGATCACCACCACCATCGGTACATGGAACCATGTATGAGACTGGGAAGACAGCGCAAGTGGCAGCTGAGATGAAAAGGTACAACCTCGCCATCTTAGGAATCAGCGGGTCAAGATGGACTGGTTACGGGCAGAAAAGACTGACTTCGATGGAGCTACTTTTATACTCAGGACATAGGCAAGAGGCGACACACACTCAGGGAGTAGCCCTGATACTGTCTAAGCAGGCTCAAAGAGCACTTATTGGATGGGAAGCGCATGGACCATGGATAATAACAGCCTCATTCCACACAGTGCAGAAAAGGATTAACTTAGACATTGTCCAATGCTACAACCCAACACAGTGCAGAAGAGGATTAACTTAGACATTGTCCAATGCTACACCCCAACACAGTGCAGAAGAGGATTAACTTAGACATTGTCCAATGCTACACCCCAACAAACGACAATAAAGAGGAGGAGAAGGACAATTTTTTTTACTACAGGCTGACTACCGTCCTACATGACAGGCCTAAAGAGAACATAATGGGCGACTTCAACGCTAAGGTTGACAATAAGGAGATTATGGGAAAGCATGGGCTAGGTGAGATGAATGAAAATGGAGAGAGATTTGCAGATATGTGTGCCACGAGGAACTAAGTTACTGGAGGAATTGTCTTCCTAAACAAACGTGTCTGTCATAGAGCTCTCCAAATGCATTGGATTTTTTTTTCATTGCGCCATTCGATGAGTATTCCAGCTCCTCCATTACCATATTTGTGGTGGCTTTATGAGATGAACCTTTTTTTTTTCATTGGGCCATTCCATGAGTATTCCAGCTCCTCCATTACCATTGGTGGCTTTATGAGATGAACTTTTTTTTTCTCCATTGCAGTAAAGAACAGTGAAAAGGCCGGACATATCAGACTTCGTGCTAATATGCACATACCGGCCGGCCGGAGGACACGATCCAAAAAAAAAAAAAAAAAGAGGACATGGCAGCTCCTTTTCCGGGCGTAACTAACCATATCTTAAATTCTTATCTTATCTTATAGGCCTAGCCTAGGCCTATATTACAGACGTTAAAAAGAAGATAAATTAGATCCTACGCATTTCATGTGTCAATCTAGTCATGCATGTTAATCAATGACTTAAACTCTGCCAAGTCGTTGGTTTTCCTGGCTGATTCAGGCAACACATTCGAAATCCATTCTCTAATGACACTAGGGAAGAAGGAGCACTTGTACGAATTTGTTCTAGCATATGGAATTAAAAAAAAAAAGTCTCTATCCTTGTGTCTTTCTGGGTATTTCATAAGTTTTGTTTTTCTATTTGTAAGTTATGGGTTTCAGTTTAGTGTAGTACGTTTTATGTATTATAGCTAATTTACTTTTTATCCTTCTGTCCTGGAGTGTCTCTAATTCTTAAGTTGAAAGATTTTACTATCTTATCTTATATGATACAGACGTTACTTCAAAAAAAGAAGATGATTAGGCCTACGTCCCACGTGTCATGCATTTAATCATGCATATTAACCATTGACGTAAATTTTGCCAAGTCACTATATATAGGCTGGTTTCCTGGCTAGCTCAGGCAACCCATTCCATGCTCTAATAGCGCTAGGGAAGAAATAGCATTTGTACAAATTTGTCCTAGCATATGGAACGAGGAATGTGCCTTTATCTTTGTGTCTTTCTGAGTATTTTATTAAATTTTGTTTTTGTATTTGAAGATTATGGTTCAGTGTTTTATGTATAATTGCTATACTTTACTTTTAAGTCTTCTATCCTGAAGGCTTTCTAAATTTAATGATTTTACTAAAGGTGTTAACTCTAGTCATAAATGTGAATATTTGTTTGTCATGAATCTCACTGCTCTATTTTGTGTCTGTTCTAGTTTCTTAATGTTCTCTTGAGTTGAGGGGTCCCAAACAGCGTAGAGGATTAGTTTTATGTTATTATTTGATACCATATAATGGTGTTATTCTAATCTTATTGGAATATTCGTTTGTTAAAAATCACTGCTCTATATTTTGCATTTGTCCTAGTTTCTTTATGTTTTCTAGCTATGTCAGCCGTAGTGTAACGATATCTAGAATTAAAGTTGCTTTAAATTAAGTTTATTAAGTAGATAATTAGATTATCTAATCTTTGCTTTTATTTTAACGCATGTCCTATAAAGATTACACCTAGATTCATCAGCAGTTTAGACATAGGTCATAGATGTAGTTCTAGACGTAGATATTGAAAGTGCCAATAAATTATAAAACAATGACAAGTTCTGGTCTAATAGATAGAAATGTAGGTTTAGTGAGCTCAGGGTGCCTAAGAACGAGTTCGATACCAGTCTTGAACTAATATTTTATTTATAATTTCTTTTTTATATTTAATTTTATTTTAAGTTGTATAATGGAGGTATTATCTTTGCAAATATTTTAAAAATGTTTTTCTTTTTTATATTATTAACGATTAATGTAAATGAATTGCATACAAATTTACTAATGTAACAAGTGATTCTCTATTTAGGCTTTTCTCCGCTATGAAAACTGGAAACACGAGCGCCATTGTCGATAATAATACTAATAGTATTAGTATAAGAATCTAGGTTAATCTTAGTTCGATATTTAGATCTAGTCTAGATCTACAGATGATCTATCTAGCCTTACGAAAATAGATGTAGATCTATCTGTCTAGATCTAGAATCTATATATAAGACTCATTCTGGATTTTTAAAACGTGAATTTTCCTAACTTAACTAACTATGTCTGTGACTGCTATCGCTTCTGTAGATAAAGGTAGACGAAGAAGGGTATTAGACGATGAAGGCGAAGATGATAACAATTTACATTTGCCAGAGGCCACGAGACCATCGGAATGTGTAAGTTTATTTAAGTTTATTAAGTTTAGACTTAATCTATAATCTAGATCTAAAAAAATCTATATTTATTATTATTATAGATCTAGATCTAAGTATGATGTGTCTTTACGTTATAACTCTTGTCTGACTCTTGATTAGTACACTCCAGTGTTGATTAGTACACTCTGACTCCACTGTCTCCAGTGTTGATTACTTGAAATTTGGCTTCATTCCTTCCTTCATTGCGGCTTGCCTAGAACTGCATAGATATAGTATTTTATGCTACAAAGTTTTAAGTAATGACACCACAATAATAATTATATTTAATAAAGTGTAAGAATCTAGGTTAATCTTAGTTCGATATTTACTATTTACAGATGATAGCCTTGATGAAAGTTGGTTGGTTAACTTAGGGCTTAGGCTGAGGATCATTTGAACTCTCTGATTAAATAGATTTCAAGATAGATTTGAAATACTTTTGAAAACTCAAAGATAAATTTCAGAATAGACACACAGTGGATATATTTTTTGCTTCAACATCACAAAGAGAAGAGGTTTGCAAGCGTCTTACCGAGTCTTATGTAACCATTAATGGCCAACTACAGGAAATTGTTGACCATTTTTGTTATCTTGGCCTTGGCTCTAACATATCCAACAATGTTCTACTGGATAAAGACATCATCAACAGGATATATCCAAGGCAATGGGCACCATGTCAAGGCTGCAAAAAAGAGTGGGAGACAATACATTGCTAGAACAATACCAAAGCCTCATTCTACCAGACCTGTGTGATGAGCACTCTGCTATATGGAAGTGAAACATGGTCAGCTTACTCAGGAAAAAAAGCTAAATATCTTCTGCCTCCGATGCCTATGGCCGATCTTTAAAATAAGGTGACAAGATAAAATTTAAATATATAACCAATGAGGAAGTGCTATGAAGAGCAGGGTGCCAGTCAGCAGCCGACGCCTTGTTTGGCTTGGTCACGTTAATAGAATGCCACCAGATTGACTTCCACATGGAGAAATGAAGAAACTAATAGTGAATAGAATAAACGAGAAATGGACATGTCCACTATTTGCTCCAGTGAGATCTTGGACAATACCATGGAGAGTCTTTTTGTCATTTCTGCATGCAGCTGCTTGTGCCTCTTGACCATTCTGTTCAATCCAGTTCCATTTATCCCGCCGACAACTTCTCTTTACTTTCAGATCTGCTTCCCTATAGATAGGCTTCTTACGCTTCAAGCATTTTTATGGTCTCATCTGCATGGATTCAGGGGCGTCCTAAAAATCTTGAAATTCAAAAACTTTTGTCTTCACTGAGATTGGAGCCCAAGACTCCCTTTAGTAGAGAACTGTAATCATTAAAGAAATATATATCAAGATAAATTTTAGACTTCTATTTAACATAAAAAAATTACTTTTATGATAGAATATTATTTGTGCAGATAAAATGACACATATTTTAATTCATTTTCTAATTATAGGAATCAGAAGGAGAAGTTCCAGATATAGGTAAGAACACTGTTGAAATTGAAGATTGTTTGTTTCCTTTTTAACTGGTATTTTGGCAATGATTTATATTTGTTCTTTTGAAACATTTTTAATTAGCTTTAACTTGGTAAAACCATAATGAATAAATAGCTCACCCATAAACATTATATTCTACTAAGTCAAAAAGTTCTTAATTAAAAAAAGAAACTTTGTCTCCTAAAAACTTTTGGGTAATTTTATTTTCTGCCAAAACACACACATCACATTTTTAGGTCGCTTACCCAGTTTTGTATATTTCTTACTCTTCTTTAAGTGGATCATCAGATTTTTGGTTTGTAACATATCTAGCAAATAATGATACTGAACTTTTAGTAATGTGACAGCTAAAAAGCGTTTTCTATTCCAGATTTATCAGAATATGAAAGTGCTGTAGATGAGGGAGGGGACCATGAAGTAAGTAGATTGAAAATATTTCTTATAATTAATAGTCTGGACATTTGCTTTGTTCATGGGGATGCAAGATCGCAGGCGTGCCGGCAAAATCGAAGTAAAAATAAAAACTTGCTTTGCTGGCAAACACCACTCAGACTGATTGCCGGCTCGGCAATAACATTCAATAACGTTTTGATCTTTCAAACTAAAACTTAATAAGTCGAATTCAAAGAAAGACAGGAAGTTACAATTCTTAAGTTATGGCGCTTTGTATCAAAAACGTAAACAAAAGTTAGAAACTTATCCGTATGGCCCCGGCCTGAGATGCAAATTTAGTAAGTAGATCTAATTCTAATAAGTTTGATCTGCCAGCATAAAAATTGAAACCAGACCTAGAGGCTAGATCTAGTCTAGAGGTCTAGATTCTAGATCTATTTCTACATTTTAAAATGATTTTAGAAGTTGAATGTATTTACCCGAAAATGCGAAATTACTGTATCATCGCAGTATGAATAATGATAGATCTAGCCTAGCTATAATGATAATCTTTTATAGTCTAGATAATCTCAGTAGATGATAATGATAGATTGATATCAATGAGTATTAACTATTAGATCTAGATAATTAGAATAATTAGTTAGAATCTTACAGTTTTACAATATACCACTATCATTGACTATCACTAGCTTGACTAGGTCTAGTCCCTTTTTGGGCAGAAGCAGCGTAGATCAAAAGTAGATTGTATCTATTATTAGATATGTTCTAATAGTAAAGTCTAGATCTAATTAAATCTAGATATCTAATAATAAAAAACTTGTTTTAAAAAAGGTAAGACTCTAGATCTAGTAGATATATTCTAGCTAGGCCTAGACTTCTATCATCTAGCATTACTAGATTATAGATTAGTGTCTGACCTAGATCTAACTTCAAGATCTAGAACTAAATTTTAGAGTATATATATGGATTTAAGTCTAGGCTAGACCTAAATCTAGATAAAATCTAATATCTAGTTAACTAGACAAGTTAAAGTCTAGACTTAGACTCAGAGACTATTGTGAGTATGTCTAGATCTCTAATACTTACTAGTTTCTTTATTAGACCAATAAATATTTATATATCTATTAGATCTTTTATTTGAAATAGAGTTAACTTTTAACATAGGTGCTACAAAGTTTGATTTATATAAATACTAATATGGTAGTAGTAGGTAGGCTTATCTATGTGCATACTATATATAAAAAAAATGAAATGTTCAAACATACATGTAGATTATAGTAATTTAAGTAAAAGCATAGAATTTATAGTTTGTATTCAAATATATTTCAAATATATATGTATAAAGCGGTAAATGTTTTATTTATGTTGTGAAGATATAAGAGGCATCATGCTTGCAGGTTTTTTTTTGGGTTGCCCCCCCCCCCCCCCCCCCTTTTCTGGCAAAACGGGGCTCTCTTGCTTGCATCCATGGCTTTATTGAAGAAGACGATATTCTGTGAGAACCCAAACCCTCCCTTTTGTTATTGAGCAAGTTTTTTTAATTTACTTTTCTAAAATTTGTAATTGACAGGAGGGTAGTGAAGAAGGAAGTGAGTCAGGAACAGAAGATGGCTCAGAGACTGAATCTGAAAGCGGTTCAGAGACTGAAACCGAAGGGGAAGAATATTCTGAAGATGAAGGGCTAGAAGAAGAACGTCAGAGTGGAGACGGAGAGGTAGGCATCCTAGTGGTCTTGAAGACTAAATAGAATGCAAAATTGCTGGCTTGTTATATTTTCGAATTCCTAATTTAATTTAAATGCCCATTTATCAAAAGGACAATTTTTGATATTATTTTAAAGTGATTTTTTTAAAATTAGGAGCAGCCTAATAACGATAAGCCTGATGATGATGAAGACAAAAAGAATCCAGCATATGTACCCCGTAAAGGTGCCTTTTATGAACATGATTTACGTCAGGGAAATGAAGGACCTGAAGCAGAGCAAACAGTTGAGGAAAAGTGAGTAAAGAATCTTGTAACTAATTCAGTGGAAAAGTTAACATTTTCCTTATTAAGAAAGTAGTTTCTTTTTTAATTTTTAGAAACAACTATCATTTTGTTGAATTTTTAAAAAAATCTCACTTAATAAATCTTAGGAATATTCAGCTGTTTAAAAGATATTGGTTGTAAATATTGTAAATTTTACCAAAAAGGTTTTAAATTTCGGTATGACTGTTTATAGGGGTGCACCGGATAGTACTTTTTGATATCCGGCCGGGGCCGGAGCCGGATACCTAAGTGTCTTGTTAATAGCTTGTGTTGCTGAACATTTTACGAAACTGTTAAATAACATACCTATATTGGTTGGTTTTATTTTTTTTCCTTTTATATACCTTATTGTTTTAAACTCTGTTACTGATTGATTTATTCAAGCTTAACAGTATTTCTAAAAATCTGTATAGCATGAGTGTGTCTGTGTGTATGTACGATGCCACCAACTGTAAAGGATGTGTGTAGGAAGGTCAATGTAAATAATGTTAGTATACATTTAACTAGTTACTAATGTAAATCTTATAATAGGGTTCCCGCAGCCTCCTGATTTTTCAGGAGCTCCTGGAAATCTTCTGACATTGCAAAATATATGAAAAAGTCCTGGAAATCTCCTGAAAAGTCATAAGAATCTCCTGAAAAATTGTCTTTTTTGGGTGTCATTCAATATGAAAATCGCCGATCCTATGGGCGATTAAGAAAAAAAAAATGGCATTGTCGGCTTTCATTTAATAAAAATGTAATAATATGGCGAATTCAAGCCTAAAATGGAAGTTCTAATACTTTGTTTACTTTAATAGGCACTGGCATATATAAACATAGATCTAAGTACCGGTATTCTAAGTCTATCTCGATCTCAAAAGTGATTTTTTTAAAAAACAAATCTAGATCTACATAGATTTGATAGATCTAGAATTAGAATGAAAATGCTAGATCTATTTTATCTAGATCTAAATCCAGAAAGACTTGATATTAAAATTAAGACTAGACGTAAATCTGGATTAGATCTATCATCTAATCATCTAGATTCTAGATCTAGCCTGGGCCATGATGATCATGATGATGATGCCTGGCCTAGACTAGTACTGTAACTGTAGTAAAGTAAGTATATAGTAGTAGATCTAGTACGTAGTAGATGATCATGATGATGATCTAGAATGCTAGCTCTACTAGAAATGACTAGATCTAGATCAATTACTATAAGTATATTATAATATTATGTAGATCTATTCTATATCTAGTCTACATACTACTATGATCAGTACGATCTAGATCTAGTCAATCTAGAGTCTAGAGCTAGTTATCTAGTAGTACTAGTTACTAGATTCTAGTAGATCTCTAGTCAGATCTAGATAGCGGATAGAGATAGATATATCTAGTCAATCTAGATAGAGACAGATATAGTGATATAGATAGTGATATAGTTACAGACAGTATCTTATCTTATCTTATATAATACAGACGTTACTTCAAAAAAGAAGATGATTACGTCCTACGCATCATGCATTTAGTCATGCATATTAACCAATGACTTAAATTCTGCCAAGTCACTGGTTTTCCTGGCTAGCTCAGGCAACCCATTCCATGCTCTAATAGCACTAGGGAAGAAGGAGTATTTGTACAAATTTGTCCTAGCATATGGGACGAGGAATGTGCCTTTATCTTTGTGTCTTTCAGAGTATTTTATTAAATTTTGTATTTGAAGATTATGGTTCTGTTTTATGTATGATTGCTACTTTACTTTTGAGCCTTCTGTCCTGAAGGCTTTTTAAATTTAGTGATTTTACTAAAGGTGTTACTTTAGTCAAATGTGAATATTCGTTTGTTATGAATCTCACTGCTCTATTTTGTGTCTGTTCCAGTTTCTTAATGTTTTCTTGAGTTGCGGGGTCCCAAACGGAAGATGCATATTCTATTATTGGCCTAACCAAGGTTAAATAACATTTTAGTTTTATGTTCTTATTTGATTTATAGAAATTTCTTTTAATAAATCCTAATGCTTTGTTTGATTTTTTTGTAGTTTCATCAATATGTGGATTCCATGATAGTTTTTCATTTATTATAACACTTATGTATAATGAGTATATAATAGTTATAGCCAATATACTGAATATAGGGCCTACTATTCTACTTTTACTGTACGTTTTAGGGTGGAGGCCTTAGACTTAGAGTATATAAAAAATATATGATTAATGGTATAGATTATATTTCTAGAATTGTAGATCTAATAGAGATCTACTTAGATTCTGGAATCTCTCTCTTAGTTTTAGTTTTATAAATCTAGATTGTGAAGTAGATGGGGCTTAGAGTATAGTGTAATATGGTCTTCTATATAGTATTTAAGCTGCTATATAAAATTAAACTATTCATGGTTTTATTATCGAATTCACTTCTAGCTTTATGATTCAGAGCTAGATTTTATAGATTTAAAGACACCTATTGTTAATAAAAACAATCAATGCAAGAGATTTCCACTGAAATAGGAAACTAATATTGATAATGTGTTATACATTGCAATTTGTTTAATTTTAGAGATTTTAATTAATTCCTAATGTTGACTAATACAAGCAATATGTATAGAGAGAGTAGTGCTTATTGGTTTACAAGTACTTTTTTACTTTTTAATCAGTTACTTTTGAATTTGCTAATTTGAAAAGGAAAAAAAATTGTATACATGTATATGGTAATTCTTATATTTATTACTAAATATAGATATAATTCGCGTTTTTCCGCTCCTGAAATCAAATATTTTCTCCTGGAAATCTCCTGAAATCCTAATCTCAGAATGGTGGGGGAACCCTGTTATAAGTAAAGTGCAATCTGCATTGTATAGTGGTCAGATGTATGTGTTCATGAATTTCAGACCAACAACCTGGTAAGATATACCTAGTGAGACTACACATGTAGTCCTAGTGTAGTGTGTATAGTTGTTTGTGTTAACCATCAAGCATTGTTTTTTCCTTGAGCATACGCACGCAATACAGTTGGGTGTCAGTCAAAAAAGATAACACATTGGCATGGTCAGTCAAGCATATAGATTAATTATACCCGTCCACTAGTTAGAGGTCAAGGGTTGTTGTTTTTTACGCTTCAGCATATTCTTTCTTTGTTTGCTAGATCTAACTGCGGTACTATTATTCAATTTATTTTATGCGATTTTAAAATTTACTGTAAGGTTTTCCGTTATTTATTAAGTCAAAAGAATTAAACAATGAAATTAGCTTTCTTTCTAAAGATTTTAATACAAGGCAAAAAAATACACACACGCAAACATGCACATCTTTGTTTTATTTTATTGTGCAAAGAACTTACGTAAGAAACATTCAATGCAAAGAACGTATGTTAGAAACATCTTCCTTAATTATTACTGATTTTATTTGTGGTTTCAGTAACTGTTACAAAAGGGCACGATAGTAAGTCTATGGATGTCAGGTGTGTAAAAGTCTTCCTGGCCTGATACACACTGGCTAAGTATGCATCTTAAGTAAACAAAAATAGTAATAACAAGGAGTTAATTGACTGTCACAAATTATTAAGAATATTGTTATCAAATCAAGACACTTAACTGCAGGAGTAATATTCAAGTTAACACGTTAGAAAACGTATTTAACCGTAATATTTATTGACAGTGTAATACCCTTTGTTAGCACGTTGTGTTTTTTCATTCTGGCTTAAAAATGGTCAATGTCTATCAATAAATTGGGTGTCAAGGACCAAAGAAATAAAATAAAGAGTAGGGGGTGTTTAGCTCTCCATTTAAAGGTAGCCCTGGTTGTGTCTTCTACAAAATAATTAGTTACTGGCTTACTGGGCTATATAATCTTGCGGTTTGTGTTCTATGTAGGTAAAGGTCACTCGTTTAGGTGCGTGTGATCTTTAGTCCAGCTTACTAATTGAGATTTATGTTCAAGTAACTCGGCACACTTGAAAAGGTGTGGCCTCTAGCCCAACCACGTGATTAAGATTTTTCTCCAAATAAGCAAACTCTTTGTCCGGATACCCGTGTAGATGTTTGGCTTGAAGTCCAGTCCAGCCCCCCCCCCCCCCCCCCAAATTAGGATTAACTACTAAGAAAACAAACATAGTTCCCTCGTGTGACATCTAGAGAGTGCTTACGTCCATCGTATCTGACTTAGGGTCACCTGTCAATCAATGAACTCAATGTGATGGACTAAACAAATAAAAGGGGGAGGAAATCTGGAAATATACCTTGTTACCTTAGAGGTGTGGCTCTTGTAGTCCAGCCCCCCTAATAAAGATTAACTACTAAATAAACAAACTCAGTTCCCTCGAAAGGTGTGACCTCTAGAGAGTGTTAATACGCTGACATTAAACCTACGTCTATCATATTTAACTTGTGGTCACCTGCCTATAAAAAAAAACTCAATGTGATGGACTAAACAAATAAAAGGGGTGGGAGTTGTTCATCTCTACCTCTGGAGATATACCCGCTCAGCTAGACAGACGTCTGGTCAGCATGACGTAGTCAAGGAATGTAGCATTTTAACATGTTAACTAACCTACTCAAAGGTCAAGACAAATAGAAAAAAGTGTCAAGCCATTGCTGCTCTGTATGTAAAGCGCATTTATGATGTAAAGTTTCATTTCTATTTATATTAAGTAATTAACACGCCTTGTCTTTATAATAAACGATGTTTGGTGCATATTCATAACAGCTCTATTTTTAAGCCCATTATTATGTTTTAATATAAACATTAATACATTCTACAACAGACATTAATGGAACGAGGTCCACTTTATGCATATTTAATAGGTGTATTTTTTACTATCCAGTTAACTATCCGGTAGTGATATCCGACCGGAGCCAAATAGCACCGGATAGTAAAAAATGTCGGATATTCGGCAGGAGCCGGAGCGACTATCCGGTGCACCCCTAACTGTTTATAAACTTGCTTTATAGATGCTTGTTCAGTTTGCTAGTGCTTTGAAACTTTATCATCATTCTGACAGCTTGCTCAGCAACCATGTTTAAGATTGAAAGACATATTAAGAGCAGTTCATTTTGTCTCCTCAATATTATTTCCACTATTGCACTTGGCTTCTTGACAGGTCTGATCCGCTTTTTAGTCATTTTGTTTTTGTTGCATGAGGTTTTTACATTATGACAGTGAAAAACACAGTTCGTCGGTTGCAACATAAAAAAAAAATAATTTTTTTTTAAATCCAAAAAGTCCAGCTAATTTACCTTTTAAATTCATTTTTCTTATTGAATTTTTATCTTTAAATGTTTCAGGCCAAAAAAAAAGTTGTGGCAGGATGAAGGTAAATGGGCTCATGACAGATATAGTGATGATTCTCAAGCTCCCAAGTCTAGGGAGGAACTGATTGCTATCTATGGTTATGATATTAGAGTAGCAGACAAACCTCCTGAGGCCCCTCCAAGAAAGCCTGGCAGGTTAGGCCTTCTTTTTCTCTTATTTTGCTTAATTTTACAAAAGAAATATTGCGTTTGGCTTACATTTCCTTAAGTGTTAGTTTCAATTTTAATGAAGTACTTCTTGAGATGTTTTCCATCAATATTTTATTATAAGTTTTTATTTTAGTTGCTATGAAACTAATGATATTTAGGGTTTTATCAAATATTTGAAAATGTTTAATTACAGAGAGAAGGGGCCAAGGCAGCATCGCATTAAAGACTTTGTTCCAAAAATGGCAGTTATAGATACAACTGAAGATGGAACAGATTCTGTACCAAATCTAGGGGATGATGGTGTGATTCTTTATGGTGGTCCTTCTCCAAGAAATTTGCGTAAAAATAATATGCGCAACTCTGATGGCAGACGAGGTGGGCGTCATGTTATTAGAAATGATGTGGATTCTTTCAATAACAAAAATCAATATGATAACAAGAATGGTAATGACATTACCAATCAAACTAATGAAATGGTACCAAAGCAGATTGATAAATCTGAGGAGTTC
Source organism: Biomphalaria glabrata (assembly GCF_947242115.1). Lineage (NCBI taxonomy): Eukaryota > Metazoa > Mollusca > Gastropoda > Planorbidae > Biomphalaria > Biomphalaria glabrata. The sequence continues at coordinate 15,641,808 of NC_074726.1, forward strand.
CCAAGTTTAGTAGATACTGTTCGGCCAGCAAATCAAAGAAATGATCAATACAAGAAACAGGTAGATCTAGGTAATCAGTTAAAAAATGATCAGAAAGTTGCACATGAAAAAGTTTCAAAACCTCAGGTACCAGAAAATGTTCGTCAGAATGATTTTAGGGATAAAGGCTTTAATAAAATTCAGCAAAGCCAGGATAGTCGTAAAGATAACAGCCGCTACCAGCAAAGTTTTAGGGACGATAGAAGAGGGGGTTTTAATAACCGTAATTCTAACAGAGAAAGAGAGAATTCTAATAGATATCAGGATGAAAATTGGAGATCCTCAACTATTGAAGAAAAAGATAGGTATTATCGGAATGAAGATTACAAGCAAGATTTCAACAGAAAACCACACTTTAAAGGCAATGATGGGCAAAGCTTAAAAACAGGTAATTCTAGCGATGGAAGAGGTTACTCTAATCGAGCAAGCAGATATGAGCAACCGCCACGTTATCAGCAGCAGCAGTCTCCAAGTGATGTTTCACTTATAAATGAGTCCAGAGAGTACACAAACACATCCTACAGGTTGCCAGAAGATAAAAGTAAGCAGAAGACTACTTACAACAGTAGTGTATCTAACACGTCTAACATCGTCAGTGATGGTGGTGATGGCAGTACCTCACAGAATGTTGTCTTCTCCAACAAAGAAAATGTTCAGACTATTAATGTTACCATCACAAGCACAACTACAGAGAAGAAATCATATGCTAAAGAACGTAGAGCTAAAGGTTCAGCTCGTTCCATGGAAGGAGCTTCAGTGGCTAGTCATCCAGATATGCAAAAATGTAAGTTAAATTAATTTGATGTGGGTCTTAATTATATTATTCCTTTTACTTTACCACTAAATAAAACTAGATTTTAGTCTTTTAACTAGCAATCAAAGCTGAAAATGTACTACTTAGCTAATTTTTTACTAACTAAGTAAAAAATTTAAGCTATCGGTTATTTTAATATATATAATTTTTTTTTAGTCAACTTGAGCTCTAATGTGCAGTATCAAGGACCTCCACCTGGTACAGTAAAAATTGAACCTAACATGGTAGCTCAGTCCAGCGCCAAGCGCTATTCATCGCAGAGACAACAGGGTTTGGGCAACCAAGGTGTTTTTACTGAACCTCCTCCCATAGAAAACACAAGCCCTAAACTGTATAACCCAGGTAAGATAATCTTAAAATTTGTATTTTTACTCTTTCCTGGGGACTGAGCATGACCATTACATACAAGTTTATCTTTTAATAGTTAAAAAAAAATGCATTTAAAAAGCCTGACCAGATACATTTTTAAAAAAATTCTTTTAGGCTTTAGTTCTTTTAAAGTCTGAGAGATGTCTATAAAAAAAAAATGTGGTATGGGAATTATTTCTTTATTTCAATGGAAACAACCTCAAAATTCAAAAGCATTTTATAATTGAGAAATCATTTTTTAATATTTTTTTTTTGTTAAATATTAATATGGTTATATTCAATTCAGTTTTTAAAATTTGATGTTAGCTATTTTTAAAAGTAATGAAACATGTCAACAAAGAAAAAAAGCAGTGTAATAAATATTACTGATCCTTTAAAATTATTCCAGCTTTACCTCCGCCTTCATATTATAGAGAGCATGGTTCAGGTCAGCTTCCCAATCCAACAAGTGTTCAGGAATTCTCCCCTGCAATGCTTCCTCCTGCTGCTGCTGCTGCTTTGCCTTATGGCCTGCCAGGTGCCTTTTTTTTTTTTTTTTTTGCCAATTTTTTAGTTGTAAACAAAAAAAGAGGCTTTTTATAAATATTATTTTCTTGTTAAGGGGTTACTGGATCCGATTTTGGGTAAAAAAATCGATTTTTCAATTTTGGTGTAATTAAATAGGCGGACATGTATTTTATAAACTGGCACCAAAAATTTTCTAAAAAATAGCATTTTTTATTGAAAAAAAGCATTTTAATGATGCGTGGTGAACACTATTTTCCATATTTTTCTTATTACAAATTCACTGTTTTTGAGTGAATGCATTTTTTGTGACCCCCCCTGTAACAAATTTCTAAAATCTCTAGAACTAATAGAGATAAATGTGTCAAATTTGGTACACATATTCAGAGATAAATAATACAGAGAATCAGCTAGTTTTAATGACTTTAGCTGAAGAAGTTTTTAATATATGATCTTTTGGGAAAAAAAATGTGGGTGCATTTTACAGGAAAAAAATCACCCTTTTTTAAAAAATCATAAAATGCACAATACTAAGGGAAAATGTATAAAATCTAGCTAGCTCCTTCCAGCCACCTTTATACTTTAAGGTGTAAGTATTTTTAGCTTTGAAATTTATCTATTTTGAAAAATTTTAGAATTTTCCTATATGAACTAATTTTTGTTTATTTTCAAGATGGCTGCCGTTACCATGGCAACCCGGAAACATTAGACAACATTCAATATATATTTTTTATTATTGAGTTGTCATATGATATAATATAACAATAGTTATTAAGTTAAAGCAAAAATAAAAAAAATAAATTTCACTATCCAGTAACCCCTTAATGAGACCAAGTTATATCCTATTTAAAAAAAAAAATTGAAAACATAGGATAATTTCTTTTTTAGTTAATTGAATTTGTATTTATGAACTCTATTCTTTGAGTATTTTCTTAAGGGGGTCAACGGGTCAAAAATAATCATTTTTCATTAAAAAAATCGATTTTTCAAAAGTTGCATATTATGTTAGAATAATATCTTATAAATGGTATAGTTTAGCTAAAATCATTAAAATAAAGGTATTTTAATGTAAAAAATGAGTTTGAAAGGGGTAGGGGTAAGCTAATTTTGCTCTAAATGTTGAAAAAATCGCCGTTTTACGATGCCGATTACCGCGTAGCCCGCCGTAAAAGTGGGTCATGTTTGGTGTCTTTGAAAAGCCTACGGTCAGCTCTACAAGTCCATTTCAATGACTCATTCATCTAAAAATAACCTTAGCCTTGAAACTAGTTCAAACTAGACCACTACACGTGTCTCTATTCAAATCCGATTGGATCATGATGTATATTTATGAAATAAACGCTTTTGATTGGTTCCTTCCGGCCATGTGGTTCCGATGTTTACAGCAACAATGATGGCGTCCGTGAATCGATAGGAGACCCTTTTGGATATTGTATGCTTTCTTTGCCATTATTATTTACGGTAAGTACATGTTTCCTAATATTTTATATAGATCTAGATATAGCAATATCATAAAAACACAAATCTAGGGGTCGGACAAGCACGTATTCAGTGTTTAGGTCGTACTAGATCTAGTTTTAGTTACTACACTTAGTTGACTTAGTTATAAGTTAGGCTTGGGCTAGGCTAGTCTAAGGCTAGCCTTCTAGATCTAGATTATTTCTAGATTCGTATGCTAGATGCCTTAGTATTTAGATTGATCTAGTAACCTCTAGTTCTATAAAATAGATCTAGAAACATGATTTCGTTTTGGATCTATATAGGTCTATCTCTATCATCTATCTTGTCTACTTTAGTCTAGAGTCTAGATCTAGATCTCCATTTCATGAGCAGTAAGATCGTATCCACTGCAGAAGAGAAAAGATTCTAGATCTAGATCTAGAAGATATTTAGATCTAGATCTATACATCTAATATAGTCTAGATCTAGTTGTTGCTTTTTCTAATTCTAGATCTAAAATAACTTTGATGACTCAAGAATAAATAGTCTGAGTAGTGAATAAATTAGTAATGAGTGAGTCCTAGTTAAGATTTATTTACTAGATTTCTAGATCTAAACTTTACTGGGCTACAATGGCATGCATACATTAACTTTTTTTCTTTTATTTCCAGTCTCAGGTTCTCCTGACTTCAATCAGAAGTAATGATCTACCTAATCTGTTACAAGGATATAGACATAGATCTACACACATTGGGAATTGTAGGTAAGAAAAAAAAAAGTTTTGTCCATTCAGTTTTTTCTATCATTCTTTTTAGTTCTTGATTATATATTGAGTAAATAACACTAATGCTATATTTATCATTTGAATATTTTCCCAATAGGCTATTTAATTTATATTTTCATTTTCTTTATATCAACAGATCAAAACAACACATATGCAGTACACTGACCCTTCCTCTTGTTGGAAGAAAACGTCACCACATACTAGTACCTCGTCAGCCATCTACCCAGTCTGAAAGCTGCCTTAATACTGCAGTATGACATAGAAGTACTTCATAATCAAACACCACATCACATGCTGCTTATCACATATATAGCAATAATTTACACTTTATAGACCTGGATCTATATCATGCTAACAACCTGGGATTCTTTTCTCGTTGGATGCTGTCATTGACCACCACCTCCAGCTACAAAGACTCTTACATCATTATAAAGTTCTACCTAACCTATTTCATTACAAGATTCATCATCAAGCACTGCATGGTTCCTGGTGAACCAATTTATCATCAGCTACTGTTTCAACATAAATAAGGACCAGAGTTTTTCTGTCGTTGTAGCTGTACACATGCAATGAGCTTCAGTCTCGCCATGTCACATTATATCAGCATTTCTTACCATCTATAACATTTATACTGCACAACATACATATGTGCATTATCAGCTCAATGGCTATATATAAAAAGCCATATCATATTACAATGAAGGACTATCTACTATAAAGGCACAGCACTCCACAATTATTCAGCCACCTAAAACATACAAGTTGCATTTATTTTCAAATACTGGTGCCATTCTTTACTGGATTTATTATTGTGTGTACTCTATCAAACCACTAGTATGAGTACAAATAACATTAGGTGCTTATGAAAAAAAATGCAGGCCTGAAACCTGAGAAAGACTAGATTCCAAATTATTTGAACTGGTGTAGGTAATTTTTTTTTTTTTACTTTGAAAAACTTCTTGTGTATAAACCACATTCATATAACAGCATTAATTATCTTTTAACTATTTATTTACTTATTATTTGCATGTATTTATAATTAAGGGATACTTTATCTTAATTTTTAGTTGTTTTGGGGCTTACATTAATGTCTCAAAAGTAAAAATTGGACTTATTATGTCTTCGGGTGAAATTTTTATTTTTTTGCGCCGAGGGGGGGGGGGGTGTTGGGAAACCATCTAAAATAAATTTTAACAATATTTTAATAATTTCTGTGTTTGCTTCTATTCCTAAATGTTACATGAGCTAAATAAAACATCTTTTTGAACAATATACATGCATATCTTGTTTTTCTCATTCATTGAAACTTTAATTTTGATTTTTCTCAAAATGTCAATTTTACATGGGTATGTGTTCTTAAGAATCACTTTTCTCAAAAACTATCAGTTCATTTATAATAATATTTGGTATACATGTTTAAATATGGTCTTAGCACAGGATGACAATAAAAAATGTCATAAAATGTTTACAGGAAAAGAGTAAAAGACATTTTAATTGGTTACAATGGCTGAAAACACTGTCCGCAGAAGGGGGTAAAATTTAAAAATTTATATAAAAAAATCTATATACATTTTTCACAATGTCTCATTGTCATCCTGTAAGGAGATAGGGTGTCTATCAATGTACCAAATTTCAGACCTCTAGCTTTAATGGTTATTTCAGAAACACATTCTTAGAAATTAGATGATTTGACCCCTCGACCCCCCCTTATGATGAAAAAAAGTTGAATTTCATTAAAAAAATATTTTTTAAAGGCATATTATGTGTTCCTATGGTCAAATACATCATTTGAATACCTTAAAAAGTCTAAAATGTTAAAAACAAAAAAAAAAGTTTTCAAGGTAGATGACCCCCTTAACTAATGAATCATGTTGGATAACTTGGACAGTAAACCAGAGATGCCTACAAGTATACATCTTGCGTATTTTGTATGCAAATGGACATGAAAATACGCGAGTATGGTTTATGATCTAAAAAATATGCAATTCCCTTACAAAAAAAGTTGTTGCTTATTATATAGATCTATATAGATCAGTGCGCTAAGGTCTGGAAATAGACTATTCTTATTAGATCTACCTTGAGAGATACCTTTTTTTTTCCGCGCACTGGCAAGCGAATTTTTTAAATAATTACTAGACCTAGTCTAGATCTTGCTGATGCAAACCACCAAATTCAGGAGATAAAATGATAAGGTCTGGGGTTTCAATGAATGAAATGGGGATCAATCTCTCTCTTAGCATGACAAAGGGAATCAGACTGATGTTCCCTGACGCTTATAAAAGTACAGAAAGTAGGCAGATCTAAAGCTACCATTATTCATGAAAGCCTAAATTCAAAGAATGAAAAAAATCAGGGACATTGAAGGTTTGAGAAAAGCTTTTGCTTATAAATGCTGAAAAAAAAAAGCCTTAAATTTTTTTTTCTTTTGCCCTCCTAAAAAAATTTCAAGCATCAGAAACAAGAATAAAAAGCTTTATCTTACAACAGCTAGGGAGTTTATATATTCAGCAGACTCAATGGGCCAGCTTATATTTTTGAAGTTCAATGACCAATTTTTTTTAATTAGTGCTTGTAGAGGATGCCAAAGCTTTCATTGCTGTCTCTGCAAAGAATTCTTTCAAAATGTGATAAAAATATTTCCAGTTGTCTGCATACCTTGTAAAGAAATCGCCCATTAACAAAACTAGATATCACCGGTCCAGCCAAGCATACCATTGCATCTGGTTTAAGTCTAAATTAACTTCAAGCATAAAGTCCCGTTCTTTTAAAGGAATTTTCTTTTGGTGCTATTTTGGAATCAGAAATGAAACACTAGAGGCATCATTATCATAAAATAATTGCTAAGTGTCAAGAACGGCAACATTCAAACATATTCTATTTAAGTCTATGACAAAGACTAAATGTGTAAATATTTTGAAAAATGTACAGATGTCTTAAATAACTTAATGCTGTGTTATTGTTATTTTTTTTTTCTGCATTTCTTGTAAGTTACATGCTTGAATGATTTTAGTCTTTCCTGACAATATTTCTTTAAATGTATAAAAATACACATTTGCCCCTCAAAATACACATTTCCATTTTGCCCTGTAGGCAACTCTGAGTAAAGTATTTTTAAAAAATTAGTCTTTATTTGTTTGTTTGAATAAACTATGTAAACAATTATATATATCTTATAATTTATTAATATATATACCATTTGTTTTTCAGTATCTACAACAGTGCTTCCAATGCCTCCTAATGCACAAGGGATTGCAAATCCTGCCTTATTTCAACCAACAGCTGGCCCTCCACCTGTGTTAGCACCATCTTTTCTACCTGCAGGCATGATGTATGCAGGTGCTCCAAGAGTGCCACCTCCTGGTACTCCTGCTGGATTTCCAATCTCTATAGCATATGCCTCACCTCCCCCTCCCCCTGCATCTGTGGCTGCCTCAGTGGTTGCTACTCAGCCTCCTCCTCAAGGAACTGTGCCCCAACCAGGTATCCAGCAAGGTGCTCAGGTGAGATTAAGAGATAATAAATGTATTACAATTGTACATAGGAATAGTAAAGCGAATTATGAAAATGTATGAAATATATGTATAGATATATTTACATATGAAGCTACTTTTTCAATAAAAATATACAATTTATACATTTGGATAGTTTATATAGATGTAATTGAAGAATAATTTTAATCTCTATGTTAGTAGTGAATAGTAATAGCATTTAAAATTATAATAAAAAGAGCTCAAACTGGTATAATGATATCTACTGTAAAATTTAAGTCTTTTAAGAAAATCCTCTTAAAGTACAATTGTTTGTTAGAGTATATTCTAGCAGTTAATATAAAGCTCTAGGTTACCTTAACAGTTTCATCAATCTAAATTAGTGGTCTCCAACAGGGTTTTCATGAAATTGATGGGTGCTGATAGCCAAATGGGTTTGGGGGTGGGGGGCGCTGGGCATAAAAGGTAGATGAAGAGAAGATGAAATAGATACAAATTAGAGGGGTACTGAAACAAAACTAATTAAAAAAAATTCTTCATAATTAGTGCTGACTATCTAAATATATATAGACAAATTATAGTTAGCTTGCTTCTAATTTAAGAATAGAATCAATTTAGAAATTGAGTTCGGGAATCCCCTTTTCTATGTTTAAATTCTTTCTCTGTTGCTGTAATTAGAGGGTACCTATAGTCTTAAGTTCTTGCGCTTTTTAGATTATAGATTATTTTATCTACATATGTTTAATATGTAAATCTTTATTTAAAAGAAAACGCTAAAACTAACATTAAAAAAGAATAATTAAAAAAAAAATTTTTAACAATGGAAACATTGACAAAGTCGGTGGTGAGGAATACTCGCTAGAATGTAAATCTCTCCTAAAGTTTATTGTATTGTCACCTGTAATAAGAAATAAAGAACACTGAAGATTAACCTAAAACAAGGCTTTATTAAACTAGAACGACACATGAACTGACGAAAGAGACTTGGACTGTAGCACACTAACTCAATGTTGTGAACACATTCTCACGACGTTACACAAACATAAACAAATAGCAACTATTTCACCACATTCACCCCGCCTAGAATTAAAATAGCAAGTATAGTAATATAGTAGGCCAATAGCATAAATAAAAGAGAATGCCAGTGCCTGTAATACAATAGATCAATAAATAGTGTCGAAATATTAATTTCTCTTGTAAACAATAGTGAATGGTGATGCAAAGAAACCTAAAAACCAGTATCTGTTGTATGACTTAAAAACAATTACTAGTTTCTGTTTTAAATATTAACAAATAGTGTAGTAAGTAGACATGTACGTAAGTAAGTGAAAAGTAAACTCTAGTATCAGTAGCAAGAGATAAACAATGCCAGTTTATGTAGAACATAGGTAGTGCAATAAAGGAACAACTCTAGACTCTATAGTTCGGTCTGGTTCTTCTCTCTCTCAAGTTGTAACGGGGTTGACTATCCTGTTCTACAGTTTGGGAGTCACTAGTGAGTTCCTGAGCGTCAAGTGGGGTATTTTCAAGAGGAAGCGCTCGGAGGTCCTCAGAGCCTACCAGGGGTTCTTTCCTTTCTTGTATCACCGTAGGGGTGTTGACTGGTACTTCCGTGTTTTGAGTTTCTGGAGGATATTCATTATCCTCACCCTGAGGGAAGAACGAAGGTTCACTTGTTGTTGTGGATGGGGAGGGGGTGGGAGCCAAGCGTCTTAGAGAGACCGTCTCCTCTTTACCGCTGGGCAACCGTACGACAGCATATTGGGGGTTGCACATCAGCAATTCGACTTCCTCCGTGAGAGGATCATACTTTGAAGATCGGTTCTCTCTTCTCAGCAACACTCTACCTGGGCTAGATAGCCAAGTGGGGATAGATATCCCGAAGGAGGATTTCCGGTTGAACCGGAAAACTCTCTCATGTGGAGTTTCGTTTGTTGCCGTAGATAGTAATGATCTAATCGAGTATAGGGCCTGGTTCAAGACAAGCTCCCATCTCGAGATCGGGAGATCGAGGTCTTTCAGTGCTAAAGTAACAGCGTTCCATAGAGTTTTGTTTAGTCGTTCAATTTGTCCGTTGCCTGAAGGATTAAAGGCGGTTGTTCTACTTGTAGCTATTCCCCTCTCGTGCAGAAAGGATTGCACCTCCCTCGACATAAAGGACGTACCTCTGTCAGAATGGACGTACTCTGGCATCCCAACAAAGGAAAACAGCTGATTTAAACACTTTATGACAGTGGATGAGGACATATCGGGACATGGGTAGGCAAATGGGAAGCGTGAGTACTCATCCACCATTGTTAATAAGTATTTATTGTGAGTAGCAGATGGGAGTGGCCCCTTAAAATCAATGCTTACTCTCTGAAATGGTTGGGTAGCTTTGATGAGGGTGCCTGAAAACTGTTTGAAGAATCTAGGCTTCAGTTCAGCGCAAGTTTTACATTGGTTTACCACTTTGCGGACGTCCTCGCAGGAAAAAGGTAAGTTCTTAGTCCGAACGAAATGGAGGAGTCTCGTGACCCCTGGGTGACAGAGGTTGTTGTGTAACAGTTTGAGGTCTTCTCCAGTCATTGCTGACGCAAAGTGGTTCCTTGAAAAGGTATCCGCCGCAACGTTTTGTTTCCCGGGTCGATATACGACGTCATATTGGAAACAACTAAGCTCCAGTCGCCATCTTTGAATCTTTTCGTTTTTGATCTTGCCCTTGTTCTGCTGGTCAAACATAAAAGACACTGAGCGTTGATCTGTAACCAATGTGAAGGGTCTACTGATAAGGTAATGTTGCCATTTTCTCAGGGCTTCTACGATAGCGTATGCTTCCTTTTCCACTGCTGAGTGCCTGCGTTCACTATTAGTGAGTGTTCTTGAAAAGAAGGCGACAGGACGGCCGTCTTGATTAAGAGTGGCGGTAATCGCGATGTCAGAGGCATCTGTTTCGACTGTTAGTGGTCGATTGTAGTCTATCGTCGACACAGCAGCGTTTTCAAGTTCGTGTTTTAGCTGTTTAAAAGCTTGTTGTACTTGTTCAGGGGGAGGAAAGGCTTTGTTGTTCACCAATAAATGGATCTTGTTGGAGAAATTTGGGATCCATTGAGAATAATAGGACAGTAGTCCAATCACCCGCTTTTGTGATTTCATGTCTTGTGGTGGATGTAGGTTTCTCAATGCTTGAAATCTTTCGGGGTCTGGTCTTAATTGCCCTTGTGAGATTTCGTAGCCTAGGAGGCATACTTTATTAGTCGCAATAGCACTTTTATCATTGTTGAAGGTGATACCGTACTTTTTAGCGGCATTGAGAAATCTCTGTAGATTCTGGTCGTGGCTAATGGAGTAAAGTCCGCAGATGGTAACGTTATCCACGTAAGCGAACGTGTCCTGTAGCCCTGCCTCCTCAATTATTGTGTTGATCGTCCTTTGGAATGCGGCGACTCCGTTTGTCACTCCAAAAGGAATGCGGCAAAACTGATAAAGCTTTCCGCCAGCCTCGAACGCCGTGTACTGCTTTTCATCATCCCTGATAGGTATCTGGTGGTAAGCGCTTTTGAGGTCAAATGTACTGTACATTGAGTATTTAGATATTTCCTGCACCAGTTCATCCACTTTTGGCACGGGATACGTGTCGAGGTAAGTGAATCGATTGATGGTTTGGCTATAGTCGATAACCATTCTCTTTTTGTGCCTTTCATTCGTTGTTACAATTATCTGGGCTCGCCACGGGGACGTGGAAGGCTCAATAATTTTGTCAGATAGAAGTCTCTTGATTTCAGTTTGAATGAATTTGGAGTCAGGCATAGAATATTTTCTAGATTTAGTGGCTATGGGATGGCAGTTAGGAGCCAGATTAGCGAAGAGGCGAGGGGCTTCAACTCGTGCAGCTTTCAGCGTACAGACCTGGAGAGTGCTTCGTTTTCCATCAAATGGGATCATCAGTTTTTCGTGCTGGCTGATGAAATCTAGCCCTAAGATTACATCAGATACTAGTCCATCTAGTAGTGAGAGCTTAACACTTTCATATTGTTCATCTTTGTACTTTATTTTAGCGAAAATATGGCCGTGAGTAGTGCGAGAAAGATGTGTAGAGGCCATGTAGATTCTGTTTCTGGACGTTTCTAATTTCCATTTGTACCTTTTAGCAATTGAAGAAGATATATAGCTTTCACTGCTCCCCGTATCTACGAGAGCCTTCAATGGTACTCCATTGACGAGTATTGAAATAGTAGATTTAGTAAGACCGGACGCTGGTGTCGATGCCCAGGAAGATCCAACGGTTGTAGTCCGAGACGTGTCATCATCTGCTTTCACTATGGCTGAGGTTGTAGATTTGAGTGTCTGTCTGGTCGATTTACAGACTTTCTGGAAATGGCCCCTCTTACCGCACAAGTTGCATGTAGCGTCACGGGCCGGACATCTAAAGCGTTGATGTGGGCTGTTTCCACAAAAGAAACATCTTTTACTAGTCGCCGCACTCACCTCGTGTTCTACTTTTGTCATTGGAGAAAGGCTCTCCTCGTCGGCGCTAGCTCCACAGGGAGTTTCAGAGTGGATGTTATACGCCATGGCATGGTTATGGGCATATTCGAGTTGTCTTGCCTCTTCATAGGCGCACTGTAGAGTTAGAGTAGATTTCTCTAAGAGTCGCAGCCTTATGCTGTTTGAAGCCAGTCCAGTAATGAAGGCGTCTCTTACGAAGATATCTCTGTGTTCTTCAGCGGTGACAGCTTTGAAGTCACAGTCTTTGGCCATACTTTTAAGCTTAAGTAGGAAGGAGTCAACGGTTTGTCTGTTCTCTTGTCGACAAAGAGTTATCATGTGCCGTGCAAAAATTTCGCTTTTAGGCTTCACGTAGACATTTTGTAGAACTTTGATTGATTCTTCGAACGTGGTACACTCACTTATGTACTGAAATACGCTCGAAGAAACGTAGTTTTCCAGTAATTTCTTTTTGTCAATCTCGCAATGAGAGACTGAGGAGATGAAATTCTCAAATGTTCTCAGCCAGTGCAGCCACTTCTCGGCAGCCGATGGCGAGCTAGGCTCTATGTCTAGCTCTTTTGGCCTAAATAGACGTTCCATTTGTATTACTACTTTTACTTACAGACTGAGAATAGTGTTGAACGAAAATCCAAAAAAGATACGTGAGGCACATAGATCCATGGAATTGAAAATTTCTAGTTTAATAAATTGTAATAAGAAATAAAGAACACTGAAGATTAACCTAAAACAAGGCTTTATTAAACTAGAACGACACATGAACTGACGAAAGAGACTTGGACTGTAGCACACTAACTCAATGTTGTGAACACATTCTCACGACGTTACACAAACATAAACAAATAGCAACTATTTCACTATTTCATTGACAAAGTCGGTGGTGAGGAATACTCGCTAGAATGTAAATCTCTCCTAAAGTTTATTGTATTGTCACCAGATAAAAAGTTCTACTTTGAATGACATTTTCTAAAGAGGTTATGAAACCGATTCGGCTTCACGAACATATAGCAATGGCCTCTTATTGAACATTGATTACAACTAAAATTAAAATGATTAAAAATGTATCGGTGACACAAAAAAACTTTATTTTTTTGTCAGTGATGAAATATTATTTAAAAATTGTGTGGTTATGTAGCAGTGGCGTAGCTAGGGTATTTGATGCTTGGTGAGGCAGGTCCTCATGCTGCCCCCCCCAAACAAAAAGTCCTTTTTTTTTCTCCAAAAGAAATGTGTATTTAATGTTAAAGTATTTCTAATTTGGAAAAAAATCTATTTTACAAAAAAGATACTACAAATAAATCTTAGTACTTTCTTACTAGCAATTTATCAATAATTTTATCAACAACTTTTTTTAGCAGCCCCCGAAAAGGGAAAATACGCTATTAATTTGTGTTCAAAGTCTGTCAGTCCGTCCCGTTTAGACTAGAAAAGATAGTGAAAATCCGACATCATTCAAAGTTCTGCTGAAACAGCTATATTTTTCTTTTTTGAAAGCGAAAAATCTAATTTTTTAAATCACTTATGCAAGCAGTTTTTTTTATATAAAAATACACCACTTTTAAAACTATTCACAATTCATAATAACGAACATGGGAGATTACTATTTACCATATGTTTAACTCATTTATGCAAATGGTTTTAAATTTTGTCAAATTATTTTTTTACATTTGTAAGTTATGTAAGTTCTGTCATACTAACTACTACATTAACACACAAAAAAATGTTTACTTTTTTTTAAAGAGAAAAAATCTATTTAGTGTGCATATAAGTTGGACATAATTTAAAAGAACAATTAATAAGCAGTTTTTCATATTATCGTGTGAACTGCAGCACTGTCTCATTGCTGTAGAACACTGAACTAAAGGAGAAAAAAATTAAGGAAATATTATTTTCTTGAAGATTTGAATAAGAGATTGGCCCTTTACAAAACAATTAGATCAGTTAGATATTCATTATAAGACATCAGTTAGGCCAGGTTCACATTCAACTTCACATTCACTTTCACCTATCTTTTGGTCTGCTGGACCGTCAGGGCACCACACAAGATCTGTCAACCTTCTTTCTCCATTCTTCTCTGTCATTTGTCTTTGATAGAATTTCATTCTGATGTTCTTTCTTAAAATATTGAAGCCTGACTTTTTACCTGCCTGTGTTGACCACTTCGGGGGCAGATTTTGAGTTTGTGTTTCCACACAAACTTTCTTTGGAACCTTGTTTTTCTACCAGCTTTTGTTCAATTAACGAAATTGCCAAATGAGTTTGTCGTAAATATGTCATCAGTCGATTGAAAGTAATTCTTTATCAATGAAGTTTAGAACTATTTTGCTTGCATGTAGCCACACTTACCACAGTTGTCAGAAATATGCTAATCAAGATGGCGAAATTCGAGATTGATTCATCTAGAATATATGTTTTTTTATAAAACTCTAGATGTCAACGACCCTTGTTTCGTTAGTTGGAGGCTTCTGAAGAAACTGCGACAACCGTTGATGTCTCTTTCTATTCATAGGAAATTTTTAAAAATATTTAGCCCACAATTTCATTCCTACTTGAATCTAATTATAAAAATAGTAAATAAATTACAAATCTCTGCCAAAAAAAAGCTCATCTTTCAACAGTATTGTGAAACAAATGATGAGCAACATATTCAACTCGAATTGTAAACTGAGTTTCGATAGATTTCAAAACGTAGTTGTATTGCTCTTTGCTAAAAAAAAGATTTGTTTTATATGGTAGGCATCTGACCTAAAGGAATGAAAACAATCTCCGACTGTAAGGGAAGAAATTGACTTTCATTTTTAAAGAAAAAATACAAAAAGGGGGGGGGGGGGGGGGGGGGGTAGGCCAAAAAAGTGAATCCAAATAACTCTTATAATAAATAAGTTTTGCCAACTTCTGTTAATATTTAAACTTTTTATTAAACTATTTATAGTTGAAATGATTAATAGTATGTATTGTCTTTGATTCTGAAGATTCAAATGATTAATGACATATTTAATGACAACTGAAATGTATTTTTTTTAGCATAAAAAAGTGTACAGAGGAGATATAACCTATTATGCACCTGAATTACAACAGCCATCAAGAGCACATCAGAAGAGACCTAAAGCTGCAATACCAATTATTGATCCACAAGTGAGTCCATATTATCTTACCCATTTTACCTTATTTACAATAGTTTGGTTAACAGCTGTGGGAGACTCAGCTTTTATGTTCAGTGTGCACCTCTCCCCCCCCCCCCCCCCTCCCATTCCAAAACATTAGAATACATTTTATAACACTTGCTTAGCCAAAGTGCATTGTAGTTATCTATTAAAACATTGAATATCTTTTAGAGTGTCTTGGCTGATGATCTATTTGATGATAGTTGAGATCTTCATTACTTTTTTTCAATGTAGCAAAGTATTGCTGTAATCCTCATTTGTTGGAGACTCACATTTTGCTGAACCATCCCACACAAAAATCACACTTTGTCTGTCGACCATGATTTTAATTTCTTATGCCTTTTATGTTTTTTTCACTCTCAAGACCTAATACAGTTTTCTAAGTAATATTGGTAAACATTTTAATTTGTTAGTCCCAGAAAATTTACTTTTCATTAAAGATTTTAAATTAAGACTTAGATATTATATATATTTTCATAATAAGAACCAGAGTAGTTGTAATGT
Organism: Biomphalaria glabrata; assembly: GCF_947242115.1. Classification (NCBI taxonomy): domain Eukaryota; kingdom Metazoa; phylum Mollusca; class Gastropoda; family Planorbidae; genus Biomphalaria; species Biomphalaria glabrata. The sequence goes on from NC_074726.1 coordinate 15,657,402, forward strand.
TTTCTGGTAGTAATGAAATTAAATTTCCCCATATCTTAGTAGACCTAAATCCCATGTTATTCCCAATTTAGCACAATAGTCTAGATTTTAATGGAAAATAAGGCATTACTGGCCACTTTGATAATCACTTTAGTAAACTAATAGAAAATAGTGTATATTACTCATATCTTAAGCAATAAAACTATTGTTGAATTCCAGGCAGTGCCTCGTCAGAAGCAAAAGTCAGATCAACGATCAACACCTGAAAAGTCATCACAGCTGTCGCATAAATATGTTTCTTCGCCTGGTAATGGAAACAATGCTAAAGGAAATCAGCCTTCAGCTCAGACTAGTAATGCTCAAAAAGTAAAAAGCCCTCCCACTTCACATGAAAATAAACTTTTCAAACCAGTGGAACCTAATGTTGAAACCATGACATTGGAATCAGAAAGTACAAAAAAAAATTTGTCTTCTGAGGCAGACTCTGGCATAGACGTTACAGTTAATAATGAATCCAGTTCACCAACTCCTACTTGTGATTCTGTGTTGGCTGTCCACAACATAGGTGGCTATGACAGTGATTTAAAAGGATCCTTTGCTGAGCCTCTCCAGTCTTTCAAAGAAGAAGTAGAAGTGGTGGAATCCTTGACAAAGAATGTTGGGGATGTGGCATTGATAGATTCAGATAAAAATGAAAATTTTCTAGTCAATGTGGATCACACAGTAGTTCATAACAGTGAAGTTTCATAATGGTAGTGTTAATTATAATGTCTTAGGTTTGTTTTAATTAGTAACTTAATTATTTTTAACAATGTTCTGGTTGTTTAAATTGATGTTCAATGTGCACTTGAAACCACAGACTTTTTTTGTATCCCCCAACAGGAAGTTGTGTATGTGCCCTTGGTTATTTTAATGAGCTGATCTGCTATCCTGATTGTATTTTAACTACAGCTATTTTAGAAACAAACCATTTTGTCAGCCTCTTTCTCCTTTTGTTTTGCAAGTACTTTTCTGTTAGATTAAGAGGATGTCTATTTTGTGTGGTCTACTAATCACTCTTAATTACATAATCAATTTGAGTGATCCAGTTTTGTTTTCTCTGTTTCTGCATAAGATGGTGTAGTTCATATCTCATTAGTTTTCATTTCACCACATAATGGCCACATGTACTCTACATGTAAAAATAACCTTTTCATCATTCTCTTATTTTTGATGGTTTAGAAATTAACAAAACATTCTTTTGAGCTCTTCTGGGTAACCTTGTACAAATGAGATTTGTGCTGGAATTAAATACTTACCCATCATTTGTTTCTTCCACAAGCTAACAAGCTAATCATTTTATTTCATTCTGCTATTGAACAACAACATATCTGATCATTCTATTAGTCTTTTATCTGAATTTTGCTTTTATCTGAATTTTGCAAATAAACACAATTTTTTGTTTGTTTTCAGACTTCCTTCATTTGTTCTGGAACTACAAATTATAGATTAATACTTTGAGGAACTATTTTTGCAAAAACATAAGCAACACCCACACATAGAAAATTTATATATATATATATATATATATAATCCCTAACATCCTTATAAAGCAGAAGATGTTTATCTGTGTTACAAGTTATGACCAATAAGATAGATATGACATGCCAAGCTCAAGTCCTTTGTATATTTTCCTGATCTTTATTGAAGGTTTGAACTCATGACTTTTGGCATGTCATCAAACTTTCTACCACTTAGCAACTGCGACCAAATTGTAGACCTATAATTTTCCATTAAGTTTAGTAAATATTTAGTCTTAGTCTTAAAATACTTTGGGCAGCAGGTAATCAAGTTAGAAAAATAATTTTGTTATATAATTGCAAAAATTTTTTTTTTGGTCTATGTGTTACCAGAAATCATTAATTTAATTTGTTTTTCTTACCAGAAATTAAGATAATTTGTAATTTTTAAAATGTTCAGTTTGGTTACTTACCAACATTTTTGTTTTAATTAATTAAAAAAAAATTAAGAGATTTAAGTTCTATGATTAGTTTAATCTATGTGTTGCTAAGATGAGGTTGAAGTTAAATATGTGTGATCTTTTCGTTTGAACACATTAGGCTATAGGCATTTGATATTTGTATGGATTTCAACAATGATTAACAAAACATTGGCATTAGTATAATATGTGGAAGAATAACTAATATGCTGGTACCAATAGTAGTTACTTTCCTTATTGTGTTTAAAAATAATGTCATTCTTGAATTATATGCATTATATTTATTTTATTTTTGTTACAAATTGCTTGCAGTATGCATTAAAAAAATAATAAAATTTTATAAAATTTTCTTAGTTTTCTTTTGTTTTGTGTCTGTGTGGATTTATCATTTCATGACATGACATTTGTGAACAGCTGATTTGCTAGATGTTATTCCAACTTTTTAAAGATTTATTCTATCTTGCAGTAACAACAAACAAACTTCAAGTTGGGCAACAATATATTTTTTTTTTATTTGGAGTAAATTTTATTTTATAGTCTCATCAACTTTCTATGTTCTATCCACTCATTATTTTAGTTAAATTTTTTAAACGATCTTAATTTTTGAGCTGTTGCTTTGACATTACCTGACCATCTATTTCCGTATTATGAATGACGTCATGTAAACCGACTGACTTGAGATTACTACGCAAGTAAAGTTTTCGTTATAACAACAGTTGTTTTATTTTCAATTCAATAATTTAAAAACTAAATCATCAAAATACATTTAATTGAAAGTTAATTATTTAATTTATCATCGAAGCTCAAACATTTTTTTTATTTGGAACTAGATACAAAGCGCCGTAACATCCGCTTCAATACATAAATTAGTCCAACATCAAGAGGGTGTATCTACGATACTGACTTCCATTAGTCTACCTTTACATAACTAAAACTTCATTATTAGTAACATTTGTTTAAGTATTCTAGATCTATATAGTTCTTGGTGAGTTTAATCAAGTCTAGCTATCATTATAAACGGTGTTCGTGATACTAGTTTATGTTTGTTGTCAACACCATAAAAAACATGGCCGTCTTTAATCGTTGTTATTGACTTGTAAAGTGTAGTGTTGTTTTGAGTCTTCCGTGTTTACATTCTACTGATTCTAGTTATTCTAAGATAGTCTATGTCTAGACTCTACAGTAGATTCTTATATCTGAACACCGACTATCGGGAACTAGGTCAAATTTTTATTTGCTGAAGGTTTAACTTACAAAAAAAACTGAGAAAGCAGATTCTTATTCTTAAACTTAAATGACTTAATTCTTAATTTAATCTTATTCTTAAACTAATCTAATCACTTAAATCAGTCTCAGACTAATCGTCTAAGTCTAAATAGTCTAATGACTAAGGGACAATAAAAATAGCTGTGTTAAGTGTGTTCTTTTGAATTACCACTCATAGTCAAGATTTTATTTTAAAATAAATTGGGTCACTTCATGATCCTTTGGCTTTACTGAACACAGTTTTTGTGCTTTCCCCTTCATTGGACTTTGAGCACCGTCAAACCACTTGCCACTATGAAATTGCTAATAAATTATATCTGATCTGTGTTAAATAAAAATTATTTAGATTGTATTAAAAGAAGTAGATTCCCTTCTGCAATATGATCAATATGTATTTATACTACTAGTCTATTGCCTCATATATTCTCTCTCTCTCTCTCTCTCGTCTATATTATATATTATATAATATTATATATATATATATAAATAATATATATATATATATTTATTTATATACCTATATAATCTATGTGTAGAAACAGACAGAAATAAATCTATATAGACTATAGTATAGATTTATAGATCTATAAATTAATTGTTATAATATATATATAATTTAATAAACATGATATTTTCAACTAGGCTACATGTATTCTCTCTCTCTCTTTCTTTTAATTCCCATCCATGGACCCTCTTCTTGTTTTCATAATTTGAATGTTCGTTTTTTTGCACCTCCATCCTTTAGATGCTTATAATTCTTTTCATGACCGGGGGGGTCCCCCCCTTTCCTCCACTGCCTGTTTGATAGGTTGTGACACTACATGCTTAGTTATACCTCTCCTCACTGCCAGCTCCAAACATAAAAACAAATGAATTACAAACAAACAAAAAAGCAACGCGTTCAATGAAGGAGAATTTGATAAATTCTCTTACTCTAGATCCAGATCTAGACTATATAGAATATAGATTAGAATAATTTAGATATCTAGATCTACTAACTACTTCTAAATCTAGAATCTTGAGTAACAGGACTAATCAATTTGTGTATATTGTGATTATAATAATGAATGTGATCAAATATTTTTCAATCTAAGTAGTCATTCTAGTCTATTTAAACTATTTCCATCTTTTTCATCATCATCATCAAACTCCATTAGAGTGAGGGCTTGAGAGGCTCAAATCCTCTCTTGCAAAAGCCCTGGACAGAAACCCTGCTGTCTTGCGTAGTGCATAAATGTCGCCATACAGGTCAAGAATTTTGGTTTTCCCAGACCTGTCGAGACGGAGATCAGCAAGTCTGGGGAAGTCAAACAGAATATGAGGCACGGTTTCCTCTTCTTCCCCGCAGGGGGGGCACAGTGAATCAAAATTTGGCCATAGCGGCGAGAAATATGAGCCAACAGGACAGTGGCCTGTCCTGCACTGTGCTATAATAGCTTGCTCAGGCCTGGACAGCCTCCACCACTGGGAAGTGCAGTCAGGGCGCCTCATGCGCTCCCAGACTCCACTGGCTTTTTGGGACTTGTCCCAGCACTCAAACCACTTTTCCATTTCTGTTTTTTGTATTATAGCCAGGGCTTGAAAGCTTACAGCCTGATTATTGGGTGGAATTAGCCCTCCCTGGTGGGCCAAAGAGTCTGCAATTGTGTTGCCAGTCACACCTATGTGACTCGGTACCCACTGCATTATTACAGGGGTGCCATAGCGTTGTTTAATGTTATGTGAAGCCATGATGACAGTGTTGATATTGGGGGGCCATGGTCCGGGGCTTTGCAAAGCATGTAGTACAGATTTTGAGTCAGTGACCACAACAATCTGTGTTGCCCTCAAATGTCCCTTGGGGAGTTGAGAGTCAATGACTTTTAAGGCTTCACAGACTGCCATGATCTCCGCATCAAAACTGCAAACACTACCACATGGTCCAAAAATGTTGACTGTGTAAGAGCCAAGAAAGTCTTCCAGAATCTATTGATGCCGACCCATCAGTGTATGCAAAAATAGCACTGGGCTTGAAGGTATTAATGGTCTCCAGAGCTAGGATTTGAAGGTCGTTAGATGAACGGCTTTGCTTAGTGGCATTAGGGTCTACTAATTTCAAGCGTATGTCTGGGGTCGTTGGGCGACACCAAGGGGGAAGGGGATGAAAGCGTTGAATGTTTTGTTGGTTGGTGGAGAGGCCAGCTTCATCAGATAGTCTAGTGGCCTTTTTTTATGCCCTTCTCCGAGCCATAACAAGTTTGTTGATTTCAGCTGTCCAAAAGTTTTTGAATTTTTTACAAGGGTAAGTTTGAGGAATAAACTTTTTAGCCATGCCCAGGATAGCTGTTGTTATTTGACGGTACACAAGGTCGACAGAGCTAGACTCTACATTGATTTTTTTAAGGGCATTGTCGACAGCTGTCTCGTATCCTTTCCAATTAGCCTTACTATAGCACCACTTTCGTGGTTCTTTAGTTGTCTTGGTGTTCATTTTAGAAAGAGTGGCAGTCAGTAATATTGGAAGGTGGTCACTACCAATATCGCCTAGTACTTGATAAGTTATGACAGATTCCAAGTTAGCAGAGACTAAAGAAAGATCTGATCGTGATAGTGAACCATTGCTAGCTTGCAGAAGAGTAGGAGGAGAGTGTTTATTTTGCAAAAGAAAAAGGTTAGTAGAATTGCACAGGTCATGAACTTTTTTACCAGACTGATCAGTGTCATCATAGCCCCAGGAAGGTGAATGGGCATTTAGATCTCCAGCTATGATAGTGTCTACAGTTATTGTTTCTCTGACATCTAAAGCCAGTTCTTGTTTTGGTGGATTATAAACATTGATGCACTTGAAGCGTCTATTATTTTTCCAAATTTCTAATACCAAAGTGTCTGTCCTCCCCTGACTCAAGTCTGTGGACACTTTCTTGGCGACCAGAGCATTAGCCACCAATGTAACCAGGCCTCGGCAATCCCCACAGGAGCAGCGGAAAACAGAGTACCCGGTTATTGAGACACTTCTTTTTTCACCTATCAGACATTCTCGTAGTAAGGCAACATCCACACACTCTTTGTGGAGCAGGTTAGTTATTTCAAGTGTCTTTGGAATAAGTCCTCGGACGTTACATTGAAGGACTTTGAAAGTTTTAGCATCAGATTTGGAAATTTGGGGATCATGTTGCTTTATCTTTCCACCTAAATTAGTGTGGGGATACTTACTTTCCCAGTATGAGGTGTTGGTGTTGGGTTAATTTTTTCTGAGACTTTTGATTTTTTAATTGTAGTGTTTGTTTGGGGGAAAAAGGATGTGTGTTGGGAAGAACAGTAGCTCTTTTTTCACAACGTGGCCCGTTCTCCATAAGTACCAACGTTGTGAGGCGATTAGTAGCACATTTTTCGATGCCAGGCCTAATGCCCTTTACCTGGCCAGCGGAGCCTGTTAGGGTCTGCTCAGACTCGCTTTTCTTTATAATTTTTCTCAACATTGGTATGGGTTCCTCCGGGGGGGGGGGGGGAGATTTGGGTTGCCCCTTAGAGCGAGCAGTGAAAAACAGTCCAGACATGAACATTGAACTATAAATCGATCGAAAGATCAGTTAATTCAACCACTCGCTCATATGGGCAGGGTTTAATCCACGAAAGTGGAGTGAGGCAGGAGACCTTTTTTTAAAGCCACCAGTTTAGGGTCGCAAATTTTGATGGCTTGACAGGGCGGCGGCTGATCAGTTCAGCATTAGCTAAAGCCCCGACAGACACAAATCCCTACACCAGACGAGCGTGCAGGGGTTATGTCGATCAGAGCTTAGCATTACCCAGACCTCACCAGCAGAACTCTGCACCAGGAGAGCATGAGAGCCTGCTAGGAAAGTTGGGACTCCCGCAATGTTATCCTTTTTCAGACCACCCTGAGAGCAAAGGGTGGACTTACTCCAGGGGACACCACGAGGAGGTCGGCGGGCACTTACACAAGTCAGACTAAATTTCTAGATCTAGATTAGTAGATCTACTTATATCTAGTCTTGACTAGAGGTTATAATATGATTGTAATTCTGTTAGAGACCATCATTTATCATGATTCATGCCATGGGCATGAGTATAGAGATAGACTAGATTATCTATCTACTAGATTACTAGACTTAATTTTGGAAAACTTAGATCTTAGATTTAAGCCTAGATCTACTCATCTATGATATAGACTAGATATAGTTTTAGAATCATCTAGATTTTATATATATATTATATATAGCTAGAGTCTATAATTTTAGAATTTCAATCAGGAAATCAATCTATTAAGTGTAGTAGAATGTAGATCTATACTTGTTTACTATCCATTCTAGATTGGTAGATCTTATTTTAGATTTAAGACTAATTTTAAGAAGATCTATAAATCTAGAATTCTAGATAATTCTAAATTCTAGTTCAATACATCTAGATTAGATTAGAATTTGAATGTCATGAATATGTCTATTACTACTATTAGAAATAGATCTACTAGTCATGCCAGTCATGCATGTTAATCAATGACTTACTAAAACTCTGCCAAGTCATTGGTTTTCTTGGCTGACTCTGACAACCCATTCCATGCTCTAAATAGCACTTCACTAGGGAAGAAGGGGTATTTGTAAAAATTAGTCCTAGCATATTTATATAATATATATATATAATATGTATTAATATGTAACTAAGGAATGTGATTTTACTAAAGGTATTATTCTAATCAAATGTGAATATTCGTTTGTTATGAATCTTACTGCTCTATTTTGTGTATGTTCTAGTTTCTTAATGTTTTCTTGAGCTAATGGATCCTATAAACTTGCCTGAGGCAGCTAAGAAAACCAATGACTTGGCAGAATTTAAGTCATTGGTTAACATGCATGACTAGATGCATAACGCATAAGACATAATCATCTTCTTGTTTGAAGTAACATCTGTATTTTATAAGAAGATATAATAAACAGTGGATGCATATATTCTATAATTGGCCTAACCAAAGTTAATAACATTTTAGTTTTATGTTCTTATTTGATTGTAGAAATTTCTTGTAATAAACACTAAAGCTTTGTTTGGCACCTAAAATAGGTAGTATAGAGACACATCAGGTGACAAACTTTAAACGCAACATTTAGTGACACCACGGATAGTGGGGTTTAGCTTGTTAATGTTAGTATATTATTCAATTGATGTTAGGAATTCAAGGTGACAACATTGTATTACTGAGAGAGACTTGACTGTGGCTTTTATGCATTAAACTTCATTCAAGTCTCTTTAGAGCTGTCTGGACTTAGTCCGTACATCTTGTCATTGTGGTAGGATTTGTTCTTTGAAGTTTTTGAGCACATTGAATACGTCTGTACAACAAACTCAAACATCTTCTGAATAATCTGTTGAAGTCAGACAGCCATCATACAACAACTAGAAGACAAGCTTTTTACAGCTTTGTTGATTTTTTAATAATTTCATCAATATGGGGATTCCATAATAGTTTTTCATTTATTATTGCACCTTAGAAGTATTCTGACTTTTTAGTCTGTGTAACTGGTTTACCACGATTAAGATTAGTGGTATTTATTTGTTTTAGTTTTTTTGTTACTCTTAATAATTGACATTTTTTTGGGTGAAAAGACTTGCTCCAATTTGTGTAAAATTCATCTTTGTAAAACATCTGTATCTTGTTATGTTCTCTTGTTATGTTTTATTGTTCTTTACTTAAACAGTCATCTGCAAACAATCTGACTTTTGTTCCTGAAATAATGCAATTTGGTAAATCATTTATGTAAATTAAAAATAGCAGTGGACCTAAGACTGTTCCTTGAGGTACACCTGAGTTTACTGTTATTGGTGTTGAGTTAGGGCCATTTATTATATTAATATCAATTTTAAAAATATAAAGATCTAAATCTAGATCTAATAATATATATATATATATATATATATATATATATATATGTATCAAAATGTAAGAAGTTGGATGAACAGTATTTTTATACTAGCTATAGATAAATGGGTAGACCCCATTTTCAAAGTCTACTTTCATTTTCGTATTAAAATAAAGTAGTGTTGAGGTAACATCTCCCCATGTTGACATAGGTCTAAATCCTGTGCACTAGATCAGTGATCTGGCTAGTAATATATATTTAGATCTAGATTCTAGATTTAAACAAATTTTACAAATCTACTCTAGAATCTGGGTAACTCTTTAATATGCTAAGTCTAGCTAGATGTATACTGCTGACATCACAGTCTTAGAGTTGATTGCTAAGAATCTAGTAAACTCTCATATATATAATATGAAAATGCAAAATTAAAATGATCTAGAATAATCTAGGATCAAGAATTTTGATCTCATTCTAATATTAGTAAATACTCATATAGAAAGATACCAGGTAAATGATAAATGCCCATTTCTTATTCCACATGCTAAGACAAAGTTTGGAACAAATTGCTTGACTTAGCAAGGAAAACCTTTGACTTAATAAGTTGGTACAGATTTTATCTATAGTATAGACAGTCTAAATCTAATTAACATACATTATAAAATGTTTGTTTGTAAAATGTTTTACATGTTTCGGATGTTCCTTCAGAGTTGAAGATAATTACTTCCTAGTCTAAACCTCCTGCAGGACGACGGGGGATGGGAGCGGGCACGGTTTGAACCAGGGACCATCGATAAATCTGAATGACAGTCCAGCATGCAAACCGCATGACCAGGCAGCCATCCATAACTAGGTTAACACATGTCTCACATGGGTACATGTCAAAATGTAATAATCTTCTTTTTTGAAGGAGCATCTCATTTAAATTTAACTTTCAAGATATTTAAAAAAATTTACATTTATATTATTAGATTCTATATCTACTTCAGTAACTGGAAGCAATTAACAATAAATAATACATTTTATTCTAGATCAATGCAAGAATTTATCGTCTCTTAAAGATAATCTGTTCCACAATTATTTCACAACTTGGCCTCATGTCAGCTAGCTATTCCAAATTACTTGTGTCCCGAAACATTTTCATAGTTGCATTATTCACACAATCACTTAAATACTTTTGAAGTAACATTAACTTTTCCATGTTTGCAGATGTCTTTTTATAAACACACAGAAGAAACACTGTGTTGAATCAGTACAAATTCTTCCAGCTTAATATCTTCAAACTCAACTCAATAAAATAATTTAGCCAGCGTTGAACGAATTCTTTTAAACATCAGTAGTAGAATCTTGACAAATAAAGCACAGCGAATAATTGCTGAATAAAATACTGACTATGAATAATTAATGAGGATCAACCATTGACCCCTGATATCTAGCTTTACTTTCCTTTATAGTCTCCTAAAAAGACTTTTCTAGATTGTTACATAATATCTTGACCCTTAGCCAATACTGACTATGAATAATTAATGAGGATCAACCATTGACCCCTGATATCTAGCTTTACTTTCCTTTATAGTCTCCTAAAAAGACTTTTCTAGATTGTTACATAATATCTTGACCCTTAGTCAGAACTTTCAATGACTCACATAGTTGTTTACATAAATATCTTTCAGTGTCTTTTGGAACTACAGACAATAATCTTGACCCACATTACTGACTAGTCTTTTTCTAGTTGCTAGCTGACTTGTGCATTGGAGAATAACAATTAGTTTTGTTCATTAGTATTTTTTTACCTTAAAATTAATAACTTTACTATCTAATTAACAAAGAAAAATTTAAGATAATGTTTTTTGTAAAAGAAAATTTTAGATGATGGTTTTGTCATTTTAAAAAGTAATAGTGGATCAGACAAACATCCAATAAATACTTCAATGAAAATCTTAACTTCACACTAAACTGTTTGGTATAGTTACTCACTTTTTCTCTGGTTAATTGCTTTTTCTTCTTTCCAAAACTTTTTTTTTTAATTCGCACATAAAAGTTTGTTATCCAATTCACACAGATATATATAAGAGCAATACAATTAGCACATAGATAGTTTTTATCGTTTGATCTTGTTTTTTTTTTTTAGACATGCAACTAGAATCTATAGTGCAACTGTTAAACATGTTTTGAATTGCCAAATTAAATTTTTTAAATTTGCAGTTTTGTCCCAATTCGTTTTGTAGAAACAAAATTATATATTTCCTTCCACTATAAGCACTTATTAACTCTATCTTGTTGCATACATTTATTTCGTTTCAATTTAAAAAAAAATTTATGTTTATTTCTACACAGATATAGATTTCAAATCTAATTCTCTACATCTAGATAATTGTCAGAGTGAATGTGAGGGATGATCAGTGTGATTATCAAATGTTTTTTTTTACAACAGTTTGAAATGTAAAGACTCAAGTTAATGATGTGTAGCACAATTTTAAAACAATTAGAATTAAATCTACATGTAGGCCTCTATTCTAAACCAAAAATTAAAAATCCTAAAAAATGTCACAGTGAATATAAGGGCCTATTAAAAGTAAATTTGTTTTTTTTTTCGTGGAAGGGGGTTGTATAATAAGGTTGGGGAGATTATTCTAATTAAGGTGCATTTCTATATCTATGACTAGCAAAGCTTCACTAAATTATTTATCAGTACTTCTATAATTTATGGGTAAAAAAAATGTGTGCAGTGTGGGTGCATTGTTATATGCTAAGATGCAACATTTCATTCAAAGAATGTTGTAAAGTTCCCCTTTCAGACCATGGGGTCTATAGAGCAGATGATGTCAAGATCCTCTCAGCCACCACACCTCCAAAGAAGGGTGTCCTTTGTTCTTTACTTGCCTTTCAATTAGGGATTAAAAACACAGTTTTTGGTGGCCTAAAAGTTTGGTTGGGAATGAGGGCTTTCTATTGGAGGATTGCAAACAATTTTGGGATGCTCATGTAATGTTGACTGTTCCACTGAATATACTAAGGCCAAAAAGTATGTAGTTGGGGCCAAGATATTTCATTTAAAAGTTGTGTGTGTCTCTATTAATTCAGGAGTTTCAACTGTAGTGTAGCAAGGGTATATGCACACACACAAAAAAAGGAAATTTGTCTAATGATAGTAATACTACTCTTTCTTGTTACTGTAAGCCAAATGTGTTTTTCTTATAATTTTAAATGCAAATTTTTCTCTTTCAAAAGCCTATCTTATAGATACGGCTTAAGAGCTATGAATGTTTTGATCCTATCAAGACAATATTTATGTTAGATTCTATGAATCATATTATGTGCTTAACCATGCATGACAATCTCTTAGGATCAAATTAAAACAGTTAATTTTTCTCTTCTATGAGTCAGTTTTTCATGCTTATATAATTTCGCCTCTAACTTCAGATTTTTCCTGCTATCTTTTAATTTTAATTTATAATTTTTTTTTGATTGTCATTCTGACTTGAAATGGAAATTGAGCAATGCATAATTTTATGGTATATATTATTGAGTTATAGATTATAACAGTGCAAATAAAAAGGCTAGTTGTTAAAGAAAAAAATAAAATTACCAGTATTATCAATTTTTTTTGTTTGAATATTGATATTTTTATGATGTAGATATACTACGAACATACAAAAAATATATATTGTCTATTAAATATTTTTTACTTTAAATGTAAAGAATCTGACATCTATAGTCTACTTAGCTGATATTTGTTGCCTATTATTGAGTACAGTACTTTTTTTTTATTCACACATAGTTGTCAATGTGGTACAGTAGAGCCCAGAAAATTCTGTATCCAAAAACCTGGTAGTCCAGATAACTCAGCCACACCTTTATAGGTGAAAAAAAAACAAGTGTGCCCCATATAAGCTCCTAAAATATTACATAGTGAGTGACTTAAAGGCTTCAAAAAAGCACCCAAAAGTACTTTGAATAATTTTTAGAAAATATGTCATGTGAAACTCAACTAATTGGTCTAATTGTGGATTTTTCAAATGGCTTACATAAAAATGAGCTAATAGATGCCATTTTATTAAACTTTACTATGGCATTTGACAAAGTTCATCACCATAGCTTGCTTAAAAAAAAAGAAATATATATTTCAGTATATCTGATCCACTGCACTCCGGATCCTGAAAACTCAGGTGTATCATTAGAAACAGCCTTGGGCCCGCCATTCCAGGTCATTTATGGTTCCAGGTCATTTACATAAATGACCTACTAAATTGCAAAAGTTAGATTAATTTATATTTATAAAACAATCAAAACAGCACAAGATACTAAAGTTTTACTAAGAGAATTAGTAGAATTACAGAAATGGAAATCAAATTGGAGCATGTCTTTCTATCCAGAAAAATGCCAATTATTAAGAGTAACAAAAAAAGCCAAAATAAATAAAAACTACTTATCTTATTCACAGTAAACCAGTTACACTGACTAAAAACTCAAAATTATTTAGGTGTTATTATAATAAAAGGGGTGCTTGGCTTCAGAACCTGGGGTCCAGTGTTTGAATCATAAAATATGCTTATATTTTATTAATGTGACTAGTTAATATTAGTGTTGTATATCTGGATTCATTTTATCCATGTAGCTATGTGAACTCCAGAACTATCAAAAGGGGGGGGGGGGGAACACCCCATTTTCCACTACTTGAATAACTCAATTAAAATAGCATAGTCTTGAAATATGATACTGACCTGTCTTCATAAAAAGTAATTTCTTTGTTTACAATTTTCTGAAACAAAATTTATCAGAGACTGAACTAAAGTTTGACCTTGGTGCGTCTTGGTATTGGTTCTCTCTGAAAGACAACTAATGGAATTATTATTATTGAATATATCTTATTGATTTCTATAGCGCATCATTACTGTAATTCATTCAAGTCAAACTATCATTTGAATTAGTCTCTTTGTTTTGTTTTACTTTAAGTATCCATCGAATTAGTCTCTTTATTTTAGTTTACTTTTCATGTGCTATTCTAACTGCAAAAAAAGTCACTTAAATCATTGTCTGCAATGGTTTAGTATATCCACATATTCAAAATGAATTATTGTTTTCCTTCTACTGGATTTTTATAAACATTTGTAGTGACTACTTTTATGCAGTCAAAAGTTGTTTTTAATTGTTTTATTGCTTGAAGGAAAAAAAAATGTTCTAGGGAATGTATATCATAAATGAGAAGCTATGAAGCAGTGAGTGTGTATAAATACAACTCTAGCAATAAATTGTCCCCAACTTAACATACTAAAAAAACTAATCTCCATGACAAGAGAGAGAGTAGACCTTGCACATTTCATGTAGAGATAAGCAGGGAATTCTGGGTTGTCTTGCTTTTATTTCAAAGGTGATCATTTTACATCCTGCATTTTGTTGTGTTGTTTTAAAATAAATAATATACATCTTCAGTTGTAATAATGGGTTTAGCAAATCCTTTGCATAAAAATAACACACACTGTAATAAATAAGCACATTAAAAAAAAATCATAAATTGAAATTTCAAATACTTTAGGTTCATAAATAATTCACTTTTTTTCCCCCTTCTTAGCAATGCTAGAAAACACTTGTGTATGGCCTCATTCTAGGTCGCATTTTAAAAATTATCAACAAAGAATAAGGTTAGACCACCAGCACACTGCTATGTCTGCTTGTGACATTTATATTCAATTAAGTTAATTTTCATTTAGGGAACGTTTGGATATTATGTGATGCCAAAATCACCATTTTAAACCCCCCCCCCCCTCCCCCTCCTCCCAGAGTAATATTATTTTATAACAATGAAAAACAGAAAAAAAAAAAAGAATTTTACAAAATAATTACTTTCCAGAATCACATTTTTCATGATGGGGAAAGTATCACATCAATGAGGTGTTCATGTTTCCCCCCAAGACTGTACATGTTACCTGTGGTGTTAAAATAAACTGCATAGTAATTTTTCTCATTAATATTTTTCTAAAAAAATCGTGGAATAGCCCTTCCATGAAAGTCCAGGAACCACTGCACTTGTTATTTCATTTGAATTTCTTTGTTTTGATACTCTCCCCCCTTGTAAACTGTAACAAATTTTTATACCTCCTTTGCTGTTATGTAATATCCAAACATTCCCTTACTGTAATGGCAACTGTATTGAAGAGATTGTCTTGTTTAAATTTTACTTTTCAGCAAAACATGAAAACATGACTATTGAATACTTTGTTGTTTTAAAGCGTTGAGTTGCTCACTATTATTTCTATCATCAAGATCAATATGTTTCTTTTTTTTTCTACATTTATTTCTCTCAACTTGAAATATATACTTAAAAATAGAACTTATGTGTGTGTCTCTTTTCTTCCAGCTATTCTGGTACCAAGCTCCTTGATGAACTAATTGGCTGGGGGCAAAGATCTGATTAAAGACATTTTATTTTCTCATTTCTACACACAATGGCAACAAGAAGTGGGCCACAACGTCCTAATGGTGCAACACAGGGCAAAATATGTCAGTTTAAATTAGTATTGCTAGGAGAATCTGCAGTTGGGAAATCCAGTTTGGTTTTACGTTTTGTCAAGGGACAGTTTCATGAATATCAAGAAAGTACAATTGGAGGTAATTTGTGAACATGTGTGAAATAGACAGCATTATAACTCTTATATATATATAATCATAAGATTTGTGTAGATCAAGTTTTGAGGTAGAGTACATGGGCTGTATAGATTTCCAAATCAGCAGTCCCTTCAATATATATGCATTTATAGGGAATGTTCAAAATAAGAAATCAATATGGAAATATCCATAAAAGTTCTTTACAATCACTGAAAGTAAACACAACTTCCCATTTGTTTTCATTCAACTACAATGACATAGAATCTGTTTTTTATTGTTGCTTGGTCTGAACATTGTATTTTAACTTTGAAATGTGTATTGTTCACTTTTCAGCTGCATTCCTGACACAGACTGTCTGTCTTGATGATACAACAGTGAAATTTGAAATCTGGGATACGGCTGGTCAGGAACGTTACCACAGTCTGGCACCTATGTACTACAGAGGAGCTCAAGCAGCTATAGTTGTATATGATATTACAAATCCAGTGAGTCATATCACCTTGCAAATAGATTCATTTCTTTTGTTCATCTGAACTTTTTCATGGTTATATCTAAGTTTTTAACTCTTTCTCTCCTTAATAATTGTCCACGTTCTGACGGAATTATTAATTTAATCCGATTGTAGTGCACTAACAAGTTCTTATTAAAATGGTGTAACTTTTTTGCTTACATAGAATAATGTTTTTGATATTGAATTAAAGGAAAATTAATGTTCTTGTTAGATATTAAAAAATCAAGTCTATAAATTGAAGTGATATTTTTTTTTGCTTTATGAAAAGTAAACATTAAAATCTGAAAACTCACCAATGGACGACAAAAAATTTAATCCAAGCCACATAAGAAGCTCATTTCTATTCCAAACTGAATTAAATGCTATTGTTTTATAATCCTTATTTATATTTTCATGAACTAGAACTGGCACTAAAACAATAAAAAAAACTCATGGAGTACAAAACTGGCGCACATTATCCAAGGTCACCACCATAGAAAATTTATGAGAAAAAAACAACAACTTGCAACATTAAGTTCCAGTAAGAAAATAATTACACTGTACATGATATATTTCAAATAAAAGTGATTCATTTCTATTTACATAATGTTCTCCTGAACAAAAAAACAACTTCCATGTTTTAACTGTGGTATTTAAAACAATCCATATTGATGTGCGGCACGTAACGACGAGTCAAATCCCATCATTGTAGTCATGGCCAGAAATTTGTAAATTTCATAGTTAGAAACTGTTGTAAAAATGCATGTCCTGCGTGCTGGAGTGTTTATTTTTATTATGTAGTCTGCATAACTGTTTATGGCTTCAACAAGATAATCAACAATTGCGGAATCTAGTAGAGTAAAAAAAACAGTCAAGCTCAGTTGACTCAGAACTGAGTAAGTTCATGTTGACACCGGTATATATATTACATTGGCTGAAGTAGATCTAGATTTACTATTTTACTGGAAGGAATAAATCTAAAATTGCTTTCTGTTTTAGTACCCATCTCTGCATTTTTCAAACTTGTTGCAACAGGCCTAGATCTAGATGTCTAGTTTTAGGAGGGGGTGTGGCAGCTTCAACAGCTGATGAACTATCAGATTCAGATCTAGAATCTAAATCTAACACTAACACTAGAACATCAGTATCACTATGATCAGATCAAACAAAATCACTGTCATCTGAATCAATAAGTTCTTGTTGATCCGAATATAATTTAGATCTACAAGTTTTAGTAGATCGACTTCCAGGTGGGCCAAGCTCCATTTCTATTTTAACACACACACAAAAAAAAGACGACTTTCAAAACACTCTATAATATTAAAACCATGTTGAAGGAAGTAAACAATGAACTCTTCTGCAAGCATCATCACGTAAATTTAGAATATAAGTACATTTAAAATTATTAACCAAGAATAGGAACGAAACAAAGATGTTTAACTGTACCGAGGGCAATATTATCGCTTAATTGCCTTTTACGAAAAAAAATCTACGCTATTAGTGTCGCTTAGGAGAGAAAGAATTAAGTTCCACATTAGGTAAGGGATGGATTAAGCTATATCCAAAATTCAAATAATTATAAGTGTAGCTAATTTTTTTTTTAAATTGAACTACTAGGGCAAGAATAATTGGTAAGATTAAAATCTCTAGACAGTTTCACTTGAAGGAGTTAACACTTAGTGTTCATACCATCAGAATAAAAATTTAAAGACTAAAAGGTTCAGTTTTTTTGTTGCCTTTAAACTTGCCACTCACTGGCCAACTTAAAGTACACATTTTCAATTGTTATTATTAAATGTTAAGTTTTGTTCTACCACCCGTTTTTCCTGCTCATTGCTCTAGGACTCGTCTAAGAGTCAGATTTATCACCTCTTGGTTGTCAGCTTCACCTTTCTTAAATTGACTTTTTCTCTGCCCTAATTAACTCATACCATTCTTTCACTAGGACACATTTGGCAGAGCCAAAACTTGGGTGAAAGAGCTTCAACGTCAAGCAAGTCCAAACATTGTGATAGCCTTGGCAGGCAACAAGGCAGATTTAGCCAATAAAAGAATGGTGGAATATGATGAGGCACAGTCCTACGCAGAGGAAAACAGTCTACTTTTTATGGAGACATCAGCCAAAACGGCAATGAATGTTAATGATATTTTCCTTGCAATAGGTTAGTTATCTTCTTTGATTCTCATTTGGAAATTATTTCAAAGTTACAGTGTACCCCAAATTTCATTATTTTTAGTGGTGTGGTCACATTTATTGATCTATTCATGACTTCTTGCAGGCTGTTGATGTTTACAATTCAAAACGAAATTTGAAAAAAAGAAAGCTAACTATTACTTAAAACTAAATTATATAAACTGATAATTAAAAAAAATGCTTTTGTCTGGTCCACTATCTTTATGGACATTTTTGGGGGGGGGGGGGGGGGGGGGGGGGGGGGGGTTGTGGTAAACGTTTCTGTCAGCCTTTAGGTCCTTGCCACACATAAACATAGCTCGAATGTCTATTCAAACTCAAGCAGCCTTGATAGCTATCCAAGGGTTTTAGGTCAATCATCCATATATCTCATCTATTTAGTTGGTTTTAACAAATTTAATTAATTTAAATAACAGGATAAAGAAATATCCTCCTCCCCCCCCCCCCCCTTACTTTAATTACGGTACTGATATTTATAGCATTTGTCTAAAATTAGATAAATAATGTCTCTAGTTTTCTGTGACATTCCCTCCTCCTGAATGTTGATTTTGTCTTTGCAGCCAAGAAACTGCCCAAAAGTGATAGCACTGGAACACCCCAACAGAGACAACAGGGAGGTGTCAGACTCAACAATGAACAGGGGGGCCAACAGTCAGAAGGAGGATGCTGCAAGTAACCTACTCTTGGCCTATTTATACATGCACTCAAATTGTTTTGGTTGATTTCAACACAAAATGTCATTCAGTTGCTCCTCCTGTACACAGTAATTGTTTATATGTATTTTTATTTTATGTGCTTTTATAAATAATTTGGTCATCAATTTAGTCCTTTTTCTTTTGGGAATTGTTTTGAGCGACAACAATAAAAAAAAAGACTAAATTATTCCAGTATAATTAGATTGTGTACAAAGTTTGGTGGATCTCTCTACCTTTGTTGTTGTGGTGCAGAGAACTTACACTTGCAACAAGCCAACAGTTTTTAATCAGCAGGTTGTCCATTAATCATGTCTCATCATTGTCCTGCTTGACAACCCAGCTGGTAGAAGTAGGATCAAATATCCCTTGAATTAAAAGAATTTATTATTTTTTTCTGGCAAGATGTATTGGACATTTTGCTTATGAAAACACACACACAAAATGAGGTATGTTTGTGACAATACAGGTAGACTGACTTTGCAGGCATTGTCACAGAAATTGAGACTAGAATATTCACACGGTTTGTGTTTTTCTTGTCCTTGTAGAGTCCAGAGAATGGATTACAAAAAGGAAATAGCTTGCAGTCCAGAGTTTGTGTTTTATTTTTCAATTTATTTTCTAAGAGAATGAAGTCTGGATAAGTTCATGTCAATCATATTGATTTCATGTTTTGTATTAGAGATACTGATGATTGATAAAGGTGTAAGGGTCTAAATATATATTCTACTGAGAGAACAACTGATAGGTTCATATAGATAGCAGTGTTGTGAACAGCTGCAGCCATCACATTGTCACCAGGCTCAGAAGTGTGTTTCATAAATTCTCCCCTCCATCTTATATACACATATATATATATATAAATATACATGTATCAATAAATTGTTTATACACCCCTTTATTTGTGATTACTTGTCAGTGTTTTTGTTTTTTTCTCCCCCCTCATTTTTTCTTCAAGTGATAATTTTTCTAGTTAGTAGTGGAGTTTTGGGTTATTAATTTTTTTTTTCTGAAAAGATTTTATTTAATTAAATCTTTTTTTCTTCTCAACCAAGAAGAAAATTAAATTTTAAAATGACATCAATAAAAGCTGATTGATTTAATGCTTGGAACTGTATGTGTTCTTCGACACTATTTCACAGATTGCATTTTTTTCCTTCAGTTTACTTGTTTTCACTCAACAGCACTACCATATATATTTATTATAGATATATTTATCAAAATCAGGATTTAAAAAATTATTAAAAAAAAAGACTTTACATGAACAAATGAAACACAGTTGACTACAATGACATGTAAGATAAGTTGGTTTGCTATGGTATTGATGTCTAGTGAAATTGTCCATTGTGCTTACTGGCTTACAATTTGTATTAACACGATGGTGTCACCATCACTCCACCATTAAAGTTTTGCATTTTTCATTTCATTTCTTTTTTTGTTTTTATGTTGTTTTTTTTAAACATTTCTACAGCTGGTAAAAAACAACAAAAAAAAACAACAACAACACCTGTCATGTTTTGTCACTGTGCTAAGGTAATAAAAGAAATCTTAGCACAAAGTTCTCCTATAAAATCCTAATATTCCTAATATAGTTTGATTTATTGTCTCTAAAAGTCTAAAATTGTTTTTTTGCTTGCTTGGTATCTGAGAAATATGTGATAACCTTGCGACTGCAAAGTATAATTGAGTAAGAGACCCCAAAAAATGTGTGATTTTTAATTACTTCCCTACTTAAGAATGGCTCTAGTGAATGCTATTCTTCTTTGGACTTTTTATTCCATTATTGAGTATTTGAATGTTGTCATGTTTTGATGCTTTTGTTGTGAGATGACAGAATAGAAATAAAATACAACATGAAATGTTGGTCTGCTAGGACTAGTTTGTATTGTTCAGTTGCAATATTTTTAATGTGAGGAATTTCTTTTGATTATCATAGTCTGGTATTTTCATTTCCAGTAGTCTTAGCTTTTATGTTACACAAGATTTTTTGTTTACTGCAAACCTTTGTTTGAAAAACTCTCATGATATTTCATTTTGAAAACTAATAGGAAAACTATCCATATTTTTCTTTTTCTTAGCAATGGAATAATGAATTACACAAGTTGAATTAGTTGAAATGCTTTCTTTTTTTTTGTCTAATCAGTGTTTTCATAGTTAATTTTTCTATCCATTGAACCCTGATATTGTCAGTAATCAATGCTTGGTCATATTCAGAGACTGTTTTAGATACTGTTTGAAAATTGAATTGGATTCCCCTTCAATTGTTGTGGGAAACTTGTTATACATTTTAAACTCTAATGTGTTGTTTGTTTTTTATTTAAACGTTTCAAGCCATCTCAATTTTTATTTGCTTTCTGCTTTTCAATTTCTTGTACTGAGCAGTTGGTAGATTCTATTTCTCTTAACACAAATCAACTGTTTGACTCACTATTTATTAAAGACTTTCAATTGTGCCACTTGGAGAACACAACTTTGGCTTTCTAGTGCACAGACTTCAATTTTAAAGCTAAAGTATATTGTAATGGAATGTGTTTCACTTTTAATAATATTATAATTTGAGCATGACAACTGCCTAGAATTAACTTTGAGTTTATGCTGGAAATGGTAGAGGACTAATGCGAGTGAAGTTTAGAAACTCATTTTGAGCTATAGAAAAGATATCTCTGAAAACATCAGATTTCTTGGCCTAGAAGACAACTAAAAGAAACACTTGCCTAGTTTGACGTGGAGAACAAGTGGTGTAGAAATCATTTTGCCTGTCATTGTTGTGTGGGTTGAGTGTGGGATGCCTGGCATTGGGTTTGCTTTCATGTAATATGCTGTATTTGGTTTGTCAAGAAAGCTGTGATGCTCTGTTGGCCAATGTGAAATGTATTAGCCTAATGTTGTTTAGCTATCATGAGCCACTAACACAAAAAAATGTTAGTTTTACGTTGCTTGTTGAGATGACTATATTACTTGATGTGACTAGTGTACATTACATGCACACTGAGGTCATGAAATTCTCTCTTTCATCCCTTCAATTATCTCATTCATATTTTTTTCTTGTATCATGAAGAATGTCATTTTGTCTGTCATGAATGATTTTCAAAACAATGTGCTGGTCATTCATTTGTATTTCATTGAAACTTACTTATTGCTTTGTCACATTTTTTAGAAAGCTTTTTTTAGCTGGTTTAATTTTCTAAATTGATTTATCTTTAATTCCATTTTTATGAATGGTATAACAATATTAAGACACATAAATGTCTACATAGTACTCATTTCTTATGTTTCCTTTTTATAGATTGAAATAATTGTGTTAAACACTAGTAAATTAATACAAAATGCCTTCAGAAAAAAAAATAAGGTCCTATCTTTCTGATTCAATTAAATGAGCAAATCTCTTAAAAACTATTTTATAAAATGTTTGTGAAAATAGACAAACCTACCTAAAATGTTAGTTGAAACCCTATTCATATCATTGTTCCCATACAATTCTTGTTTTTCCTGTTACTTAGGCATTAAGACTAAAACCTGGATCAGATAGAGTAGTGCTCTGCTTCACCAGGCATGTCATACAAGTTCTGTTTTTTTTTTACATTTCTTCTCTAATTGAAATGCTAGAAAGTACCATGTACATCCTGATGAAATGTGTGTACAAGTATTGGAGAAAGAGAGTGAGTGGCTGACTGTTAATTATGAAATTTCAATTGTTCCATTATTTTGTTAATTCTCTACTATATTTTGTCTGTTACTAGTTTTTTGGTCTGTCTTAGAAATGACTTGGAATAAAAGAAAGTATGCAAAGACTAATATTGTTTTCTCAACATTCTTGTAGCCTACTATGTGCAATTAGCAGAATCTTGAGTCCGGCACCCTTGGAGCAATGAACAAAGTGCATGAGAAAAATCTAAGTTCAGAGACAACTTCAAGCTGCACATAGCTGAGCATTTTTAGTGGTAGATAGGTTAGATCAAGCTGCACATAGCTGAGCATTCGTAGTGGTAGATAGGTTAGATCAAGCTGCACATAGCTGAGCATTTTTAGTGGTAGATGGGTTAGATCAAGCTGCACATAGCTGAGCATTTTTAGTGGTAGATAGGTTAGATCAAGCTGCACATAGCTGAGCATTTTTAGTGGTAGATGGGTTAGATCAAGCTGCACATAGCTGAGCATTTTTAGTGGTAGATAGGTTAGATCAAGCTGCACATGGCTGAGCATTTTTAGTGGTAGATAGGTTAGATCAAGCTGCACATAGCTGAGCATTTTTAGTGGTAGATAGGTTAGATCAAGCTGCACATAGCTGAGCATTTTTAGTGGTAGATAGGTTAGATCAAGCTGCACATAGCTGAGCAATTTTAGTGGTTGATAGGTTAGATCAAGCTGCACATAGCTGAGCATTTTTAGTGGTAGATAGGTTAGATCAAGCTGCACATAGCTGAGCATTCGTAGTGGTAGATAGGTTAGATCAAGCTGCACATAGCTGAGCATTCATAGTGGTAGATAGGTTAGATCAAGCTGCACATAGCTGAGCATTCAAAGTGGCGGATGGGCTAGATCAAGCTGCAAATAGCAGTAGTTGATGGTTAGGAATTGAAGTTACTTTGACTTGTAGTAAATTATTATAAAATTCATCTTGATTTTTGTTTTAACTGTTTCTGCTGGACAAGATATTACAACCAAATAATTCATTAGCCACAACAATCATGTTGATAAGGGGTATATAAAAGTGAAAATCTGGAAAACTGAAAATATTAATTCATTGAATACTTGTGCTTTAGTTATGTCTGGGATAAACAACATGTTAACTTATTCTCACATTGTCCAGAAAGACATTGTCACAAGAAATTAAAAAAACAACAACATACTTTTGTATTTAAATATCTATTTATAGAATAGAACATTGGCATGGTTTCTGTACACAAATCCATTGAATACAATAAACATCAGTTCCACAAAATATCAATATTATTATACAAGTTCTACAGGATTGATCGCACATTACTAATAGTATTGATATATAGGGACAAACTACAACTAATTATATATAATGGTATATAGAGAAGAGCCTCTCTAAATATGCATATACAGTATCAAGGCTTAAGTTCAAGTCCATAAAGAATCTAAATATATCTTTCAAACAAGTTCACCAATTATTTATTATGCAAACTAGTCAATTAGCTACAACCATGCACTTCAAAATGACTTCATCTACTGCAGTAACAAAATAGTCAAGTCAATATTAGAAACTAGTATTTCAAATGGAATGTAATTGCTTGTGTTGTACCAGTGAGATATTCTCTCAACAATTAGATATCACAACTTTGGTTACAGTTAGAGATACATGTACAATTAGTGATGTTCAATAGAGATGCATTTCACAGTCACCAGTCAACAAAATTGTGACCTGTAGACATTTATCTTGAAGAAAAATGTAAGCATAGTCTATATTAGAAAGATATGGGGGGGGGGGGGTGTTTAGGTTTTTAGTATGAGTTTCTCTGCTTTGGATGCATAAAGAAACAATGCTTAGGATCAATCAAAACATTAACACACAAATTGGAGGAATACAATTCAATAGTAATAAGAAAAAAAAAGAGTTTGAAATGCACGAAAAACAATTTTTTTACTAATTAAAAAACTAAAAAGTTCAGGTTTAGTACAAAAAAAAACATTTACAGTAGTACACTTTATTAGTATATGGGCACTCTGCCAATCATCTCAAAAGTAATGCTAGAAATAAGAACTAAGAAATGTATTCACCTTTACCAATTGAACCAAACATAATGTTAGTGTAAGTTTTATGGGCAATGTAAAGTTCAAACATCATTGAAAATGTGCTGAGACTTTTGAAACATCCAGAACAGAGTGGGAATAGTAAGAATTTCTTTCAGCCCAAACTAATCAGAACTACACAATCAGCAATTTTGTTATCAAACAGGCATGTAACATGTCAAATATCTTGTCAGAGATCTCCAGATTTCACCAGTCCTGCCTCATCTCTTTCATCCTCATCTAGATTGGGATCCAAGGCTCTTGGGGCTATCCTAAACTCCTTGGAAGGCTGTGAGACTTTGCCTTTGCCTGAGAGGTGGATCTCTCCTTTCTCTGGGTCTGTGCTGGACTCGTAATGTGGCCCATGGGTAGGCAGTATGACAGACTCGTGTACAGTGAGAGGTCCATGCAGACTATCATAGACAGGGTTACAGAAGTTGGTAGGGCTGTCACTGCTTGTCTTTACATTGGGAAAACAAATGATGAAAAATGAACACACCATATAGAGATTTCAAACCTAATATTAAAAAAAACTAAAGGATAAGTTTTCTATAGAGTTATGATGATGGTTATGATGAGTAAAATCCATTGAGTCAAACAGATGTCACAATAAATAAAGCATGACTCATTTTCTTCTCAATGGGTCATCATTGTAGCTGTGGCTAGACTTCAATCTTGAATCAAAAGTAAACAATCCTGATATTAGCAGAACTTATTTCTACTACAGACCATATGGCACTATTAGTATTTATGCTACAACTCTGTAAAGGGCAGAGTAAGATGAGTTGACACAAGTTTTGGAAGAGAAAATCAAAACTAGTGATACTTGTCATTCCAAAGTGGTTTTAGAATCTTCTGAGCATATCCTTCAATATTGTACACTTTAGTAGAATGCAATATCAATTCAAACCTAATAAGCCCTTCCCAAAATCTCAAAAGTAGAAAGCTCCCTAACTAGGGGCCACTTCATCACTTAACACAGGTACAGGACAGTTTTTTTGTTTGTTAATGAATTGAATCAAAAATAAAGAACTTACAGGCTGCATTTCTTCTCCTTGCCCTTGAGCATCATACATCATTTCAGGGACTCCCAGTTTGACCTGACCTCCTTCTTTGAATGAAACAGTTGGAGAACTTGGTGGCTGAGATTTGGTGATGAGTTTCTTAAAGTTGAAATCAACACTGGACATAAAAAACTCAAAATTAATTTTTTTTTTCTCATCACATACTTCTGACATAAATCAATGTTGTCAATTATATTGAAAAGATTGTTTTTGGTATATCTCCCATCAACTAAAGAATAAGAAATAGACATTTATTTTTAAATTTTATTTTTCCTTTAATAATGTGAGATTGAGTATATATGGTAGCAGTGTTCCTGTACAAACGTTTGTAATTAACATTAAGTTCATTCATAGTTTGACTCACCCTCTTCGGCGCAAGATGACCACCAACAGTACAATGGCTAAAATAGCAATAATACCAATGACCACTGGCACCACAATGGCAACATGATCTGAAAAACAAAGAATTTAAAAATAAAGTTGTTTTTTTTAAATGTAAGAAATAAAACTAACGATGTCATTATTTTGTAGACTTGATCTATTTTGGTGCCATGGCAGTTTCTTCCAGGATTGCCTGTGATAAGTCAGCTACTGGAAATAAAAAACAAACTAACAGCAAACACCTAAACCTTTTGCAACTCAACATCTGAGGCCTACAAAACAAGACAACAGAACTCCAACACATACTCAAAAAGCATGATATACACATAGCGCTATTGCAAGAAACACTACCGCCCAAGAAAAAAATAAACATCACAGGCTACACACAGTACAGATGCCTTTGCACCAAATGCCAGGGAATTATGACCCTCATAAGAAACGACACACAAGCTACAGTAAAACAAGTACAGAACAATACAGACATCGACAAGCAGGAAATACTTCTATTGAGAGGAGGAACAAAGTACACCATCAAAAACTACTATTGCCCACCATCATCAACAGCAGAAATAGACATACAACTACCACACTACACAAGGACAATAATAGCTGGCAACTTCAATGCACACTCACCTTCCCTAGGCTACCCACACTACAACAAGCGTGGTAAAGAAATAGAGGATGTAACAAATGCCGCTAACCTACAACTTCTGCAAAACAAAACTTCACCTCCAACTTTCCTCCACAGAGCACACAACACAACTAGCAGACCTGACCTAACTTTTATCTCTACAGACATTACAGACTCTTCTAAAATAACAGTACTTGAAGACATAGGTAGTGACCACAGGCCTATACTCCTCAATATTGGAACACCAGGTAGATACCAATCCAGCAAAACAACTAGATGGAACTATAAAAAAGCTAACTGGGCAGCTTTTTCACAAGAAACAGACACAAGACTATCAAGCATAATGGAGACAGACGTCAATTCAACCTACACAACTATAGTCTCCAACATCTTACAAGCAGCAAAAAAACACATCCCTCAAGGCCAAGTTAAGAAATACAAACCTTTTTGGACACCTGAATTAGATAAATTAGTAAAAGAAAGAAACATGGCCAGGAAGACTATAGAAAAAAACCCTACTAGAGAGAACAAGACAACGTACAACAAATTGACAGGGCTTATAGGATACAAAATTAAAACAGAAAAAAAGAAAAAGTGGACCACAACATGCGAACAACTAGATCTAAACAAGGATGGTCGAAAGGCCTGGACCCTTCTGCACCGGCTAGCAGGAAAGAAACAAATAACAAACCCCCAACCTATAAAAGGCACCGATGACATAATAACAGAAAACCTTAAAAAGGCTGAAACCTTCAATAAATATTTTGCCAGCATTAACAAGTCAAAGCCAAGAAAACAACTGGACCAGGCCTTCAGTAATATCTTAAAGAAAGAAGACAAAGCTCCAACAGTCAACTGTCAGATCTTTGACACTCCCTTCACTCTACATGAGCTCAAT
Source organism: Biomphalaria glabrata (assembly GCF_947242115.1). Lineage (NCBI taxonomy): Eukaryota > Metazoa > Mollusca > Gastropoda > Planorbidae > Biomphalaria > Biomphalaria glabrata. The sequence continues at coordinate 15,685,184 of NC_074726.1, forward strand.
ACTGCCCTAAAAAGCCTCAAGTCAAGAAAATCCCCTGGACCCGATAAAATAAATGAAATGATCTGGGGACTAGGACCACAGGCCCAAAACTGTATACTTAACTTTATCAACCATACATGGAAAACTGGAGACATACCACAGGAATGGAGAACCGCAAACATAATACCCATTTTAAAGAAAAATAAACCACCTGGAGACCCAAAAAGTTATAGACCAATATCTCTAGCATCCAACATTGGCAAAATGGCAGAAAAAATGATCAATAACCAACTTTATTGGTGGCTAGAAAGTACTTGCTCACTCCACAATGCACAAGCTGGCTTCAGGAAAGCAAGTAGAACAGAAGACCACCACAGTAGAAGGGTTTCATGAAAACAAGCATACTACAGCAGTATTTATAGATTTGCAGCAAGCCTATGATAGAGTGTGGAGAAAAGGTATATTTTTGAAGATGAAAAAAATGGGCATCCATGGAAAAATGTACAGCTGGATCAGGGCATCCTTAAAAAACAGAATCATCCAAACCCAATTCGAAGGTGCCATCTCTAGTAAAAAAAGTTTGGAAGAAGGACTACCACAAGGTTCAGCCCTTAGCTGCACTCTCTTTCTAATCTTCATGAATGACCTCCAGGACCTCATTTCGGTCAATAAGGCACTTTATTCAGACGACCTTTTAATTTGGACTACAGAGAAATATCCAGTGCTGACTAGATCCAAACTAAATATAGCCTTCACAACTATCTCCACATATTCAAAATTACGAAAATGGAAATAAACAAAGAAAAGTCAGTTTATTCAATCTTTAGCCACAGCAACAAAACAGCAAAAAGAAACTACATCCTAAAAATAGACTCTCAGCCAATAAATAAAGAAGAAAATCCAACATATCTTGGTGTAAAACTAGACCAAAGACTGTCTCTATAACACTTTATAGCAGATTTAAAAGAAAAAGCATCACAATTTAGATTAAACATAATAAAACACCTAGCAGGAACATCCTGGGGAGCTGAAAAGAAAACCTTAAGACAGTTATACACTGGATATGTCAGATCTGTAATGGATAACTGTCTCTCCATACAAGTAGCTGCCAACAAAACCTATCAATCATCATTAGATACAATCCAAAACCAAGCCTTGCGGCTAATTAGTGGAGGTATGAGAACTACTCCCACAGCAGCCTGCGAAATAGACTCCAATATTGAACCTCTTAAGTTAAGGCGCAACAGAGCAGCATTAGAAGCTATTGAGAGATACAGAAGGTTGGAGGACGATCATCCAAATAAATTTCTAACACGGAGAAATAGGAAAAACAACCAAAAAAAGCAAAGGACTCTGATCCAACTTACTGAGGACCTAGCCCTAAAACACCACCTACCCAATAACAGAGAAAAAATTACCAGGTTTTCAAACACTACACCCGGACTAAACTACAAACAACCAACCATCAAAACACATTTACTAAATAACACCTTAACAAAAGAATCAAATCCACTGGAGCTCAAAGTAGGCACGCTTGAAACAATTGAAAGCTATCCAAAAACAGCCATCCATATTTATACAGACGGATCGGCTTTCAAAGCTACCATCAATGCTGGTCTTGGTGCCTTCCTGGTCTTCCCTAAAAATAAACACTTTGAGATAAGCACACCCTGTGGCGATTACTGTTCAAACTTCCAAGCCGAAATTGAGGCAATTACCAAAGCACTACAGACAGTGGAAAACAAATTATATGAAGGAGTGCAACCATCATCAGATATTGTTGTCTTTACAGACTCCCAATCTACTCTGCAAGTACTTAACAGCAGCACCTCAAATTGCCCAAGAGAGTTGACAATACTAATTGTGATAATCCATCAGATGATATCAAAATTAAATATCAATATCACACTACAGTGGATCCCTGGACACATTGGCATCATGGGAAATGAAAAGGCAGATAAGCTATCAAAGGCAGGTTCATCTATGGAACAACCAGATAGACCTGTTAACTACCTCACCCTAAGGTCAATGTTAGTCAACAATCACAAAGAGGAGTGGCTCAACCAATGGGCATCAGGAAACACAGGCAGAGCCATGTACAAAGAAATGACTACGCCTAACAAACTGGACAGTATTAACTTCCTCCCCCGCAAAGAACAATCTACAATTTTCCAACTAAGAACAGGACACACACCACTATTAAATTACCACCTGAACAAAATAAACTCCACACAACTACCCCTTTGCAGACACTGCGCCCACCCCTTTGAAACCGTAAACCATATCCTCTTTGAATGCCCCTCCCTAATCCACCTTAGGCAGACCCTACTTCCACTACAGCCCAACATAACCAACACCCTGTACGGCAGTGCTGAACAACTGAAGAAAACAGCACACTTTTTTTCCTTGGCACAGTCTGCAAAAGAGCTGACAGCTCAGCAGCAATAAAGCTGGCTAGAAGAAGAAGTGCCAAAGTAAATATAAATAATACAAGAGATGAATACTAATTGAACAAGTTACTAATGCAATGCCTCTAGTTGGCTTTATAGATAGGGTGTTGCCCCAGTGGATTTTTTTACATTCACTAGTTTCTGGCCATATATAGAAGTATCTCAAATGAAATTAGTACTTTTCTATGGGTCACTGTACATGGGAAGTGTTCTCAAGCGGTCAACACAAAAATACAAAGATGTTCTCAAAAGTACCCTCTAGGAAAATGCAATATCACCCAGTACTAGCACATTATTGCTTATCAAGGCATAGAGTCATGAATGCCAGTGAATCAAGCAATGAGACAGTCATGAATGCCAGTGAATCAAGCAATGAGACTGTTGTGAATGCCAGTGAATCAAGCAACTAGACATAGAGAACAGCTAGCAAAGAAAAAAAGATAAACAAAATTATATAAAACAAAAGCAGGCAACAAATTAAGACAAATTCTCACACCTTTTTGATCTGGGAAACCCTTTACATAGTTGACACTTGCCCACAAACCCCTTTGTGAAAAACTACATAAATGCATAGTATATACATTACAAATGTAGTCAAAAAACATTTTGTTGAAGGAGTGTTCATTGAAATTCTAACATTCTAATGTTCAATTAAATTCTTAAAAAGTTAATGATTTGGATGAGATTTGATGATTAGGCCTATATTTATGTCTGACGATGTTTGTAAATAGCAACAATTTTTAGTTGGTAACTTTATTTGTGGTAAGGTTTGTAACCAGCTGAATCCACATTCCACCAAATAGGAAGACAGAAAAGGAGTCAACAATTTTTTTACAATAACCCGCAATTCAGGATATAAAAGTGTAATCTGTTTGTATAACCAGTAAATGTGCTATCCTTGTTCGAAAATTGATTTATGTTCCTTATTTGTGGATATTTCAATAAGCTACTTTTGCATTGGTGTGGATTCATCTGTGTTAGAAATTTTTGTCCATGCAATGAAAAAGTTCAACACCCAATCGGGAATATCCAATTGAAGATTGTCTTCAAATCTTTAATTTATGTTGTCAAAAATAGCAGGTAATAGACATATTAAACAGCAGTTAGGGGCAGGTTGATTATTATTAAAGTTATCCAATCAGATAAACTGGCTTTTAGCGAAGAAGTTATTTTAATTGTATACAATTTCCATACTTCTTCGGACCCCTTACGGTTGACTCAAGGACCCCTGCAGTAAGACACCCAACTTACATATGCCTAATATGTAATCAGCTTTTCAAAGTATAGAATGGACTTCATGGCTACTTTCAAGTTCAGAGAAAATGAGATTATGCTCATCTTTGAACACGAAGGAGAACTTATATTATTAAGAAGTATTGTATAGACAATGGGAATTAGTTTCCAATAATAATGACAACCTTTGACAGACAACTTGACTAACATTATTGTTAAATATCACTTAATTTAGAGACACCGCAGGACAGAGGACTAAAAATTGAAATACTGTAACATAAAACAACATCAAAAAGAAATACACAAAGAAAACCTAATAAAATAAAGACAAAATGATTCAAAGTCAAAGCCTGCCTAGGTTAACACATGGACATCTTCAAGGACTGTCTGGACTTGATGTGATGAAGAAACATTAGAGAGCAAGATGAAATGGGTAGCACTGAGAAGAAAGACACACTTGAGCTGAACATTTATGATAGGTCACTAAGTCTACTTACTGTCATCCTCAGATAGATTTGTATTTATCTTGTGCTCCTCTGGTACTTGTGTGACAGTCTCATTGGCCTGGGTGACGTTCTCAAAAGCAGTCTCACATTGTTCACCAGTCCAACCTGTCCAACATTGAGTAAAAACACTTTACAACACCAAATCATATTCAAACCTTATTGGCATTAGGGAAATGGTGCAGTAGGGAGTCAGAACTAAAATCAAGTTGCTAGACTTTTCGTATTTTGACTATGAAAATCCAAGTATGGTCACTTGGCTAGTGAGATCTGAATTGATCAATGTCAGAGAATGGTAGTAAAAAAAAATCTTTTGGTGTTCTTTCTACAAGCTCAAATGGAGACACACATAGCTTATGTTATAATCAAACTGTTTCCAAGACTGATGCCAAGTTTAGTTCCTGTAGTATAAAGTGTTGTGAGCAGGTCAGGCAGGCGCGAGTGGGAGGGCCTATTCTCTGCTGCTCAACATTAAAATTTTACCTAACAGTAGGCAGATGTTAGCGCTACTGGGTGGGCTCAATCTGTGCACCTCGGTATGGTGACCAAGGGGCTAGAGTCACCTAAGTAACCAGACAACTAACTATACTAACTTGACTAAGTGAAAACAAGATAACAAACTTTAGTTTACGATAAATAAAACAAAAAGAAACTTTATTTACATGGAATCAAATAATAATAAAATATAATATATAGGCCTACACTAACCACTATAAACTACCCTCTAAATCTACACCACTACAAACACTACCAAACTAACCAAACCAACTATCTGACACAAACTGATCAAAACAACTATCTAACTAAATCACTAAAACTACAACACTAGACCTGGATCTACAATAAACACACTACAATAAACTAGTCTAGATCTACAATATACTACTATTACACTCATAACACTAACACTAAAACAAGAATATCTTTTCCTTAGGCTCAGTACCTTACTATTCACTAAGAACAGAACTGAGAAACAGACTATAAATATAACTAAGTTTACTAAGGCACTAAGGCGATAATAAAGAAACAAAATAACACTAGATCCTAGATTCCCTAGAATTAGAATAGATCTAACCACAGCAGTTATAAACAACAGCTAGATCTATAAGCAGTAATATTCAGCAGCTAAAAGCAGCAGTTAAAAGCAGTAACACAGCAGTAATAATAGCAGGCCGTCCCAGGTACAGGAATAAAAATATAATTAGACGACAGACCACAAAGATATTCAGCTGTCACACAGACAGATATGGTACTGACCACTGGTCAACTGTACACTGAACTGTTTTAAAACAGCGTGGCATCACTTTTTATACACAAAAAGCGGAAGTAGAAATAATAAGTTTGGCACTAGCCTATAAAAATAAAATATATAAAAATATAGCTCTGGGAGCGCAAGCTCACAGTGTGTTATCATTTGAAATTTAGAGGAGTATGATGAAAGCAAACTAAAACTTCACAAAAAATGTAGGACATGATTATCTTCTTTTTTGAAGTAACATCCGTAATATATTAGATAAGTTGTGGGAGAGAATAATCTCCCCTTACTTCACAATTTCTATTGCCACATCTTCTAATGTCCATTAATGCTGTGATACTCACCTGCCACATCTCCTGGCACTGTTTGTAACATCCATTAATGCCATGATACTGACCTGCCACATCTCTAGGCACTGTTTGTAGCATCCATTATTGCTATGATACTCACCTGCCACATCTCCTGGCACTGTTTGTAACATCCATTAATGCCATGATACTGACCTGCCATCTCTCTAGGCACTGTTTGTAACATCCATTAATGCCAGATACTGACCTGCCATATGTCTAGGCACTGGTTGTAACATCCATTAATGCCATGATACTGACCTGCCACATCTCTAGGCACTGTTAGTAACATCCATTAATGCTATGATACTGACCTGCTGGACAAATACATTTAGTTTCCACCTCATTTTCTTTGGTGATGCAGCTTCCTCCATTTGTACATAAACATTCTTGGCTAGGTTTTGGTGTAGGCTTGGGTTTGGGGTGAGCTAGGAGACATAGGACTTTGTATTATAAATGAAACTAATTCACAGAGCATGCAAAGTCATTGATGAAATTGTACAATATTATATGTAAAGTTTTATATTATAGTATTATAAATATAGTATTATTTTAATTTGTTTTATGACTACATGAGCAATGTTTAAAATCAAACATTGAAGTATAAATGCTTTTTTCTTTTTAAGGACAAACTAATAATTTTATTTTTAATGCTTTAAAGTGGTGTGATGGAAGAGTGATATATTTTTCTAAACAGCTGATACTACTGCTATTACTTAAATTAACTACTATTTATTTCAATTAGGAGTCATGGAGTGCTAACTGGTCAGGCTATGTTGGTCACATTTCTTCATTCATTATGTTGTACACATCTGTGAGATAATCCTGACATAGAACAGAGAGATTTACTTGGCTACTCACTTGCATCACAAATTGTATTGTTGGTATCAGGCACAAAGCTGGCTCCTTCTGGACAGGCACACCTAGCACCCCCTGGCACTACCAGACACAAGTGTGAACAGATCAGAAATTTACATGGAGATTTGACTGGAAAGAGACAAGAAAGATTGTACAATTCTATTTCAAATCTAATCAAACATAAATAGATAAATGAATGCAACAATATTTTGTATTGTATTTGAAGTAAGTATAATATTTTTCTTCCTTTCTTTCTTTCTGTTTTTTACTGTTTAATAATAACAATATCATCAATTATGATCTATAATACTAACTATATCTATTTTATCTGTAAATGTTAGAAAGGTGATATCAACCTACAATACTACTAGATGTAAACTACACATTAGTTATGAACTTGCAATACTCACTAGATATATTATATCTGTAAATATTGAAGACTTTAAGACCCTTGGGCAGCTGAAGGCCAGTCTGAATAGTTTTATTATCTTCTCTTCCAAACTTATCCATACTGGCCAACTGACCCAGTTTTTCTGATAGCCAGAACATTTGACCCTCAAAGACATCCAGGGCTACAGGGTTGTATGCAGCTGTAATAAATAGAAACAATTCAATGAGTGAACTTGTAGTCAATACATTGCTGGTTGGTACAGAATTAGAAAGAAGAAGAAATACATTCAGCAAGAACATTTGTTACATACAAAAATTGATCCATAAGAGAGTTCTTTTTAAATCCCCCAACATTTTAAGTGAATAAAATAAAGGCCTGCCAGGTGCCCCAACCTCACTGTGTGTGACTTTTTCTGTGAGGGTATGTTAAAGACAAAGTTTTTGTTCCATCATTGCTAGTAAATATCAATGACATGAAAGATGAAATAAGAACTACAATCAACACAGTGGACGGGGTCATCCTGAAGCATGTTTAAGAGGAATTTCCATATTGGTTAGATGTTTGTCCATGCTGCCAGTGGTGGTCACATTGAGCACTTGTAAAGCATGAAATAAAAACTTGGAAGTTATATACAATACTTATGTTCAGCTAGGTATCAATTGTTTTTTTTTTTAATGGTATTGGCACATTCTTTTTAATCACCCTGTATTATAATAACACAACCACTATTTAGCCTCAACATATCAATTACAGTTAGATTAAATACAATTTTCACAGCATGCAAGTAAAATTTTTATTGTTGACCAGATTTACAACACTTAATATTTAAAATGACACCAGGACTTTATAAAGCAGAAGAAAAAAATGAACCTTTGGAATGTAAGTTTACCTTTTGAAGTAACAATGACTCTGTCGGTTCCATCAGGCTTCATGGACTCTATTAAATTTTCCTTACTGTCACACCAGTAAATGCGGTTGTCCATGTAGTAGTCTATGGCCAGGCCAGATGGATAGCTCAATTTTGTGGATACAAGGACTGTTCTCATCTCTCCATTCATCCAAGCTCGCTCAATTTTTGGTCCAGAGGCATGGACATCAGTCCAATACATGTAACTGTCTCACATAAAACATCTTTAAGTTAAAATCTATGTCCTTATGATTATAAATGTTAAACTATTTACACGGAATTAAGCAATGATTTCTAGCTAATTAATACATGAAAGTATTGGGTCTTCTCAATCGCCATTTGAGTTGCATTCCTTATTTAAGACCCAAATAACATTGAAAGGATGTGTGTGTGGTCTGCACTTTGACACATTTGTAAAGCAAGTTGAGCTTACTCTATGTCTATTCAAATAGTCTGAATGGAAAAATATTTGATGCTCAACACCATTCTAAACCAGGCTGAATCCAAACATTATCATGTCTTCTACTTTTATTTCTGTTTCTAAAGTGTAATGCCTAAAAATGAGGATTTACCCTAAGCCTGGATGAACAGCAATGGCCTTAGGATACTTCAAGTCAGTACTTATTAAAGCTTTTTGATAGAAGCCATCAGCTGTAGCAACAGCAATGATTCCAACCTCTGAGTCTGTCCAGTAGATATTCCTGTGAGAATATACAATGAGTTAAATACTTCCTTTAGTCCAAAACTATCATTTGTAGTCTAAATCAATTTCAAACATTGATTTTAACACAAAGCACAACTTACTTAGCCACCCAGTCCACACTCAAGCCTTCTGGTCGATTGTAGCCAACAATGTCCAGGTCTCTAGCCACAGCTTTCGTCTTATCATCTTTTGGCATTGAAGCTCTAAAGAAAATTTGGAAGTGGATAGAATGGTCCATTAGAGCAATAAAATACAAGCTCTTAAAAATGATAATGTTCGATTTTTATATCTATTTGAACTATAGATAAGCAATGCTTGATATAAGTTAGATGATTTTAGTTTTAGTCTAAGCATTTAAGCATATTACTTTACATTTACATCAATTAATTTCCATTGCACTACATAGAAACAGTGTATAAATACCTTATATACTTATGTTGAACTAAATGGTAAAAATGGATTAATATGTTATATATATATATATATATATATATATATATATATATATATATATATATATATATATATATATATATATATGAGTTCAAGTAGATTAGACTCAGAAATTAGATTTAGAACTATATACATTATACCTTTGTTAAAGAGTGATTTTACTTCTGACTTGATCTAGATGATTTCAAGGCATTGTTCTCTTCCACTTCAGTCAGGGCATGATCTCTGTTTGTAACAAAACAGCCCAATCTTGAAGTGGCAGACCTAGTAACTGCATGTCAATGTTTATCTTATAGCTGTATGAGAGGGCAGCTTCTCCTTTTTGCACTGGTCATATCATTACATACAGTCATTGGGCAACTGAACTGGTCAACTTCTTTGATAGCTGAGTATCTGATGTCTCTTTCACAAACATGTTAATGGATTTGTTGTCTCTTGGTCAAGTTAGTATGTAAGCTCTTCCCAGATGAAGTCTTTTGAACATCTTCCCTTCAGCATGAAACTGCTTTGTCTTGTATCACTAAATAATGACACTTGGAGTATTGGCCAGATGATCATTCAAGGAGAAAACCGGGAGGTCTTGTATGAAAGATGCTACATCTCCTGCTACATCAAATAGCTCTCACTTACATACAGCAAAATGATGCAAACTATTACTCACCTATATATTTTTCCCACATTTGTATCTGACCAGTAAACTAGCCTGCGGTCAGCATCAATGTCTATCCCTGCTGACCTAATTCCAGAGGTGACCTCTGTAGTGTAATCTTTATTCTTTGACCTGTACTGCCTGACCTCATCTCCCACAGTGAACAGAATGATGTAGGAGTTATCTATGATAGAATAAAAGGATATAAGAGACCAAACATAAATGACCTAAATCCTAAATCTAATTCAAATATTAAAATAGAACATTGCCACAATAGTACATAGTATGTCCATAGAAGTTAAAATTTATTCCCCAAGAAAAAAAAATGGTGAAGTGAATCTGACTTAGTTATCCTGAGATTAAATTAGGTAAAACTAAAACATTAAATAGCTTAAAAGTGTAACAGTTCTGTATTGGCACATTAAAACATTGACCAGTGGTAAGGTCCTCATTTACAAAATACCTTCATCAGACTTGCATTCTTGACCTCTGTTATGAGGGTCAGTGAACCCTTTGTGGCATCTACATTTAAATAAACCCTTGACATTGATACATTCCTGCGGACAAAAGTTGCCCCAACTGGCACATTCATCAATATCTGAAAAATGATTGTGGTAAAAATTGTACAATTGTAATTTGAACAATCCAACAATACTAGCAGCTAATAATGTAAAAGTCAATCTGACCTTCACACTCCTTCCTGTTTCTTTCTGACACTCTCAGGCCTGTTGGACAAGAGCAGTAGAAGGAGTTCTGACCCAGGCTGGTACAGTTGCGTTCACAACCCCCATTGTCATCATCACAGGTCAAGCCAACATCTTTGTCTGTACAGATTAAAATAAGTCTTCTAGCATCAAAACAGTGTCTGTACAGTTTAAAATAAGTCTTCTAGCATCAAAACAGTGTCTGTAAAATTAAAATAAGTCTTTTAGCATCAAAACAGTGTCTGTACAGTTTAAAATAAGTCTTTTAGCAACAAAACAGTGTCTGTACAGATTAAAATAAGTCTTCTAGCATCAAAACAGTGTCTGTAAAATTAAAATAAGTCTTTTAGCATCAAAACAGTGTCTGTACAGATTAAAGTTAGACTTCTAGCAACAAAACAGTGTCTGTACAGATTAAAGTAAGACTTCTAGCATCAAAACAGTGTCTGTACAGATTAAAATAAGTCTTTTAGCATCAAAACAGTGTCTGTACAGATTAAAATAAGTCTTTTAGCATCAAAACAGTGTCTGTACAGATTAAAATAAGTCTTTTAGCATCAAAACAGTGTCTGTACAGATTAAAATAAGTCTTTTAGCATCAAAACAGTGTCTGTACAGATTAAAGTTAGACTTCTAGCATCAAAACAGTGTCTATACAGATTAAAGTTAGACTTCTAGCAACAAAACAGTTCTGTACAGATTAAAATAAGTCTTTTAGCATCAAAACAGTGTCTGTACAGATTAAAATAAGTCTTTTAGCATCAAAACAGTGTCTGTACAGATTAAAATAAGTCTTTTAGCATCAAAACAGTGTCTGTACAGATTAAAATAAGTCTTTTAGCATCAAAACAGTGTCTGTACAGATTAAAATAAGTCTTTTAGCATCAAAACAGTGTCTGTACAGATTAAAATAAGTCTTTTAGCATCAAAACAGTGTCTGTACAGATTAAAGTTAGACTTCTAGCATCAAAACAGTGTCTGTACAGATTAAAATAAGTCTTTTAGCATCAAAACAGTGTCTGTACAGATTAAAGTAAGACTTCTAGCATCAAAACAGTGTCTGTACAGATTAAAGTTAGACTTCTAGCATCAAAACAGTGTCTGTACAGATTAAAATAAGTCTTCTAGCATCAAAACAGTGTCTGTACAGATTAAAATAAGTCTTTTAGCATCAAAACAGTGTCTGTACAGATTAAAGTTAGACTTCTAGCATCAAAACAGTGTCTATACAGATTAAAATAAGTCTTTTAGCATCAAAACAGTGTCTGTACAGATTAAAGTAAGACTTCTAGCATCAAAACAGTGTCTGTACAGATTAAAGTTAGACTTCTAGCAACAAAACAGTGTCTGTACAGATTAAAATAAGTCTTTTAGCATCAAAACAGTGTCTGTACAGATTAAAATAAGTCTTCTAGCATCAAAACAGTGTCTGTACAGATTAAAGTAAGACTTCTAGCATCAAAACAGTGTCTGTACAGATTAAAGTTAGACTTCTAGCATCAAAACAGTGTCTGTACAGATTAAAATAAGTCTTTTAGCATCAAAACAGTGTCTGTACAGATTAAAATAAGTCTTTTAGCATCAAAACAGTGTCTGTACAGATTAAAATAAGTCTTTTAGCATCAAAACAGTGTCTGTACAGATTAAAATAAGTCTTCTAGCATCAAAACAGTGTCTGTACAGATTAAAATAAGACTTCTAGCATCAAAACAGTGTCTGTACAGATTAAAGTAAGACTTCTAGCATCAAAACAGTGTCTGTACAGATTAAAATAAGTCTTCTAGCATCAAAACAGTGTCTGTACAGATTAAAGTAAGACTTCTAGCATCAAAACAGTTCTGTACAGATTAAAATAAGTCTTCTAGCATCAAAACAGTGTCTGTACAGATTAAAGTAAGACTTCTAGCATCAAAACAGTGTCTGTACAGATTAAAATAAGTCTTTTAGCATCAAAACAGTGTCTGTACAGATTAAAATAAGTCTTCTAGCATCAAAACAGTGTCTGTACAGATTAAAGTTAGACTTCTAGCAACAAAACAGTGTCTGTACAGATTAAAGTAAGACTTCTAGCATCAAAACAGTGTCTGTACAGATTAAAGTTAGACTTCTAGCATCAAAACAGTGTCTGTACAGATTAAAGTAAGACTTCTAGCATCAAAACAGTGTCTGTACAGATTAAAGTAAGACTTCTAGCATCAAAACAGTGTCTGTACAGATTAAAGTTAGACTTCTAGCATCAAAACAGTGTCTGTACAGATTAAAGTAAGACTTCTAGCATCAAAACAGTGTCTGTACAGATTAAAGTAAGACTTCTTGCATCAAAACAGTGTCTGTACAGATTAAAATAAGTCTTTTAGCATCAAAACAGTGTCTGTACAGATTAAAGTAAGACTTCTAGCATCAAAACAGTGTCTGTACAGATTAAAGTAAGACTTCTAGCATCAAAACAGTGTCTGTACAGATTAAAGTAAGACTTCTAGCATCAAAACAGTGTCTGTACAGATTAAAGTTAGACTTCTAGCATCAAAACAGAGTCTGTACAGATTAAAATAAGTCTTTTAGCATCAAAACAGTGTCTGTACAGATTAAAGTTAGACTTCTAGCAACAAAACAGTGTCTGTACAGATTAAAGTAAGACTTCTAGCATCAAAACAGTGTATGTACAGATTAAAGTAAGACTTCTAGCATCAAAACAGTGTCTGTACAGATTAAAGTAAGACTTCTAGCATCAAAACAGTGTCTGTACAGATTAAAGTAAGACTTCTAGCATCAAAACAGTTCTGTACAGATTAAAATAAGTCTTCTAGCATCAAAACAGTGTCTGTACAGATTAAAGTAAGACTTCTAGCAACAAAACAGTGTCTGTACAGATTAAAGTAAGACTTCTAGCAACAAAACAGTGTCTGTACAGATTAAAGTAAGACTTCTAGCATCAAAACAGTGTCTGTACAGATTAAAATAAGTCTTTTAGCATCAAAACAGTGTCTGTACAGATTAAAGTTAGACTTCTAGCAACAAAACAGTGTCTGTACAGATTAAAGTAAGACTTCTAGCATCAAAACAGGCTTTAGTTGGTCAGTTGCCATTAATTTTTTTTTTCTTTAATACTATTATCTTACCCATATATTTTTGTTCCATAAATTCACAATACATTAATTAACTTAATTAATTAACTTAAGTAGAATGAAAATCAGTAACTTACGACAACCCCTCTCATCAGAGAAGTCTTTGCAGTCAGGAGAACTGTCACAGGCTTTGCTGCCATCTATACATGTGCCATCAGCACATTTAAAGTCATCACTGGTACATTCTTTTTTCTTGACTTGACCTGAGTAAGAAATATAGATTTTGATAAATTCATTGTATGTAGGAGATAATACATTGCATATAGGCTATTGCACAAACATGGATGGCTGCTCCTGATTGCTGTCATGATGGTGCTGACTTTAAACTTGTCCGCTGCCATCATGCAGGAGATCTGAGCCAATAAATAAATGTCAGAAAATTGTAATACAAACAAATATGTTGTATTGTTAATTCTAATATAAACTCCTAGTGATAGCAAAGTAAAGATGCAACAATGAAAACACTGAAGTAGTTGAATAAAAAAATGAATTTAAGAAATTAATTCTTATTAAATTACTAAATCTCATCCATTAATAAAACCCAACTAAAAATACAACAAAAAAAAACATAAAAAAACATGGTTCAAAGTTTAATTAATGACTAGATTAGCTCACGGAACAGTTAAAGACATAGTAATATTCTTTTGTAAAAGAAGATCTGCAATTTATACAATAAAATAAGTTGGCACAGACATGCTGTGGCTAATTGGTGCTTAGAATCATTAGATTATATCATTTAACATTGGAGCATCTTTGATTCTATCATTAGAAAACTCTTTGAACTATGGTCACACGGACTTATGATAGACAACAGACGTGTACTTTGACAAAACTTATGAAACAAGACCTCAAAGGACAGTTGTAAGTGCATTAGTATTATTTCAATTCATTCAAATGTGATGGAAAGATTGCTGAGGTTATTATGAGCCTGCAGTCTGATGTAAGAAGCAAACAAAATGAACTGTAGAAAACAAACAGGGAGAGATTTCAAAGTGGGAAGACAACTTTCTGACTTACAGCTTTCTTCATCAGAGTTATCACCACAGTTGTCCACACCATCGCAATGGCGCCAGCTAGGAATACACTTAAAGTTGTTGCATAGGAACCTCTCTGGCTGGGTGCAGCTGACCTCCTTGCACACTGCTGGTGTTTCATCAGAATCATCTCCACAGTCATTCACACCATCGCATCGCCAGGTCCATGGGATACACATCTAATGAATAAAGAAATCCTATAGCATTCACACTTACAACAAAGTGGCCAAAATTGTGATGGGATGGCAAAAGTTATATAGCACAAATTGTTAAGAGAAGTTGATTCAACTCACATGATTTCTAGCATTCAAACATAGAAGTTGATTCAACTCACATGATTTCTACATTCAAACAGAGACGTTGATTCAACTCACATGATTTCTACATTTAAACATAGCAGTTGATTCAACTCACATGATTTCTACATTTAAACATAGCAGTTGATTCAACTCACATGATTTCTACAATCAAACATACAAGTTGATTCAACTCACATGATTTCTACATTTAAACATAGCAGTTGATTCAACTCACATGATTTCTACAATCAAACATACAAGTTGATTCAACTCACATGATTTCTACATTTAAACATTAAATTTGATTCAACTCACATGATTTCTACATTCAAACATTGCAGTTGATTCAACTCACATGATTTCTACATTCAAACATTAAATTTGATTCAACTCACATGATTTCTACATTCAAACATTGTATTTGATTCAACTCACATGATTTCTACATTCAAAATACAAGTTGATTCAACTCACATGATTTCTACATTTAAACATAGCAGTTGATTTAACTCACATGATTTCTACATTTAAACATAGCAGTTGATTCAACTCACATGATTTCTACATTTAAACATACAAGTTGATTCAACTCACATGATTTCTACATTTAAACATACAAGTTGATTCAACTCACATGATTTCTACATTCAAACATTGAAGAATGACAAAATTTTCCACCAGGTAATAAGGCTGTGCAGTTTTTCTCATCTGAGGCATCCAAGCAGTCACGCTGGCCATCACACATATTGGCCATATTAGTACAATGACCACTGGCACAAGTAAATTTATCAGGTGTACATTTCTGGTAATCTAAAAATAAATAGAGGGTAAAAGGCTTAAAATATTCACTAATTCTTTACCATGAATGGAAAAGGGTCAAGGTAACCTGATGGTGATAAAATAAAAAAATTAAAATTGATACCTGTTATATTTTCACTTAAGATTTAATTACAAACACTGAATTTTAAAATGCAGCTCTATTTTATTAACAAAAACAACAGAAGACTGCCAATACATTAGCAACAAATACGTGAACACATTGAGCATTAGAACAAGGAAGACTAAAAGAAAACAATACAAACACACATCAACATAAATACACATATAAATGTAACAATACCTTTACAAAGACTTTCCTTTTCATCTGAAGCATCCCCGCAGTCATTGTCATGATCACACTTAAACTTTCCTTGAATGCATTTGTTGTTGTCACAGCGAAATTCTGATTCTGAGCACTTCCTATAGCTGTCACCTACATGGTGAAAAAATGAAATGATAGGCGATGTCCATTTTGAGACATTAAATAAATTAGTTACAAAAATCCCTTTACATTATAACTAAATCATTCAAAAGAAGATGTGGCTAGAGAAAACAGGTGTACAACATCAAGGAAACAATCAGACATTGCGGCACACTTGTTTAGTAAAGCAAATGGAAAGAGATCAAAGTGACAACACTGGTGTGCTTCAACAAGTTACATGATAGAAAAATCAAAATAATAATTGATTATAATGACTAAATTTAATTAAAAGAAGAGTATTATAATCTAAACTGTGGCACAACTTGCTTTGATTACTTACGACACTTATTAACATCCTCATCTGAGTTGTCACCACAATCATCATCAAAATCACACATCCAGCGTTTGGGAATGCAGCGACGGTTCTGACATTTGAAATCTCCAGAAGGATGACACTTGGGACAGTTTTCCTCCTTCTCATCAGAGTTGTCTCTGCAGTCATCTTCCCCATCACAAAGAGCCCAGTTGGGGACACAGCGATAATTTGTTTGGCATTTCCACCATCCAACTTCACACTGCCTGGTTTCTGAAATAAACCCCCACAAAAAGAGAAGTCATCAAGCTACCTCATAAACTAATAAACTCATAATATTAAGCAATTCATGAGAATAGGTCTCTGACAGCCTAAACACCTGTACAAAAGTGTATACAGTGGATCACATTTTGACTTTAAAAAATTACTTATTTCTAAAAAAAAAAATTAAAAAATTCTTAAAGATTCTACTATGTCCATATAAAATATTAGCCAAAAAAATGTGGAATTTCCTGAAAAAAAAAAAGACTTTTGAAAAAAAAAGCATGAGGAAAATCTATTTTAGGGCCTAATTATTAGTATTATTTGGACATTTTAAGCAATCTTGAACAATAAATAGTATAATATAGATATTTCCCCAAAATGTCGCTAATGCATTTGATCATCTTAGGTTTGAATGCAATCAGAAAACATATTAACTTTTTAAAACATATGCAACTCCAAGATAGCCAAAATGAGCTGAAAAGCAAAACACTTTAGCTTATCACAAAAACACATTGTCACATAAAAAACAAGAGCAAAAACCCACCACATTTGTATTCTGCTTTCTCATCAGAGTTATCTCCACAGTCATTGTCAAAATCACATTTCCAGTTGGCTTGAATACAGTTACCATTGTCACACCTAAACTGGTTAGGCTTGCATGTAGAATTACCTAGTTGTCAGAAAATCATTTAGCTTATCTGATATATGCAACTACTTCCTTTGTTGTATGATAAAAATGAAGTTCTTAATTAAATATTGCCAATAAAAATTATTTATAAAGCTTGAATTAAATGTTTTTCACAATATAATGAATATTTTGTTATAGTGAGGTAATTTCAAAAAGAAAAAAAAACACATTTAAATAAGTTTCTAAAGAATTAAAACCTATATCAAACTAAACACTTTTTTATACCTGAAAAAAAGTAGATAACTTAACATATAAGGACTAATCCTCCTAAACTACAAAAATAAAAGATATAACAAGAGTTTTTGAACTGATAGGCTTTGAATTGATACAACAGACATGAAAATATTTCTGGGCTTTGAATTGATACCAGACATGAAAATGTTTCTGGGCTTTGAATTGATACAGACATGAAAATGTTTCTGGGCTTTGAATTGATACAGACATGAAAATATTTCTGGGCTTTGAATTGATACCAGACATGAAAATGTTTCTGGGCTTTGAATTGATACAGACATGAAAATGTTTCTGGGCTTTGAATTGATACAGACATGAACATATTTCTGGGCTTTGAATTGATACAGACATGAAAATGTTTCTGGGCTTTGAATTGATACAACAGACATGAAAATGTTTCTGGGCTTTGAATTGATACAGACATGAAAATATTTCTGGGCTTTGAATTGATACAGACATGAAAATATTTCTGGGCTTTGAATTGATACAGACATGAAAATGTTTCTGGGCTTTGAATTGATACAACAGACATGAAAATGTTTCTGGGCTTTGAATTGATACAACAGACATGAAAATGTTTCTGGGCTTTGAATTGATACAGACATGAAAATGTTTCTGGGCTTTGAATTGATACAACAGACATGAAAATGTTTCTGGGCTTTGAATTGATACAGACATGAAAATATTTCTGGGCTTTGAATTGATACCAGACATGAAAATGTTTCTGGGCTTTGAATTGATACAGACATGAAAATGTTTCTGGGCTTTGAATTGATACAGACATGAAAATATTTCTGGGCTTTGAATTGATACCAGACATGAAAATGTTTCTGGGCTTTGAATTGATACAGACATGAAAATGTTTCTGGGCTTTGAATTGATACAGACATGAAAATATTTCTGGGCTTTGAATTGATACAGACATGAAAATGTTTCTGGGCTTTGAATTGATACAACAGACATGAAAATGTTTCTGGGCTTTGAATTGATACAGACATGAAAATATTTCTGGGCTTTGAATTGATACAGACATGAAAATATTTCTGGGCTTTGAATTGATACAGACATGAAAATGTTTCTGGGCTTTGAATTGATACAACAGACATGAAAATGTTTCTGGGCTTTGAATTGATACAGACATGAAAATGTTTCTGGGCTTTGAATTGATACAGACATGAAAATATTTCTGGGCTTTGAATTGATACCAGACATGAAAATGTTTCTGGGCTTTGAATTGATACAGACATGAAAATGTTTCTGGGCTTTGAATTGATACAGACATGAAAATATTTCTGGGCTTTGAATTGATACAGACATGAAAATGTTTCTGGGCTTTGAATTGATACAACAGACATGAAAATGTTTCTGGGCTTTGAATTGATACAGACATGAAAATATTTCTGGGCTTTGAATTGATACAGACATGAAAATATTTCTGGGCTTTGAATTGATACAGACATGAAAATGTTTCTGGGCTTTGAATTGATACAACAGACATGAAAATGTTTCTGGGCTTTGAATTGATACAACAGACATGAAAATGTTTCTGGGCTTTGAATTGATACAGACATGAAAATGTTTCTGGGCTTTGAATTGATACAACAGACATGAAAATGTTTCTGGGCTTTGAATTGATACAGACATGAAAATATTTCTGGGCTTTGAATTGATACCAGACATGAAAATGTTTCTGGGCTTTGAATTGATACAGACATGAAAATGTTTCTGGGCTTTGAATTGATACAGACATGAAAATATTTCTGGGCTTTGAATTGATACCAGACATGAAAATGTTTCTGGGCTTTGAATTGATACAGACATGAAAATGTTTCTGGGCTTTGAATTGATACAGACATGAAAATATTTCTGGGCTTTGAATTGATACAGACATGAAAATGTTTCTGGGCTTTGAATTGATACAACAGACATGAAAATGTTTCTGGGCTTTGAATTGATACAGACATGAAAATATTTCTGGGCTTTGAATTGATACAGACATGAAAATATTTCTGGGCTTTGAATTGATACAGACATGAAAATGTTTCTGGGCTTTGAATTGATACAACAGACATGAAAATGTTTCTGGGCTTTGAATTGATACAGACATGAAAATATTTCTGGGCTTTGAATTGATACAACAGACATGAAAATATTTCTGGGCTTTGAATTGATACAGACATGAAAATGTTTCTGGGCTTTGAATTGATACAACAGACATGAAAATGTTTCTGGGCTTTGAATTGATACAGACATGAAAATGTTTCTGGGCTTTGAATTGATACAACAGACATGAAAATGTTTCTGGGCTTTGAATTGATACAGACATGAAAATATTTCTGGGCTTTGAATTGATACAACAGACATGAAAATATTTCTGGGCTTTGAATTGATACAGACATGAAAATGTTTCTGGGCTTTGAATTGATACAGACATGAAAATGTTTCTGGGCTTTGAATTGATACAGACATGAAAATGTTTCTGGGCTTTGAATTGATACAGACATGAAAATATTTCTGGGCTTTGAATTGATACAACAGACATGAAAATATTTCTGGGCTTTGAATTGATACAGACATGAAAATGTTTCTGGGCTTTGAATTGATACAACAGACATGAAAATGTTTCTGGGCTTTGAATTGATACAACAGACATGAAAATGTTTCTGGGCTTTGAATTGATACAGACATGAAAATGTTTCTGGGCTTTGAATTGATACAGACATGAAAATGTTTCTGGGCTTTGAATTGATACAGACATGAAAATGTTTCTGGGCTTTGAATTGATACAACAGACATGAAAATGTTTCTGGGCTTTGAACTGATACAACAGACATGAAAATGTTTCTGGGCTTTGAATTGATACAATAGACATGAAAATGATTCTGGGCTGTCAATTGATACAACAGACATGAAAATGTTTCTGGGCTTTGAATTGATACAACAGACATGAAAATGTTTCTGAGCTTTAAACTAAAACCACAGACTTAATAGCTGTAGTAATGTATATGTACTTGAGTTATTTTACTCTAGGATTACTTACCACAAGATTTCTCATCAGTTCCATCACCACAATCATCTTCTCTGTCACACATCCAGGCTTTAGGAATGCACTTTCCATTGTCACACTTCATCTGCCAAGGTTCACAAGAATGCTTCTGACAGCCCTCCTCATCGCTCCCATCCCCACAGTCATCATGCAGATCACAAACACGGAATGCAAAGGTACAGTTCTTGTTCTTACACTGGAATTGGCCAGGATGACAATGGCTAACAGCTGAACAAAACAATAAGACAAGTGTTAAAATAAAACTTTGGTGACATGAATTGCAGAGCTAATAATCTACATCATTGACTGATCTTTCAACTTTAAGATTCTAAATAAATGACATCTACATTTCAGAAAAATCACTTTTTGCCCTAAATAAAACAGCTTATTCAAAATGTCGTTTAATTTTTATAAACTTTATAAAAATTTGCAAATCTAAACTCAAAAGCTTATGGATGCTAGATTTGTAATACAACCAAAGAAATTGACAAAAGCCTACTTCAGTAATGAAAAAGTCATTTAAAAAGTTTGTTACTCACGACAGTCTGCAGGCTCATCTGAACCATCTCGGCAATCTTTCTCTCCATCACATTTCCATAACCGAGGTATACACCTGTCATCAGTTCTACCACACCTGGAAAACAAAGCCTTACAATTAGAATAGAATTTAAAAAAAAAAGAATAAGAAGTCATTATCTGCATTACATTTATGGGCACATCTAATTTTCATATGACTAGAGGATTTTTTATGGGAGATATAGAGTGTCCTAAAGTAAGTTAATAAACAAAATAGTTCAAATATTTCAGCCTGATGTCTAGCAAAAATAAAAGCAGACTTAAAATACTGCAATGCTCTGTAAAATGTTACACTAACCCATCTATAGAACAGTTACAGGACATAGGCAGATGAAAGAAGACTGTAGTGGATGCACAATCTACTGCGAAGCCAAAATTATTCAATCTTACCTATACTGGATACTGGTACACCTGGCCTCACAGGTCTTTAAGTCTGACTTGAGTATGAAATAGTCTGGGCAGGCACATGAGTAGTTGGCGACACCAGGCGCTATGAGACAGAGGTGAGAACAGCCTCCATTGTCTGTACCACAAGGGTTCAGCCCTGTCAGATATCAAATCATGTAAACTACAATGTATCAATATGGTCTTACAATTAATATATACTCTTAGTTATAAATTATTGGCACTTTTAAAAACTATGTTTGTATCCATTCTTGAATCTCACAGCATGACAAACTTGTTTTTAGAATGACACAGTGGCACACAGACAAACTGTGTGGTTAGAAGGTGTTAAGTTTTAGATAAAATACCAGTACAACGGAAAAGTCAAACAGTAATGTGCATTGTTGTAAGCCCTGTGTAAAATTCCCCAACCCTAAATAGCTACCTTTAGAAAGGGCTAGTTAAAAATTCCATCCAATGCAAATTAAGTGTTTTCAGATGAATGAAACTAGATCAAAGTAGATCAAAACCTAAGTCCTTTATTAGTATATAAAATGAAGTGGACTTTGTGTATATATTAAGTTAATGCTCAGAGAAAGAGAATAGAGAGGCTAGTACTAACTGTAACAAGAAAAACATTTGTATACTCTTTTTAATCTGATAAATTGCTGTTTTTACAAGATGCTATCCACACAACTTCCTGCATAGAAATACCAACATAAGCAAAATATGCAGTGGAGAAAGTAGCGCCCAAACTTAGCATATCTGGTAACACACATAAACTATTGTATCATAAAGTATCCTCATAATCTATTGTAACATAAAATATCAAAATAAAAAACTTGAATATAAAGAACATGATTATAAATGTTAGGAAATCCCTACCTGGTTTTTGTTTCAAAGGATGGAATATATGTATATCCATAGGTCTGTGGGTAACATTCCAGATTATTCTATGGTTTTCTCCAGTGAATTTGTTGGCCTTCTCAATGGTCAAGTGGTTCCAGTCAGTCCAGTACATGAAGTCCTCAAACAAGGAAAGAGCAAAGGGATGTGGCACATTTTCAAGAACAATATGGCGGTGGGAACCATCAAGGTTAGCATATCTGGTACAAAATAGTCATTCAAAATAACTCCATACAGCAAGACATTTCTTAATTAGAACTTTTAATAAAAATTGTTGTGGGATAATTTTGAGTCAAGAATTAGAAATAAGTTTGGAGTAGATTTAAACAATTCAATGAGACAAGCAAAAATATTAATTTTAAAAAGAAGAAGAAAAACTACAGAATCAAAAGTGGATTGTTGTGTAGCCTAAACTGAATTTTCATAAAGGTTTTTGATAGTTTGAGAATGTGATGAATTTGTTATCACCACTAGTTTTAATATATTCAAGAAACAATCTAAACTTACTCTATAATGTCCAGATGTGCATCAGCCCACCAGAGTCTGTCTGTTTCAAAGTCAAGAGTCAAAGCATTTGGCCAGCCCAACTTTTCTGTGATAAAATCTGTGGAAAGGTTTTTACCATTCATCCCCATACGCCCAATGTAGGGGGGATTACCCCAGTCAGACCAGTACAGGAATCTAGATGGAAACAAAGCAATGGGAGTGTTTTAAGCAAATAGCCCAACACATTATGCAGACTAAAATTAAACTAAAGTGAGCTATTTATGATGTCTCAAAGATCTGTCATTTTAGGTGTAACATTTATTTCTTCCTTTCATCAAAATTATTTTTCCTCTGGACATATTATTAATCTAGACACATCATCATATAACTCCATTTGAGTGAGGGCTTGAGAGGCTCAAACCCTCTCTTGCAAGAGCCCTGGATATAAACTCTGCTGTCTTACTTAGTGTATACATGTCACCAAAAAAGTCAAGAATTTTTGGTTTCCCAGAGCTGTCAAGATGGAGATTAGCAAGTCTGGGGCAGTCAAAAAGAATATGAGACATGGTTTCCTCTTCTTTCCAGCAGCGGGGGCACTGTGAATAAAAATTTGACCATAGCCATGAGAAATATGAGCCAACAGGCCTGTCCTGTACTGTGCTAAAATAGTTTGCTCAGGCCTTAACAGCCTCCACCACGGGGAAGTGCGGTCAAGGCACCTCATGAGCTCCCAGACTCCACTGGCTTTTTTGTTACTTGTTCCAGCACTCAAACCACTTTTCCATTGCTGTTTTTTTAATTATAGCCTAATTATGTAGACACATACACAAGTGCATAAATTGTTTTAGGTTTGATTAAACTGGATGAATAGTATTATGTTATGTCCGTGTTTTTTTTACCCTTTGAATGGATGGACAGAGATAGCCCGTGGTCGTCTAATTCCTTCCTTTAGAAGAGTAAGTTGACTAGTGCCATTCATCTCTGAGACACCAATAGTAGATCGACGTCCATCTACCCAGTACAGTTTCCTAGAGTAGAAAAAAATATAGAAAAAACAAAGAATGAGGTACATAAAAATGCACAATTCACATTTTTAAGCATTTTAAATCTTATGCTTGGACAGTTTAGGTTATGTAATTGCAGCTTAGCTTATGTCAAAAAATGTTTCAAGGTCTAGGGAAATTTGTTTCCTTTTTAAATTCAAGAATGGCAGGAGTCCAAGAATTTTGTTTAAAAAAAAAAAGAAAACAAACAAACAAACAAACATGTACATATCAATCAAACAAAACTGTTTATAGGAACATGAACAAGTAACACTATTTATTTATATTTATTTTTTATGTTTAATTCATTAATGCATTGATGACTTGAAATGTTCATTAAAGAAATTAAAATTTATATTTATTTTTTGTCGCTTCTATTATTAACCCAAACATCCCACACAACAGCTGGTTATAACAGCAGGAAAGATAAGAATAAAGATCTAGATCTATCTAAACTTGTTATTCTATTTACTGAGATAAACTTTAAATAGCTTAGAAAAACAACAGCCGTGTCTACATTTAACTGTAGCACAACTCTTAGCCCTGTGTTTTAATGGCATTGATAATACTTTTGACTGGGATACATTTTCATGGAGCTGATAGGAAAACAAGACAACAGCATGATCCTTGATTTTATAGAACTGTGCATTTGTTGGATTGAAAATTCAATAGGTAGAGATTTTACTTGTTTATTTCTACAGGACTTTAAGTGTAGATGAATAATAGAAATCAGTTTCTAGGTTCAACATTTTAAGGATATGTGCACTTTTAACATTGAGGTTCACTGTTACACACATATATTTGTTTATTGCCTTCCATCTGCTCTTTTTAAGTGTCATTCAAACTTTAAACCCATTCCTGAGGACACTTGTACAACTTCAGATTACCTTCCTATCCAGTCTACTGATATGCCCTCCACACTGGGCACATTGTCCTTGATGATAACTTTTTGGTCAGTGCCATTGACAAAAATGCTGTAAATCTTGTGCTGCTTAACATCAGTGAAATAGATGAGGTCATTAGCAATGTCAAAGTCAAGAGAGACAATGTTCTCAAATCCCTGGGCAATTCGTCTGTGGTTGTCTCCCTCTGTGGAGATTTCCCGCAAGTAGTAGCGGTTGGTAAAGATAAGCCAAGGTGTGATATCTGCACAAATGATAAAACACTTGAAAACAATATGACCAAATCTTACTTAGCAGTGGCTTATATAATTTTATATATATTCATAAAATACATCTCACTGATTGATTGATACATTCATTTATGCATCAAGATATCTCAGCAACTGCAGTGGCTAACACAACCACAACATTCCATGAGCATAGCCAAGAGACATTTGAGGTTAAAATGTCTCAAAGAATAAAAAACTAAAGTAAAACTACCATCAACAAATTACATAAGCGTAAACAAGAGGTTTTAAGGTTAAAACCTCCTCCAATAAAAGAAAGTTACACTCACTAACTTTTCAAACATAAGAGTTACTTACAGTCTGTTTTCTTACAGGTCTTTCCATCTTCCATTTTCTGGTAGCCATCGGAGCACTTGCAGATATAGCTGCCCTCAGTGTTCTCACATTCTTGAGAGCAGGCCCCCACCACCTCCACACACTCATCAATGTCTGAAACACAAGCACACAGGATCATAAGTTATAAGACTACTGTAGGAGAAGAATTAGCTACAAGACTTTGAGCCACATCAAGTCTGGAAATGTGTACCACTAGATATGTTCCATGAAGTATTTTGTGAAGAAAGAATTCTTCACTTGGATATTCCCAACTGGGTATTGAATCCTTAGCATGTGAACAAACTAAGATCCCAATCACAGATGAATCAATGTCTAAACAAGGATACCACTAATTCTGGTTTTAAAAACAGATTTCAGTTATATGGGTTTTGTACAAAAATTGTTGACTGCTTTCACACCTTCTTATTTGGTACTACGTGGATGCATTGCAACCATGAGTCTCACAAATAAAAGAAATGTGTGCTTTGTTGAAATTTGCAGTTGCTACTTACAAACATTGAGCCAGGCATAAATACACTATTAAAATCTCATCAACCTCATCTAATTTTTTTTAATTTTATTTTTTTTAAAAAGTTATAATCTCAATAAACTCTCTTTCAACACAATGGTTTTTTTTTACATTTGAAACTTAGCATTTATGTAGCTTTTTTACTTGGGGGTACTTGTCGAGTTTTGATTAAAGGGGTCCACGGTTAACAAGGCTGTTATAAGGCCAGCACAACAACCATACAGCCTTTACTTTCTCCAGTTAACGTCAGTTATACATTAGAGTTGGGAAAAGTCCTCTGATTGATTAATTACATAAATATCTCTTACAGTCAGACATGAAATAAAAGAATTTCCGTTAGGAATAGCCTGACTTACCTCGACATCCTTTTCTATCAGACATGAGCTGGTAGCCAGGGTTACATTCACACTTGTAACTGGTGATGGTATTGATACACTTATGTTGGCACTGGTTGACTCTAGTGCTCTGGCACTCATCAACGTCTGGGGATATAGCAACATCACACTTTACTTGCTGACACATCCAATTACATATAGCATTGTCACATCACAATACATTGAAAATGTATTTACATCACATGTCAAATTTATTTCAAATTGTAATAATTATCTAAAAGTTAGATAAAAGAAACAATAAGCAAAGTTAAATTATTAATAAGGAACATTTTTGTTTCAAATAATTTTTGAAACTCATTCAACACAAAAATCATTCCAATGAGCTTACTACAATACTGTTCATCTGATTCATCACTGCAGTCTGGATTCTTGTTACACACCAACTCTGAAGCTATGCACTGACCATTAGTGCAGCGGAACTTGTTCCCAGGACATGTGGGCTCTGGAGTCACTGTTCAAACATCCCAATCAATGAAGAAAAAAAAAACATCATAATGTTGACAAAGAAAAACAATTTGGATAAAATATGAAAATGAATTTATTTTCCTACAAACAAAATTTTTTTTTTTTGAAGAATAATCTTTTTTGTTAACAATATTTTCTACTAACACCACAAATAGTTTTTGTCAATTCAGACTAAAAATAAAGTAGATAGAAAAGGAGTAAATATCACTATAAGAGAGGGGGAGAGGTGTATCAAATGTACTTACAACAAATTGATTCCTTCTCATCAGATCCATCCCCACAATCATTGTCCCCATCACAGCTCCAGGTTTTAGGAACACAACGTTTGTTGTCACATGTATACTGCTCACTGCTACAGCTGTGGTAATCTGGGCGGACATGAAAATATGAAGAAAAAAAAACAATTATAGTATAGCAACAATTTTTTTAAAATACAATGGAGATGAACAACCAATTAACCTATCCTGAGCACTTAAAACTAACAGTTGTTTAGGTTACTAGGCAAGAGGTATACAGATTGATGCAAAGAAACCAACACTACAATACCAAGGTCTCACACTAAGTCGGGCCTCACATCTAGAAATACATTCTCTGCTACATATAAAAAAGTGAAAGTAAAAAAGTAATCTACTATAGTTTCAAGTGCCAGATATTTGGTGAACATGTGAGAAAAACTGATTTTACAGATTTAGTTACGAACTACTGACACACACATTATACTTTTTTGTGTGGAGATAGGGGCGGGGGGAGATTGAATTAATTGCAAATAATATTTGAATTTAGATTTATCAAAGTTTAAAATATATTTAAATGCTATAGGCAGATCACTGAAAAAATATAATCCTTTCAAAAGAATTAGGAAACTTAGGAATTAGGATTAGAATTAGGAATTAGAATTAGGAAGCACAAAGAATGAGCAAATTATTTTAGAAAATAAAAAAAAACTCACTGCAATCAGTTGGCTCATCAGAAGCGTCCCCACAGTCATCATCATGGTCACATTTAAACCTGGCTGATATACAGATACCATTGGTGCACTGAAAGAAACACATTGTACCAGTACTCATTCAGTGTCACAAGCATGTTGACAAACATATTTGAATCAGTACAGTTGATGTTATTATATTAATAATGTAGACCTTATTGCATCAATACAAAGCAGCAGCTCTATGTAAAATACATAATTTACCTAATCAAAATCTGAACATGAAAGGAAAAGGTTCCAGCATTATTTCACAATATTGACAAGGCCTATATACACTGCAATTAGGCTAAAACTGAACAGTTGAATGATAAGGAAGGAATGAAGCTGTGTTAATAAAACGTACTTGGAATTCATGTGGCATACAAGTCCTTGGAGGACACGTCTGCATCTCATCCTCTCCATTGCGACAATTCTTAACACCGTCACAGACTCTTGAAAGTGGAATGCAGGGATATGAGCCTTGCTGTTTGTTGGACTCGCACGTAAAAGTGTCTGGAGGGCAAGTACGTTCATCTTGTGAAAGAAAAAGCAAAATATTTTGAAATTCAAAATTATTTCACAAAAGTTTTAAAACAAAAGTTCCATATAGATTCCATTTTTATCACATAAACACCAGAAACAAAGTCACAATATGTGTCACTGAAACTGCTAAAAATGTAATAAAGACTTACTGCAATTCCTGTCAGCAGACTCATCAGAGTTGTCCCCGCAGTCATCCTCACCATCACACACCCATCTCTGTGACACACATCTGTTGTTGTTACAAGCAAACTGGTTGGTCTGACAAGTGCGATTGAAACTGGCTGCTCAAAAGAGAATAGGAGGAAAAAGTAAGACTACTTGCACAATATTTATTTTGTACTTAAAAGTGTTTTTTTTTTTATTTCCATTCGCAATATTAGAAATTAGATCTGCTAAACAGTTGGAATAGAGTGTATCCATTTATATTTTTTTGCAAAAAAGGAAATATTGTGTGGCCTGGACAATGATCAAATACCTCAGCCTAACCCAACAGATACTAGACCTTTTGAACACAGAAACATCAGTCAATTGTGTAAAAATTTAAATCTCTGTATATTAGCATTCTTCCCCCACAGCCCCTATTTAATCATTTCCATGAGTAAGACATAAAAACCTTGTTTTCAAATGAAATCAAGCATCAAAAAATGTTGTAAACTATGACAGACATACAGCAAGTAGTAGGAGATTCATCTTCTCCTGAGCCACAGTCATCATCCCCATCACACTGCCAGCTGCCTGGTATACACTTGTGACTCACTGAGCACTGGAAGTCTCCTGAGGAACATTCAGTAGTGCTAGAGTTAATTCCTTGGGATAAATAGTGATGCACTAGTGAACAGCATTTTTATTTTCTAATGCTTGAGAAAATATCCAATGAATTCAGTAAGCATATTCCAATAACATTTATTCCTTATATAGAAGATGTAGATAGAAAATTAGGATTTTGAGAAACATTAAATTTGGGAGTGAACTTTTACAAAACTTAGATTAGAAAAATTGTAATTTATTTTCCTGGAAATATTTGTCAAAAGTACACAATTCCTAAAAGAAACAACTAGCTTATAGGTATGTAGATGACCTAATTAGATGCAATGATTGGTGACTTACCAGGTGCACAAGAAACAAGATGACAAAAGAAAGGATTCTCATCACTGTTATCTCCACAATCATTGTCCCCATCACACATGTAACGTCTGATGATACAAATGTTGGTAGTAGGACACTTGACTTGATTTGGTGGACAAGTTCTTGGAGCTGCTCACAAAACAGTAACACCTAAAGGTTATTTTTTTGTTGACATGATTTGATACAAACATCTAATTGTGAGAATAATCTGCCATTTCAACTTACGACAATTAACTTCATCAGTTCGGTTCCCGTCTCTACAATTGTCAATGCCATTACATCTTTGAGCAGCATCTATACATCTGAAGTTGTTGCAGGTAAACTGGTTAGGTCCACAAGTAGGATAGTCTGTACAAAAAAATAATTAAACAAATATTTCTGAAAAAAATGTTAAATGATGTACAAAGGAAAATCTGAATCAAAGTTGAACATTAAATTTTGATTTGCAACCTAAAGAATTCAAGACGCTAACCACAAGCCTCCTCATCAGAGTTATCCCTGCAGTCATTGTCAAAGTCACACCTGTACCTTAGTGGAATACACCTTCCATTCCTACAGCTAAAGTACTTTGGATCACAGGTGTGTAAAGCTGAAATGAAATGTAAACAAATAATTCATCAGTTTTATACATAAATTAGATAATAATAATAATAATAATAATCTTTATTGTCCATAAGATAATTTGTCTTACAATTTGTGCATTACACCAAACAAAACATTGTAACTATAATAAAACAAAATGTACATTCACACATGACTCACTGATAATTTACATGTGAAAAGTTTATATCAGATTGTTTCTATTTAATAATTTGATTTGCCAGGGGAACAAAAGAGTTTTTGTGTCTGTTTGTCTTTGCTATCGGTGTCTTGTATCTTGATGGTAAAATCACAAAATCCTGACCCAAAAGGTGATTTTTTATTTCTAGAATCTTTTTAGCTTTTTTATGGATGTTTGTCTCAAACAGCTGTCCAAATGGGGTTTGTTTTTTGCCAATGGTTTAACCAGCAGCATTTAGGATTTAGTGAAGTTTATTTTTATTTTTAATGCTCAGATAACATTCAAATTGCAAAAAAAAACATTGAAGCAAAATAGCTTTTTATTATTTAAGTGCATGAGAGTAGAGTAGACATTTTTAAAATCCATCCTTAAAGTTTAAAGTTTAGGTGGATAAAATAGTTACTAGAATTTATTTTAAACATAACCATTTACACAATGTTGAGTACATATGAATGTTTTAATAAAGTTTAATGACATACAGAAACTTAATTAAGTGATAAGCTAAAAGTGTTTAAACAAAAAAACAACCTAACTAGTATTTCTTGCCAAAATAATGAAATATATACTTACCACACAAGTTAGGCTCTTCATCTGATCCATCTCCGCAGTCATTATCAAGATCACATACCCATCTCTCCCTGAGGCAGCGGCCATTTTGACATACAAATTGGTCAGATGTACAGGTGTTATTGGCTGGCACACACACCTAAAATGATTTTTTTTAAAGTAGTTGGACCTTAAAGTGACCAATACTGCCCAGTCATTTAACAAAGCAGAAAAATCATCAAACAGTGGGGGGAATAGGGTTAGTGACATGTTATTGATATTAGGCATTGTGGCAGTTGTTTATGTTAGATGACACCTAAAAATAAACCAAATAAATAATATGAATAAAAAGTGATTACAACAGCTAATTTTTTATTTTTAAATAGAGAAGATGTTGGAATTATGGAAACCAATTTAAAAAATGTAAATGCATCTCCTGCATAAAAATATTTTCTATATTTAGTTTTTCAATTTCTTTGCAATAGGGCACAGGTCTTCTTGCAAGCAACCTGGTCTAAATAGTGCTGATGTGCCATTAGCTGTAGACTATACCTTGCCATTATTGCCAATGACTTGTCCAGTTCCTTCAACACAAGCACAATCCACAGAACCATCAGGACCAGGATGACAGCTATGACTACAACCTCCATTAAACACAGTACAAGGATTGTTGTTGCCTGTGTGAAATGAGAAACAGACTATAAGAAATAATGACACGACTTGTTTCATGCTAGGCACTAAAATAGTTTATAAAATTCAGTGTAGATCTAGTCAATTGTCAAAAAAATAAAACATACTTATTTTTTTTAAATTTACAACACAGATATGAATTGTAACACAAAGTCAACACAAATATGAAGGTCAACACAGATATGAATGAACACAAGGTCAACACAGATATGAATTGTAATACAAAGTCAAGACAAAAATAAATTGTCAACACAAATTTCCACACAAATATGAATGAATAGAGGAAAGGCAGTAACATTTACATTTTTGTTTTTCCTGTGAGTAAACTGCCACACCCATGGGCCTTGTAGACAAACCTTGCACCAACATTTTCATATTAGCCCCAGTGTGCTTCTCAGCTCTGTAGATACCTCTTAGTGTCCAATCTGACCAGTAAATGTAGAACCCATGCACAGTCAAAGAGAAAGGGTGGACTGTGGTCTCTACAATGACCTCTCTGTAGTTACCATCCAAGTTTGCTCTCTCTATTCTATCTCTGTTAAGTGACAGAAAATAAAACATACATTCAATTCATAGACCAGAATTATTAAGGGACCAATTTTTAAAAAATTTAATGTATGTCATAAAGTCTAAATGGATAAACAATTAAACCATCATAGAAATGCATCTTTTCAACTGCTTTAATGTATGTTCTACTTTCTAGTTGAGAATGAACCATTATCTCAGTACTCTTACTAACTTGCCCCCTTACAACCCTTCAAAACTTATTCTAACTGCAATGGACAGTATTATATGAGTGATATTTGCTACAGAAAACTCTGTTCAAACAAAGTGATCTTATGAAGAAGGATATCCCTTTCTGTTAAGTGTCAGAAAAGTTCAATAATTTCATAATAATTAGCAGGTGCAGACAAAATAATTCTAAAATACAACATTGTTGTCCATAGAAAAAAAAAAGACACCAGAATTTGACTTGGCTATTAAGAGCCAGCTATGAACTGCTGTTACAGCTAAAGTCCATAAAGAAGGTGGAAGGGGGGAGGGGCTTTGTGAAATACTGCATTCTAAGTAACAAAGTCCTAAAAGCATTTTAAAAATTATTTTCTAAAATAAAATTATAGGTTTCATGAGTGCTCTTTCTTCCATAGTGCCATTAAAGCATGAAACAGGTTGTCTGAATCAGCCAGTTTTTAATTAACATGCTATATTAAATTATATGGAAAGGTGTAGGACTTCTTTGAAAGTGTCTCTACAATTTATATGATAAGATAATTAAGAAGCCTTTTAAAGAGATGAAAACTCACTTTTGTGCATCTGCCCAATAAATTTTCTCCTCTTCATAATCTATTGTCAGTCCATTAGGCCAGCCAAGGTCAGTTGATACAATAGCCTGCCTTTGATTACCTGCCATTGTGGCTCGTTCTATTTTAGGAGTGACACCCCAGTCTGACCAATAGATGAATCTGTATACAAAAAATAAGGCACATTCAAATGATTTAAAAAAAAAGTTTTAACTCTGATCCATAAGTCCATAACTTACGAATACAAATCAAAACCTAATAAAATGCTTAGACACAAAGATCATAGCATCATCCTATTTTAATATGATAGGAAACATTCATACAAATGCTCTTTTTTCTTTAGGGCCATTAGAGCATGGAATGGTTTGCCTGAATCAGCCAGATAAACCAATGACTAATTAATATGCAAAATTAGATTAACACATGGATAGACATAGGACATAATTATCTTCTCTTTTGAAGGATCATTTGTAATTTATAAGATAGGTAAATTTACACAAAGAAGCAATATTATACTTATCAATTTTTTTTTTATTTATAAAAAAGGTAAAAACAACATATAAAAGAATTATTTATCTATTTAATTATCCTTTAATACACAAGACACTAATACTTATTCAAACTCATTGGTAAATAAAATATCATGTTCATTGGTTTTTGTTTGTAAAATAAGATTGATCGGAAATATTATTTATATATGTGAATGTCTATATATCTCAATATTGCCTGTAGTGTTGTAAGATTGATCTGAAATATTATCTATATAAGTGTATGTCTATATATCTCAATATTGCCTGTAGTGTTGTAAGATTGATCTGAAATATTATCTATATATGTGTATGTCTATATATCTCAATATTGCCTGTAGTGTTGTAAGATTGATCTCAAATATTGTCTAAACTGCCTGTTGCAGTTGACGATGATAAAAGAAAGAAATAAACCCAATCACTATGTTAAGAAATCAAAACTGAAATCTTACAAACATTGGGCCTCTAACAAGATCTTAACAGAATCAGGAGATAAGCAATAGGCCAAACTTCAAGCCTTAGCAAAAATCTATTATGCAGTTTTTAGGACCTACCCTTTGCATGGGTCTATGGCAAGTGCTCTTGGGCTCTGTACTGTTGCTATGACAACTTTATAAGTCAGGTTGACATTAATGCTGTAGATTTTGTTTCGGAATAAATCAGCCCAGTAAAGTTTCTTACCAACCCAATCGAATGCTATCCCCTCAACAGAAGTAACATCATGGACATAGCCAGGAGCTGGAATAGAAAAACAAAGCAGAATATAGGACTTCATCAATAATACAATTACAAACTGATGCAGAAATGTTCATTATGTTTACTCTGATTTTTTTCATGTATTTATTATAACATTAAAAACTGGCCAGACAATGAACTCGTTTAAAAATGTTAACATTATTGTAGAATTAAAAAGTTTAATTAAGTAATTCTGAGAAGTCTAAGCTGTTGGAAGTTAAACACCAAACACAGATCATTAAATAAGTACATTTGCATGTGTTTATTGTTGACCTTTAATTTTACATTTTTACACAAAACTAGTATATCCCCAATATTTTTCCAAATTTAAACATTTTGCTGTGATTGATAATTTTCACAATTTCAGATTGTTACCACTAAATCTAAGTAAACCAAACAAACAACGAAAAAAAAAAATATTAACATGTGCTAAAATGTACTAAGTTCTCCAATCATGACATTTTTAACATTGGATATATAAATTCTTGATACAGAACTTTTCAACCTGACTGTACTTC
This sequence comes from Biomphalaria glabrata, assembly GCF_947242115.1. Lineage (NCBI taxonomy): Eukaryota > Metazoa > Mollusca > Gastropoda > Planorbidae > Biomphalaria > Biomphalaria glabrata. Next base: position 15,719,877 of record NC_074726.1, read on the forward strand.
CCCCTATTCCTCACAAGGTTCAGTTTTAATAGTAAAAATGCATAATAAATATTTATTTCTTGGCAGGGAAACTTACTCTCATCAAGGGAGAAAAAATAAATAAATAAAAAATAAGAGACTTTTGAAATAAAAGAGACAAAGTAAGATTCATAAAAAGCTCTACAGCACACCAGTACAAGTAGTAGCTAACAACGTATCTATATGTTCCACTAGCCTTTTTCTTCCCCATTTCATTAAAGACAACAGATGAATGACATGAACAAACATAGAAAGTAAACAGCTTGGGAAAACAAAAGCACACTCTGCAAGGTCACTTCTGCTGACAAACAGTAAAAAGACTTATAGATCATAGCAGCCACCAGGGAGAGAAAAAAATCTAAAAAAAATAGTTCAAACATATAAACACAAACAATCTTGACTGAATAACAAACCTGAGTTGAGAAAACTAACTGGGAAATCTTTATTGAGAACTGTCCAGACATTAACGAACTAACAGAAACTGTTACCTCATATCTATCATTCTGCGAGGAGTTAACAATTCCAACAAAAACAATACAAGTCTATGGAAACAATAAGCCCTGGATGACCAAAAAAATCAAACACCTTATTACCGAAAAGAAAACAAAGTATAAGGCTAGCAACGAAGAGTTTATAAATGCTAAAAATAAACTGAGAAAAGCAATAATTGAAGGGAAAAAAACATACAAAGAAAAAATTGAGAATTTCTTTGCAAAGAACAACTCAAAACAATGCTGGGAGGGATTAAAGAAAATAACAGGCTGCGCCTCAAAACGAAAACAAATTTTAGTGGCTGATGATGAGAAATTCGCCAACGAACTAAATTATTTCTATTCTCGTTTTGACAAAGAAGATTTTGTTGAACTACACAAAGAACTTTTCAACACTCTGTCCAAAGGAAAACAAGAGCCCTACGTCAATTTTGTAACGGAGGATGAAGTGACATTGTTATTTAAGAGAGTAGACGTAACAAAAGCTTGTGGACCGGACAAAATTAGTGGCAAGCTGATCAAGCTATGTGTGGAGCAAATTTCTTCTATCTTCTGTCATATCTTTAACCAGTCATTGCAAACGTGCGTAATTCCAAACATCTGGAAAACTTCAGAAATCATACCAGTGCCTAAGAAACCAAAAATAGATTGCTTAAATGATTTCCGCCCAGTAGCACTAACACCTATTGTTATGAAATGTTTTGAAAAATATATTCTTAAACAACTTGTAGCAAAAGTCAATAACAGCCTAGACCCTCACCAATTTGCATACAAAGCAGCTAGAGGAACTGAGTATGCCATTCTATTGCTTTTGGACCAGCTTTATAAGCATCTCGATATACCCAAAACATATGCACGAGTCCTCTTCGTAGATTTCTCCTCGGCTTTCAATACCATACAGCCACATCTAATGATAAACAAACTGAGTAACTTAAATGTAAGCCCTTACTTGCAAGCATGGGTTCTAAACTTTTTAACCCAACGGCCCCAGTATGTTAAAGTCAACAACACCAAATCGTCAACTCGAGTACTATGTACGGGTGCTCCACAAGGTTGTGTACTTTCTCCTGTGCTATACACTCTTTACACTAATGACATAAGAAGCATCTATGACTCAGTTAAACTCATTAAATTCGCTGATGATACTGCCATAGTCGGTCTTATTTCAGGAGACGAAACTCAGTATCGAAGCTCGATAGAAGAGTTTACAAACTGGTGCACCGACAACTTTCTAGAACTGAATGTAACAAAAACTAAAGAACTTATAATAGATTTTAGAAAGAAAAAACAAGCTATACGTGAACTGCAAATAAACACTACATCTATAGAACAAGTAAAGGCATATAAATATCTAGGCATTATCATCAACAACAAGCTTTCATGGGAAGACCACCTTGGAACTCTGACAAAGAAAACAGCCCAGCGACTCTTTTTTCTATACAAACTCAACAGTTTTAAATTAAATAAGAAGATCCTTGAGACATTTTACGGCGCGACTGTACAAAATCTGCTAACATACGGAATAAGTTGTTGGCAAGGCAACGCCTCATCTAAACTGTTGCAACGTCTAGAAAACATCATTAAAAAAGCATCAAAAATTACACTCACAACATTACCACATTTAAAGGAACTTTTTGAACAAACGTGCCTAAGAAAAATCAAAAAAATCTTGGAAGACAACGGCCACCCGCTCCATCAGAACTACGCCAGGTCGTCGCGAAGTGGGCGACTGCTGTCAATCAAAACAAGAACGGAGCGGTACAAAAACTCGTTCGTACCTCACTCGGTCAGACTCTATCACCGCCACTCATTGATCAGGGAACATGAAATGCACCAAGATACCTGTGTGTAGTCGCTGAATGAACTCTTTATGTTGTCTGTTGTATTTATGTGTATTTTTCTGTTGTGTTGTCTTTATATGAGAAACGAGTCCTTGTAATCACAACAAATTTCCGTAAGGATCAATAAAGCAGTCTTAGTCTTAGTCTTAGTCTTAACTAATCATGTACTTAAATTAATTTTTCTCAACTGCCACAAAGGAGTGACCTGAATCAGCCATAATTAAGTAGATTTCAAATCTCTAATTAATATGAACAATTACAACATGGCTAAGGGAAGGACCAGAAATAAAGAAGTATTGATAGTCTAGGACATAATAATCTTCTTTACTTAAGAAATATTGATTGCCTAGGACATAATAATCCTCTTTACTAAAGAAATATTGATCGCCTAGGACATAATAATTCTCTTTACTAAAGAAATATTGATTGCCTAGGACATAATAATCCTCTTTACTAAAGAAATATTGATTGTCTAGGATATAATAATCTTCTTTACTAAAGAAATATTGATCGCCTAGGAAGAATAATCCTCTTTACTAAAGAAATATTGATTGTCTAGGACATAATAATCTTCTTTACTAAAGAAATATTGATTGTCTATCTTTTAAACTCAATCCACAGAGCAATGTAAAAATGTTGGAACAAATTAGAAATCCCAGTAATAAATACAATAAAAACTACATGAACTTTAAATAGTAGGAACATTAGTAAATGAGTACATGTATAGAGCATGACTAACTGAATGGTATGATACATGCACTGGTTTCTATTAGTGTGTTTAAATAGACCTTTCTAGAAGTCGCAGTGAGTTTCAAACTTTTTTTTCAAAGATTCTTTCACGCAAACCAGTTAGACTAATTGACATAAAGACTGGCCAAAACTTCTCTAAAAAATTTCTGATTTATCCTGTCAAGAATGAGAGTTATTTTTATCATTTAATTCTAAAATTAAATTATTGATTTTGTTATAATTTAAAAGTAAATTAACTTTACTGAGACTGTGAAATTTTGAACGTTGCAAAGCATTTTGCCTCTGTTCATTTTATTTATATTTGTAGATGTGCAAAACTAAATGTGATGATTTTTCTACCAATTTTTCTTCCTTTGTTTTACTTTTTTTTTTGTTTGTAAAAAAGAATAATTACCTTAAAAAATATATGTTCAACACATAAAAAAATGACATAATTTGAGTATAAAGTCAAACAAAATTTATACCTGTATTAATCTTTTAAAAGAAATAATTAAATGAACAAGTAATGTTTGTCTCCAAAATTACCAAGGCAAATATAATATAACAAGAGTTTGATTTAGCTCTAGCACTGCAATAGACATTATAAAATAAAAGTAATAATCCATAAAGCTCTAAAGCCCTTGAATAAAATAACCTACTTGTGTTCATGCTGGGTGACATTAAGTCTTCAACCACTGTAGAGCCTTTTTTGACTCGGCTAATTTTCTTGGAATTGACTTGACTGAAGTAAATGTAGTTTTCATGAGCATCATAATCCACCGCTACAGCTCCCTGCAAATCAAGAGTTTGAATAAATGCTAAAGTTTTTACTTTTAAATATAAAAGTGTTGCGATACATTCAAAAATACTAGTACAACTTATTGACCAATATCTGCCTCTTCTACAATATAAATCTTGTACAATCTGTTTGTTAACAAAAAGAATTATAAACTGTTTTACTCTTATATTTTTTTATTTTTGATTGCTAATTACTTATTTAACTCTTTCTCTCCGTAATTATTTTCCTCATTCTGATAGTATTATTCATTTTGCTCATTTGTACTTCACTATTCCTGAACAGAGTAAATTTCAATAACATTTTTGTTTGTTATCAGAAAATGTCATATTTGAAATTGAATTATAGGAGAATGCATGCTCTTTTTACACAGCACAAATTAATGTTTATAAATCCAAAAATCCATTTAGTTTGATGGGTTCAGATCAACATTGGCAATGTCAATTAGGAGAGAAAGAGTTAAATTAACAAATACAAAAAATTCAATCATATTTTAGACATTTTTAATATTAACAAAAATGACAATTCGATTTCACACACACACCACATTGTACCTGAAGATCTGAGATGGTGGGTATAGGGTTAGATGTAGAGTCTGGGTCTAGAGACAAGCTATAGATTTCTGTCTCAGCTGCAAACAGGAGGAATGAAGATGGAGCTGTAGAGAATAAATGCAAATCAAGTTATTATAAACTAGGAATAGTCATTGTATGCACAATATGACAATTGTTTTAGGCCTACTAGTTTTATAGTGAGCAATACTCCTTGACTAACATATCAAATAGACCTGTACACATTTATCAATACAATTGTTGGAGACTGTTGGTGCTAACCATGTCCAATCCATCGCACCGTTCCCCATCAGACACCATGTAGACGATGATGGTTCCTCCATGGGATATGATGGTACTGTATAGGAATATAAAGCTAGGACTCTGGCCTTCCATGGAATGGGGGAACACATTGAATTAACTCAAGGGACTGTGACCCATTAACGAATGTGATTAAATGATCATCTAGTTGATGGGGGCCTCTAGACAGAAGGGTCAGTGAAGAACCAATCCTTCATCTTGGCCATGGCATAAATCCTTTCCCAGGTCAAAGGTTCATAAAGGGATTTATCTCAAACCTTTTTGGACATTTCGAAGAGGTGTGTTTTCTTGAGCCTACTAGATGTGAAGAGATGGTGAAGAGGAAATATCTCATTCCTTGATACTGAGAGAAATCATTTCCTTAAGTCAAGGATCACAAGGACTTTTGGCTCAGACACTACAAAAAGTCTTACATAAGGAGTTTTTCTAAAATAGTGACATTTAGCGAATTCTTATAAATATTACAATAGTTCTGGTTTTCACATTGATACATTTGAGACAATAGCTAATGTACTAAATGAGAAAGAGTCTCTAAACAGAAGCAGTATGATATATTATGCCAGTAACTACAACAAAATTGAAAGAAACTAACATCTAACTCTAGAAAAATAATAATTTTAACACTTAAAAACATTACCAACATTTCCATGTTAACCAAACTGAGGGTTTGAAATTATATTTTGTTCCTCCCTCTAGTTTTAAATGAGAATCAAATGAAAGTTTTTAGAACTTAATTCTAGTGTGAGAAATATAGGGTTTATCAATATTGTAATGAGCATTATAACCTCTCACATACTGTAATGAACCCTTAGATCTCATGAGTTAAATTTATCAAAAAAGTTGTACAAAGTCAGAGAAACCTACCAACACATGTTTTCTTCTGTGGTCCCAAAGTTCCAGTAGCACAACCACATTCTGGTTCAGTCTGGTTGGGTTTTGCAAAACAAAGCTGCTGACAGCCTCCATTGTTGGCTGAACAGGGATTGTTATCATCTAATCATAGCAAGACAGATAATGGTATCAGAGGTGAGCAACACAGAGGGAGTGGGGAATTAGAGAAAAATAAATGAAGGAAAAAACTGAAACGATCAGGGGTGGGCTGGGTGTCGAAATCGGCCCGGGCATTTCTATACAATCCGGCCCATAACTTGTATATCATATGATGGGCATACCATTCTAGACCTAACTGTCCTCTAAGTCATTATGTTAAGTTTGATAATGTATCAAAATGCATGCATACAGTGAACTCTAAATCTTTATACAAATATATGCCTTATGTTGTTTTTTAATCGCTAAATGTGTAGGCCCTAAAAGGATGAAGCCTACTAGTAGCAATATCTACGGATGTAGGCTATCACAATATTAGGAAAATGTGTTACATTAAAATAGTACTACACTGTAGAGTCTGTGGGGGAGTTGTTTTTTTTAAAACAATGCTCAGAGGGCCTTTTTATAAAGTTTTTATAAGGCTTTAACAATTTGATGCGTGCTATAACGGCATCCATGCGACTATTTTGTGGCCCGACCAGCCCATTTGGGTACTGGCCCACCGGGCATTTGCCTGAATGCCCATATAGCCAGTCCGCCCCTGGAAATGATAGTCAAGTTGAAATGCTTTATCTGTTTAGTCAAGAAATGAACATTTCAATTTTGAATGTTTAGTTAATATAAAAGAATAAAACAAAATGTCAAGATACTCACCATGAGGCTGCATGGCCTGATCATAGATGGCTATGTCACTTAACATTTCAAGGTTGCTTTTTAAGACTTGAGGTACTGAACCTTGTGGAGACTTCAAAGCTCTAAATATCTTCACAAAGGATTAGAATTGAAAAAAATAAATAATACCAAGGCTTTTCTTTCATTCAGAAGATCTAATAAATAAATATAAAAACAGACATACATAACATTGATCAAATTTAGAACCCTTTTTTATTTGCTTTTTTTTTTAAATAGAAAAATTAACCCTTTTAAATCCAAACTTAATAGCTTTCAGTTTTGGACAAGAGTAAAGGTTTATATTAAACCTCAAAATAAAATGAGCAGGTCAAATATAAGCTTGGCTCTCCAGTTGATAATCAGGGTATAAATAGAACGGTTTTATCTTTTAATGTAATGTAACAAACAATGTCAAGATTTTTCTAATCAGAAAAAAGCAGAGAGTGAAACAAAAACGCCCCAATTTACAAGAGAAAGTTTTAAACTAAAAATATAGATCTATACTTACAATAAATTTTACTTATTGAATTTATGCAATACATTTTTATAAGTAAAAGAAAAACAAACAAAAAACTAACATTACCTTTTGTAAATTGCGGTCCACCCAATACACATAGGAATTAAACACAGAAAGGCCATAAGGATTTGGTGTGTTGGTCTGAATATAACGTCTGTTTTCCCCATCAAAGGTAACACACTATTAAAATTGAAAATACAATACATTCAAATGAATTTGATTGCAGTTGGAATTAAATCAGCTTATAATAATATTGTGTTTTTTAAAGGGCTCTTACAATAGTTTACTTTAAGACCAAAGATCCCAGGACAAAGAGAAAAGAAATGTAAGGATAAATATTTGTGACCAAGTAAAGCCATAGTTCTATTCATACAAAATGTTGAATTTAAGGTTATTTATTTGATCATCAAGTGGTAAAGTTCTTCTTTAGAAGGCTGCAAGAGTACTTTTTTTTACTTTAATTTTAATAATAATAATAATCTTTATTATCCATAAGGAAATTTGTCTTACAATTTGTGCATTACACCAAACAAAACATTATAATTATAATTTTGAGGATGTTCCTGACTACAGGCAGCTTAGAATGATGCCTGACATATTTGTTACAAGTGACTCTAACTAGTTGTGCTAGTCACACAACAACCACAACAGAAACTCTTAGCCTTAAACCCTTTTAAACTCTACTTCATCATATCTTGAAGTTTCAAAAGAGAACTGAAACATAGTACACTCAGCAAACTTGTTCATTTACTTCTCTTTTCAATATTGTTTAACTATTTATTATAGAAGAAATAGTGACATCTGACCTGTATAGCATCAACAATAGCATCCACCCAGTAGACATCATGTGTTACAAAGTCAATGGTGACATCTCTGGGAAGACTGATACCAGACTTGACAATGGTAGTTCTGTTGGTGCCATCAAGAAGTGACCGCTCTATCTTAGCCGTCTGACCCATGTCTGCCCAGTAAAGGTATCTGAAGAAAGTGAAAGCATCATAATTCATTTTTTCTAAACAAATGAATTCATTTTTGTTAAAGTTATGATTGTCATATTATACGATGTTTATGTTTTCAACACCTTTTGGACCAAACTGTAAATTCATTAACAAAATGAATTTGATATGCACTCTGACCTTTTAATGGGATTGACAGCCAGTGCTCTGGGCTGTCCTTGAGACTCTTTGACCAAAACTTTTCTGTGGGCACCATCTAGTTTGATAACTTCAATGTAAACCTCAACATCAAAAACATTGGTGAAGTAGATGTTGCCTGCAACAACAAAAACATTGGTGAAGTAGATGTTGCCTGCAACAACAAAAACATTGGTGAAGTAGATGTTGCCTGCAACAACAAAAACAATGGTGAAGTAGATGTTGCCTGCAACAACAAAAACATTGGTGAAGTAGATGTTGCCTGCAACAACAAAAACATTGGTGAAGTAGATGTGGCCTGCAACAACAAAAACATTGGTGAAGTAGATGTGGCCTGCAACAACAAAAACATTGGCGAAGTAGATGTTGCCTGCAACAACAATAACATTGGCGAAGTAGATGTTGCCTGCAACAACAAAAACATTGGCAAAGTAGATGTTGCCTGCAACAACAAAAACATTGGTGAAGTAGATGTTGCCTGCAACAACAAAAACATTGGTGAAGTAGATGTTGCCTGCAACAACAAAAACATTGGTGAAGTAGATGTTGCCTGCAACAACAAAAACATTGGTGAAGTAGATGTTGCCTGCAACAACAAAAACAATGGTGAAGTAGATGTTGCCTGCAACAACAAAAACATTGGTGAAGTAGATGTTGCCTGCAACAACAAAAACATTGGTGAAGTAGATGTGGCCTGCAACAACAAAAACATTGGTGAAGTAGATGTGGCCTGCAACAACAAAAACATTGGCGAAGTAGATGTTGCCTGCAACAACAATAACATTGGCGAAGTAGATGTTGCCTGCAACAACAAAAACATTGGCAAAGTAGATGTTGCCTGCAACAACAAAAACATTGGTGAAGTAGATGTTGCCTGCAACAACAAAAACATTGGTGAAGTAGATGTTGCCTGCAACAACAAAAACATTGGTGAAGTAGATGTTGCCTGCAACAACAAAAACATTGGTGAAGTAGATGTTGCCTGCAACAACAAAAACAATGGTGAAGTAGATGTTGCCTGCAACAACAAAAACATTGGTGAAGTAGATGTTGCCTGCAACAACAAAACATTGGTGAAGTAGATGTGGCCTGCAACAACAAAAACATTGGTGAAGTAGATGTTGCCTGCAACAACAAAAACATTGGTGAAGTAGATGTGGCCTGCAACAACAAAAACATTGGCGAAGTAGATGTTGCCTGCAACAACAATAACATTGGCAAAGTAGATGTTGCCTGCAACAACAAAAACATTGGCAAAGTAGATGTTGCCTGCAACAACAAAAACATTGGTGAAGTAGATGTTGCCTGCAACAACAAAAACATTGGTGAAGTAGATGTTGCCTGCAACAACAAAAACATTGGTGAAGTAGATGTTGCCTGCAACAACAAAAACATTGGTGAAGTAGATGTTGCCTGCAACAACAAAAACATTGGTGAAGTAGATGTTGCCTGCAACAATAAAAACATTGGTGAAGTAGATGCAATGGAAAAAAACACACATCACAAAACTAATAACACAAATTAATTCCCATGGCATAGTTAATGACTACTGACATTGACAATTAAATTAGCAAGCATTTTCACATGTAGACTTGACATTGAATCAGTGACAGCAAAGGAGGAAGAGTGGATAATACAGATTATTAGTATTATTAAAAAATTAATTTTGGAACATTGGATGCAACAGAAAAATTTTAAATTATAATAATCAAATCTAAGTTTTAAATGCTATCTCTAAGCTGTCTGGGCCAAATTGTATATTCAATGCTTGCTAATGACAAGTATTATCTAAATTATTTTTAGCAGATTAATGGGGCTTGAACTATTTGGAAAAGTTAATTTTTTTTAAAAATCCTTACAACTAGATTGAATAAGAGCAAAAGTAACTTTGATTAAAGTTTCAAGGACACAGATATTGTAGTCATACTATTGGAAACTACAGGAAGAACATTTAAGTCATTTGTAGCATAATAAAAATGTTTGAATTTTTTCAACTTTGTCTTTCTGTCTCTTATTGCTTACAAAAACCTGAATAAAAGTTAAGTAATGATCTAAACTTAGATCTGGTTCTTGTTATAAATGAGTCTGTTCAAATATAATTCATTCAAAATATTAGACCTACATTTATTTCTATAACAAATCTACAACATATATCTAATCTAAGACAACTCTTTAACATAGAGACATTTGTAAAGTACCTGCTATCCAGTCAACAGATAATCCTTGAATGCCATTAGAGCCCATGCCAGAAGTCAAGATGTCTTGAAAGTTGCTACCATCTGGCTTGATCCTATGAATGCCACCTTCTTGCTTGCCCCCAGTGCTTGGTGCCCTAGAATCAACCCAGTAGATGTAGTTTGCTCCCATGTAGACATCAATGGCTACTGGGGCCCTGCCTGAAATTATGTAAAAAATGGAAATACTATAAATGCCAATCCACTTTTGAATTTTTAATGTTAATTTTCCCTTTACGTGGACATTTTAGCCAGCTGTATTAGATGAGTGCTGAAATGCTTTTTCAACTGAGCAGTCAAAACTAATGTGCTTTAGATTCGAGGATTTTTAGGAATTTTTATTCAGGAAAGTCTAATAAATGCTCTGTCTTTTTACATCTTCCTTAGAAATGATTGCCATAATGCTCTAGTACATCTCAAATAGAAAGGTCTTTTGTCAGTTCTTTAAGCTAACATACAGACAAACAACTGGTTTTAGAGTCTCATTTTGACAGAGGCCCAAGTGCTGGAAAGTTTTACACCAAGTGGGAGTTTTTTTTTCATCATACATTTACCTAAATTTATAATAAAGATTCAAGAACCAAAACAGAACTGGTTAGATTTACCTTTAATTACATCCCCTAATCATGCCTATATTAACTCACCAGAACCAGCAATGGGCACCATAGCTTCATCAACATCAACACGAGTCATGCCAAAGCCTCGGATTACATTGTACATGGAGACCACAACAAATGAACTTTCAGCTGGAAATATTTGACAAAAAACTGTATTATTATTTTATTTTAATGTTGAATACAGGAGGCTTGAACATACAATTCTTTTTGCATAGTAGGCTTTAGCTCTAGAAGTTCATACAGACATTTTAAAGTATGACAAGTTCTTAGACAAATAAAAAATCTGCTAACCAAATAGACTGACATTAGTCTAATGTTTTTAAGATATCAGATATAAAAGTAGAGACTAGATTACTTTTACATTAAAAAAAATAGAGCATACTCCAATTCGACATCAAAACTCTTTGTTTAAAAACTATAATTTGTGTAATATTATAATGATAAATTTATGCATAAAAACACATGGCATTGTAATATTTCTCTGATTTAAAGTGTTTAGAACCATTCAATGTAACAAAAATACTCTGAAACTAAATGAAACATTTGTTGTAAAGTAAGAGCTAAAAGGTTCAGTTTAATACATGAAAAGAAGAAGATATTTACCTGCACAAGAACCATCTTCTTTTTGTTCAAAACCAATACTACAGGCACAGGTGCGAGACAAACTTTTGGGCAGACACAGGTGTGGACAATCTCCATTGTTGACAGAGCATGCATTTGTTTCTCCAGCTGATCCATATATTTAGTATTGTAGTGTTAGGAATGTTTCAAAATATTTCAATAGATAATATTTAGTGTTATCATTGTAGAGACTTTACTAAAACTTTATTTTCTTCCAATAAAAAAAAAAAAGCAAAGAAGACAATGAAGTCTTGTTAAAAATCTCATACATACTGCTTGAAGATGTTATGATGCTGTAAGCTCTTGTAAGCTTAAGCCTTAGATAATGTCTCCTTATTTGCTCTACCATAAAAACTGTTAAACTTTTCTCATAAAAGGGTTTCATTGAAGTAGAATAATTTGGTGCATTCTAAACGCAATTGTTAAACATTTTCTATTGTGTGAAATTAGTGTCTATTGAGAGTTTAAAAAGAAAACAGAGTGACCTACATTCATGTCTATCATAATAAACTTTTAAAGCTCCCACTCCTTTGATGTTGCTGCGTAACACAGCTGCAGATCTGATAGTTGGATAAGGGGCACGATTGATGGTCTCATAGATGGAATCATAGTAGTAAAGGCGGCTGTTATGAAAGACAACACCCTGAGGAGATCCTGCAGAAACCACTTGTGACATAGAGCCTGACCTTATTAAGTAACGTTGCAACTGTTGAGATAAAGAGAATAAAAACGTCTCATTTCTGCATTAAGTTCTCATGTCTTAGGATAGATGCATCTGCTTCACTTGGAGCGTTAGGAGTAGTTGGGCAACAACTTACTTTGTTATTAAATGTGTCAGTGAAGTACAAACTCTGGGACTGGGTGTCAAGTGTCATATACATGGGGGTTCTGATGCCAGCTGATAGCAGCACCCTTGGATTAGAGCCATCCATCTCAACAACAGCAATCTTTGCAGGCACTCCAGGCACACCACCATCACCCCAGTACAGCAACCTGTGGACAAGATAAAGAACAAAGTGAAAAAAACAAAAAGATTTGCACTAAAAAAAAAAGTCAGTTTTATTTGGTTCATAAAGTAAACATTTTGTTTCAAATATCATCAAATAGAATAGAATAAATATCACATTGTATTTTCTAAAAGTATTCATTTTTCCTTTTTTCAATTTATAAATTTTTGACTTCACAAAAATTTTTTTTTTTACATTTACACTAGGAGAAGACTTTTTTGGAGTCCTATTTAGGAACTTTAATAAAATGTATTCAGACACTTAGCTTATGAATAATAGGTTAAAAACCAGTTATTGCAAAGTCCAATGAAATAAAAACTATTTTTCACTACTGAGAACTACTAAATTGGATGTGGGCATTCAAAATGCAACTAGTTGAAATACTTCTCTATTTTTTTTTTCTGCTTTATGTCAGAAATTAGACTATATACATTGTTTTATTTAAAACAACAGACCCTTTAGTTGGATCGACACACAAGGATAGTGGATTAGCCACATCTCTTCTTCTGCCATTGTTACTCAACAAGACTCTTCTGAAATGTTCAGGTCCATCTAGTCGCATCACCTGAGCATTACAAGATTTTATATCTTTAACTAAATTTATAGTAAGTTTCCCCAAACAATCTACTACTGTAAAGAAAAATGATTTTAAAATGAATTAAATATGTTCTTATTCTTATGTTCCTATTCTAATAAAGGTAATTCTAAGAAAATCATCACATGAATTATGCAAAACAAAATTTATCAAAACCAAAGGAAAACTTCTAACTACAAAACAAAAGTCTATTTTCCAAGGCTAACAGTAACTTCACAACATTAATCTGACCTCCATCAATCCAGCAGCTGCATTGGCCCAGAAGAGATTCCTCGACATCCAATCAATGGCTATAGCATTGGGGCTTCCTATCACAGCAGTGGGCACATACTCTGATGTATTTCTTCCATTCAGCTGAATTCTTTTCAGACTACCCTGTAACAAAGTGAACCATCACTGGGTCAGTTTCAAACGTATCTTGGGATGTTGAAGCCTTGTACTATCAAGTACAGTGAGAGGGATAGTGCTGCATCAGTAAAAAGTTTCTTGTCTGGAAGTGCAGTAGTACAGACAGAAATGATGCAAGTGGATCATTTTAAAAAAATTGACTTCTGTAGTTTTTGCCAATGATCAGGATTGGGTTTTATAGGGACAAAATTTTGCACAGGAAAGCAATTACCCATTGTTACCTTAGGACTCACAGAAAAAGTCTATTACAATGCTTTTGACAATTGACCTTCTGGAAGACACATAATGTTTGTATGAATTATTCTACAAAATCACCTTGGAGACAGCCTCTGAAAACAGATTTCTCTCTATATAGTAAGCAGTGTAAAAATACCCCTCCTGATAAACAGCCAAAGACTAGAGTGGTTCTCATCTTGAAACTGTTAAAATTATTATTTAGCTTGAAACCCAAATTAAATTGGCAAAAATTTTTTTTTTAATTATCAGTCTATAGAAATTAAAAATACTTACATTGATTTTCTCCACATAATAAATATAGCCTTCTTTACTGTCGAAATCAAAATCTTGGCCACTGCTGATTGAACTTACAGGGATAATACCAGTGACATTAGTGCTGCCAAGTTTGATGCCAGCAATGAAACGAGATTGCATGAACAGCAATATTTCTGAGGAATCTGAAAACAAAAAAATTATAAATTATAAAACTGCAAATTTTACAACACAGATTTAATTGAATACAAATATTTTCTGCTATATTGAATGTACAAGTCACTTTATTACCTGACTGTATAACACTTTATAGACCCATATACACTAAAAACAACACAGCCATTTGTAACAAGTGATATAAGTCTATTGGAAAGAAAGTACTCTACCTTTAACACAGTTGTGGGCTGTACCATCAAGCTGCATACCAACAGGGCAAGCACAGCTGTAACCTGTTGGTCTGGGTGACAAAAGACACAAGTGACTACATTTAGCTACCTCACATGGGTTGGTTCCTGTAAATTGCAAGTAATACCTATTAATTCTTATTTTTCTTGAAATTTTTATCACCAAAAAAAATAATGAGGAATTTTGCAATGTTACAATAGACTATGTGGTGCCACATGCTGGAGGTTTGGAGGTAATAAAATTTATACTTAAAGTACTGTCAGAAAACTGATTATAAAATCAATATTACTTTATAGTATTGGTTATAAAATAAAAACAAAGATATATTTGAAAAAAATGATGCTAATTTTATTTGTATAAAATAGAGTCACCTGTTGGCTGTTTTATAATATTGTAAACAGCAATGCCTAGTGGTCTAGATATACTAGAGGCCACAACAGAGCGATCAGAACAATTAAACTTGTTACACTTGGACACTCTGCTGGCTGCTCTGTCTGTCCAATAGATCCAGTCTTCAAAGATTGTCAAGGAGTGCGGATGCCTTAAGAACTGTACAATAGTTTTTTTTTAGTACTAAAACAGACTAAAAGAATCCTACATTTTTCTTAAAAGAGTGTATCCCAATCCCAAGTATTATATATATATATATATATATATATATATATATATATATATATATATACATATATATATATATATATATATATATATATATATATATATATATATATATATATATATATATATATATGTGTGTGTGTGTATAACATATTATTTCAGTATTAAGTCCTACAAAGAGCAGGATGCCAGGACATCCGCTCTGTTATTAGCAGCAGACGCCTTGGCTGGCTTAGCCACGTTCGTAGAATGCCACTAGGTCGACTTCCACAGGACATCCTGCATGACGATCTAATAGAAGGCAGGAGAGCCACTGGTCGCCCACTTTTACGTTATACGGATGTATGCAAACGCGACATGAAGCTCTTCAAAATCGACACTGGCAACTGGGAAGAGGTGGCACTGGACAGATCCACATGGAGAGAGAGCATAAAGGAAGGGTCACAGATTGCAGATGTCATACACAACAGAAGCAGAAAGAAGGGTGAAAATGCAACGACGCCTAGTGATTATATATGCCCAACCTGCAATCGCAGCTGTGTATCAAGGATTGGCCTCTTTAGTCACATAAGAAGTTGCAAAGGGAAAAGATCGTCTCTCGAGACGTAAAATGCCACAGAAGTCCTTGTAAGTAAGTCTCACAATGTAAAATAAAAGCTTAAAAATGTCAAAAAAAAAGTTGTTTTTTTTAAAACACTGTATTTTGATGTCACAGGGCACAGCATACAGTATTTTTTTTTTATAAAACAACTAAAACCGTACATAAAACTATAAGCCCATGAAACCTAAACAACAAAGCCATTGTACATACATGGTCATTGGCAAAGACTTGATGCCTGCCAGAGCCATCGTAGTTGCAGAACTCTATGAAATCCATGCGTGCATCAGCAAAGTACAATCTTTTGTTTGGGTAATCCACTGTCAGAGCATTGGGCCAGAACAGTTTCTCAGAGACTAGAACTATCCTACCACTTCCATCCAGTCCAGAGCGTTCAATGCGTGGGTTCTGTCCCCAATCAGACCAAAACAGATAGCGTACACTGCAGATACAAAAGGGTATAACTTGGTTTAATTCCATTTAACCTGAAGATTTGTGTGTAAAATTTCTAGAAAATTTAATGACATTGGTTTATTGCAAACAATAAATGTTTCACTTAATACTGATAATAAAATCAAAATAAATATTGTTTTTTAAAGTTAAAAAATGAAAAAAAATTAAGTAATGTTAATCACATAGACGAGACAAATCATAGAAAACTTGAACAAAAAATAACTTGTTTTGAAGAAATCAAAAAGAAAAAGTTCAGAACTGATTTGAGATTTTTTTTTAGTTTTGCTAAAATTTTTAATTCAAACACAAATATTAAACTGTCAAAATAAATCCTGATACTAGAGAGCTCCAGGGGACATTTATTTTTTTGTGATTTTTAATGAGACATAATGGTAGCCAATTTAGCTGTCCAACAAAGCATCATGAGTCAATCCTTTTTTCTAAACTCAATTAGGTACAACATCTTAGTAATTGTTCTGGTCACAAAACACCCATACAAATACTTCCCCTTCACTAATGTTTTAAATTGACTCCTATATCTAGATGAAAACAAAAGTTGATTCTAAGAGATCTTACCCATCCCTAGGATCTACTTCAATAGCCCTGGGGTTGGTGATGTTCTCACTAAACAAAACCATTCTGTTCTCTCCAGCTAGGTTGACCACTTCAATGGTCTCCATGCCATAGTCTGTCCAATATAGGTTCTTCCCAATCCAGTCCACAGCAATGTCCTCTACCACATCAATGCCTGTAGCCACAATCTGTTGACATAGTCATAGTATAATTAATACATTAACCGTTTTTTATTAGAAAATAAAAAGAGTGGGAAAGAGGAGTTATACTCTCAATACTTTGTGTTTAAATAGTAAAACAATTCATTGTAAAATTATTCATAGTAAATTTAATTTTAAAAAATCAAGAGGCTAATATATTTAGAGCATTTTTGTCCATTGGACAATCTTAATGAAACAAAAAATTCTTGGTTTTAATTTTGTCTATCTTGAAATTTTGTAATTCCTAAAAATAATTTTTTAAAAAGTTATAATAATTTTGTCTACGTCAGGTTGGTAAATATTAACAAGCAGATTTTTTTTTTACCCATGTCAGATTTGTCAATGTTAACAAGATGTTGTTTTCCTCTGTATGATTTGTCTATGTTAACCACTAGATGTTTAACTCTGTCAGATTTTGTTTACCTCTGTCAGATCGTCTATGCTAACCAGTAGATGTTTACCTCTGTCAGATTTGTACCATCAATGCTAGTCCTAAAAATCTTCTTGAGAACAGTGTCAGAGAAATAAATCTGTGATCTGTTGACATCTATGTCAATGGCAGTCAGGGATCTAAACGGGGGTAAAGGTAGTGGGTCATAAAGTAGAACTTCCAGATTAGACTTGACCACAGCTGTCCTGCTAGCTATCAATAAACTCAGTGCTGTATCATCTGAAAGATTAAATAAGAAAAACACATTTGAAGCGATGCAAAAAAAAAATGTTTAAAACCATGTTTTATTCCATCTTTCTAGAAACAAATTTGAGTAATGTCAGCAGGTTACATTGTCTAGTCAGTTTTTTGGTGTTGAACTCATTATGATGAGGTCACACATTTATTTAGGAAACCTATTTAGTCAAACCTACTTCTCATAACTTTACAGGTTCTTCTGTCTGTCAAAAGTGTGTAACCTTCAACACATTCACACTTGAAGGACCCCTTGGTGTTGATGCAAGTCTGACTACAACGTCCTGGTGGTGTGCACTCATCCTCATCTAGAAGAACACACACACACAATTTCATTGAAAACACTTTCTTCAATTAGGATGAGTGTTTTGAATAGGATTTTATTGACAATTACAAAGAGGGGTATACTTGGACATATTAGTTGGAAACGAATCTTACCAATGCAAGTCTTAGTTCCATTGAGTGCTTGCCCCCGAGGACATTTACACTCTGCACCTCGTGGTGTCTGTATGCACATATGACTACAGCCACCATTATTATCTCTGCAGTTATCTTGATCTGAAATAATAATCATAATACATAAATAAACACAATACTTGATTCAATATACTCATCTAAGTGTTGTTGAATAAGGCAACTTGATGATAGTAACAAATTACTAAACATTTCATTATATATCACATACTGCAAATAGGACTTTCATCGTGTCCTTCAGGACAATCAGGATTGCCATCACACACAAGGGTTGTATTGATGCAGACATGGCTGCCTCCTGGGCATTCCCATTTTCCCCTTGGACAAGAGAATGGAGGAGGAGCTACAGATAAACAAATAATAAGGGTTACCTCAGAAAATGTAGATACTCAAAATAAACAATAAGGGTTACCTCAGAAAATGTAGATACTCAAAATAAACAATAAGGGTTACCTCAGAAAATGTAGATACTCAAAATAAACAATAAGGGTTACCTCAGAAAATGTAGATACTCAAAATAAACAATCAGGGTTACCTCAGAAAATGTAGATACTCAAAATAAACAATCAGGGTTATATAAAAAATAAATGGAAGAGAATCATTTTTTGTTTTACTGACAACATAGTCTTGCTAAAAGAAATGAAACACTTGCCACAAGTAAGAGATGCATCCTCATCAGAATTGTCTCCACAGTCATCATCCCCATCACAAACCCAGCCTTTGAAGATACAACGTCCATTGGCACAACGGAATCTGTCACCATAACATGTGACTGGGGCTTCAATCAAACAGAAGAAAAAAAAAATATCAAGAAAGGAAAAAATGTGCTAAAATTTCAATGGTTCTATTTTATTTTTTTAAAACTTACGACATTGATTGCCTTCATCAGAACCATCATCACAATCTGATTGACCATCACACTTCCAATTTTCTGGAATACAACCACCATCCCGGCAGCGATACTGGTCTCTTTGACAACTGTCTGTTGAATGCTGAGCTGTTAACACAAGAATCAAACAGCAAATGTAGAATGTGGAAACATTAATGAAAGAAATATTTGAATTAGAAATCATTTAAGAAAATATATTTCAATTACATTATTAAACAATTGTCTGACATGTAGCAAGATCAAAAAATTTGTTCTACAAACAGTTTATTCTTAAGATAATGTCTAATGAAGAGTAATAGACACAAATTGAACATACGACAATCTTGTTCATCAGATTCATCATTGCAGTCTGGGACCCCATCACAGTGGTGTTTAGTAAGAATGCACTGCCGCACATTTTTGCAAGTCCACCTAGTGCCACTACAGTTCAATGGTGGGCAGTTTCTCTCATCTGTATTGTCATAGCAGTCATTACCACCATCGCAGACCCTAAGTTCTGGAATGCACCTTTTGTCATCACACTGGAAGAAGTGAGCAGGACAAGTGTGTGTGCCTAGAGAAATGAAAACGTTTGTGTGAAAAAAAAACAACTTTCTAAGTCAGACTAAATATTTTCATAAAAAAACTAACTTTCTAAATCTGACTAAATATTTTCATAAAATGCTATTGCTACTAATCAATGTCTGAACTATATTAGTCAAAAAAAAAAAAGATTTTTTCCACTATTATATTGCCTTATTGAATTTTTTGTTGTTGTCACATTGTTTCTAAAGAAAATTGAGTTAATATTAAAATACTGTAACATTTGTAATTCTCTGAAATTGAATGTCATAACAGACTTGTTACAAATACTCAAAAGAAAAAACAAAACGGACCACAAAATTCTCCTTCATCTGATCCATCTCCACAGTCATTGTCTGTATCACACTTGAGGGACTGACTGATACACAGGCTGTTGTTACACTGGAACTCTCTGGAGTTACAGGTCTTGGCAGCTGTATTTGAAAAATGGAAAACAGTGTTCATTTCCTCTGATATATCCAATACTCAGGGTATATTTTACTCTGTGATACCCAATAACCAGGGTATATTTTATTGTGATACCCAATACACAGGGTATATTTTACTCTGTGATACCCAATACCCAGGGTATATTTTACTCTGTGATACCCAATACCCAGGGTATATTTTACTCTGTGATACCCAATAACCAGGGTATATTTTACTCTGTGATACCCAAAAACCAGGGTATATTTTACTCTGTGATACCCAATACCCAGGGTATATTTTACTCTCTGATACCCAATACCCAGGGTATATTTTGATCCCTAACCAGTCACCACACCCACTTAAAATTTACTGGGTTTAATAAACGTTTTTTAAAGCTCAAGCTGGCTACTCTGTACACACACTGACACATTCTGCAGACTAATAAATATTCTTAAAGGCTTTTTCATTTCAGCACTTGTCAGTAAGCCAGAAGCTAAATGTTAAACAACTATGTCAATTACAGCACATTTATTTGCAATTGAATACCAAAAAAAGACACTTTATACATAAGAAAATGCAGTTCTAACCTTTCAGATCCATGAACAAAATTAAAATTGTCTGTTACTGCCATGGACTAGAACTACTACACTGACTACATTAAAATATCACATTCAAAGGTTTTCAGGTTCTACACAAGTAAATACAAAACAATAGTGAAAGAATAACTCTTGAACATGTTAGGTATGGATTAAGGAGAAAACTTAGATTGTTTCTTGTGCTAGCCAAAATGCACCCTAGTTGAACATCAGCTACAGATAGACTTGATCAAATCTTTACTACACAATACCTTCAGAACTGTACTAGATTTTTTCATCTTC
The DNA here is from genome assembly GCF_947242115.1 of Biomphalaria glabrata. Lineage (NCBI taxonomy): Eukaryota > Metazoa > Mollusca > Gastropoda > Planorbidae > Biomphalaria > Biomphalaria glabrata. Next base: position 15,740,748 of record NC_074726.1, read on the forward strand.
ACAATTCAATATTTTACATTCTGTACAATAGTATCCTTAACCCTCACCCTTTTTTTTTCAATGTTAAAAAGTATGATACACTCTCCTAATACACTATGTGACTTGATAAAGTACATACAACAATTCTTTTCATCTGTCATATCACCACAGTCATTGTCACCATCACACACCCAGACACTGCTGATACATTGACCATTGTCACATTTAAATCTGTTGGCAGGGCAAGTCGTGGCTGGTTAAGAAAGAATACAAAAATAATTTTTTTTTTTACATTTAAACAATATTTATTCATTGATTACAAAGTCTAATAAGAAACTGTATTTTTAAAAGTTACTTATAAACTAAATAACCATTCTTGGGGAGTTTTTTTTTCCATTATTTGAATTGCTTTTTTTTTTTTTGGACACATTAATGTAAAATTGTATTTTAAATTAAAAAAAACAAAAAAACAATTAACAGTTACAACAGAATAGAAACAAGAAGAGAACATGACATTGAGAAAATTGATACTTCATGGATTTATTTTGAACAGCAAAAGATCAAGACAGATGAAATGAAGCTATGAAAAAATTAGTAATGGAGTCTGAAAAGCCTTTCAGAATAGAAAGAAAACCAATTAATTACAAATTCTAAGCCAAAGTTTTCAAAGTTTAAATATGATTAAAGCACAGTAAATTATTTTCAAAGTTTTTTCAGTCCAGAATTTAAATATTAGAAACTTCTTGATAGAACTGAATTTTAAAAGCTCCCCCCCCCTTTAATAGAACTGGATTTTTACCCCCCCCCCTTTTGATAGAACTGGATTTTAAAAGCATCCCCTTTCATAAAACTGGATTTTAAAAGCCCCCCCCCCCCTTTTGATAAAATCGGATTTTAGAAGCCCCCCTTTGATAGAACTGGATTTTAAAAGCACCCCCTTAGATAGAACTGGATTTTTAAAGCACCCCCTTAGATAGAACTGGATTTTAAAAGCATCCCCTTAGATAGAACTGGATTTTAAAAGCATCCCCTTTCATAAAACTGGATTTTAAAAGCCCCCCTTTGATAGAACTGGATTTTTAAAGCAACCCCCACTCCCCAAACACCACCAAAAAAAAACAAAAAAAACCTATTACTTCTACAGATTTCCAATGATGAATCAATTTGTATAGTCATGTACAGATTTGACTAAAAGTCAGAATTTTTTTCTTATTGGAATACCTTAGCTAATAGAATAAAGCAAGATTGTGATATAGTATGACTAACCTTCAGGGCAGTTCAGCTCATCTGTTCTATCCAGACAATCATTGTCTCTGTCACACCTGTATGAGTTTGGTATACACCTCCCATTCTGGCACTGAAACAATCCAGGTCGACAGGTAGTCACATCCACCTCCTCAGGGTTAGCCTCACAGTTACGCTGGTCCCTGCTCAGCTTCATACCATAGGGGCAGCCACAGTGTCTCCCCACTGTGCTCATCCCTTCCAAGATGGGGACCACAAAGCAAAAGTGAGAGCAGTCTCCATTTCTCAGGTGACAAGGATTCTGACCTGTAAAATTAAAGAACAGGGTGTGCCTCTTTAACTGTTTATTACAATGATTATGAATCATGCTCTACTAATATTATTATTTCATCTCTCTAGATTGCCTCTACACAATACCAGCATGTTTACTGGTATTAAGTTTTACATAATGGAAAAGCAAACTGCTATATTAAATAGATTGTGTACGTTAGGACTTACTTGACAAGGGTTGGAGGCTTGGATCATAAACTCTGATTCCCATAACTCTTCCTATACCAGATCTGATCTTTTGCTCCTGACCTCCCCTTTTGTTAATTCTAATGATAGACTGCAGGCGCCAGTCAGTATAATAAATAAAATCTAAAACACACAATAAAACAAACATTTTTATTTAAAATTACACTTGCAGGTAAAAATAGACTATAACACTGTACTGAGATAGTGCTTAGATAGTAAAGTGCTTAGAAAATATAGTATGGTGCATAACTAGTTTGGTGTTTAGACAATAGAATAGCGATTAGTTCCTTTTCCACTAAATTTCTTATTCATCCTAAAAAGTCAGAAGTAGGGTGAGTCCATTTAATTTGTTAAATAATATCAAAAGAATCAACATTATTATGAAAGTGATAATTAAAAAGCTATGACCTTTGTAGATAGCAATTCCAAATGGATGCACAATGGTATGTCCAGTTAGGGTTTGTAGATCATCCCCATCAAGTTTGGAATGCTGAATTCTAAAACAAAAAAAAAATACATTTATTAAAAAAGGTCATGTAATGATTTTCAAACCTAATACTTTTAAGTTTTTTAAACAAACATTGATTAAGTGTAAGTAAACCAGCAAATCCTCATAATTTACCTGTCAAAATATGCATCTGCCCAGTACAAACGGTCATTGACAAAATCTATGGTGAGTCCATTAGGCCAACCAAGCTGGTTCTTTTTTATCTGTGTTATATTAGTACCATCTGTAAAACTTCTTGCAATGTAAGCACTCTGTCTAGAGTTTCTCAGCCAGTCAGAATAGTAAAGATACCTGAAAACATAGTGGATAGTCTAAATAGTTGAACTTGTCTGTGAGGCACATATGGGCACTACAAGAGATGTGCTGATCAGTTTCTCCCATTCCTATCTGTCAATGTCAGGCTCAATTCACATTTCAAATAAAGACAATGTGATACTGAGACAGAGTGAAAAAACAAAAACTCTTTCTTGAATAAAAGCACATATGTCTAAGAAAACTCAAACTCAAAGACGTTTATTGCTTTTCTTATGATTAAGAAATACAAAAATGATCTTGTGAATTTAAGTAAGCCAACTGTGAATTGTGTAAAGTTTTATACAATTTTGGATCACAGCTTTGTATTTCAAGACCGTCCTTTCAGTTCAAATGTTGGACTTGTTTCTTAACACTTGTTCTCCAATGAGACTCTAGAGCAAAACAGTTCATTAAATAAAGAGGACAGTTAATGAAGGCTATTCTTAACAGGCACAGCACAAATGTAGAGTTTCCTATAACAATGCATCATTTTATTCTTTTAAAAACACTGCAAAATGTAGGATCTTCAATTATATAGACAAATAAGAATGATTGTTTTAAAAGAAGGAATGATTGTATCCAGTCAGTTGAAATGTGTACTAAACAAAATATAAAGTAATTAAAATAAAAATAACAACCCTTGCTAATAAGGATTTACTTTTCCTAAATGATATACTTTCAAATCTAAAAGAATAAACATAAAAACTTTACCCTTTAAGGGGATGCACTACAACAGATCGGGCATTGCCGAGATTCTTAATAAGGTCTCTTCTATCTGTTGGGTGATTGGCTCTTATCACTGACAAAGTGCTACGACGGAAGTCTGTGAAGAACAAGTTTTTTGCAATCCAGTCATAGGAAATGCCTTCTACTGATCCAATCTCTGTGACAAGCTGAGGAACTGGGTCTGTTTTAGTCAACAAATATTTGTTATATCAAATGTCATTACATAAGTAATGTATTGTATTTAAGTAAACAAATAAGGCCAATATGGAACCAAGCAAGTTTTTAGGATTGAACTTTTTTTTCCTTTAAGTATTTTAATTTAACGAAATGTTTGCCTTTATCTCTTTAAGAAATAATAAAAATTTGTAAAGTTATTTTTGAAGTCGAAAATAATACTTCTTAACCATTTTAAACTTAATTACAGAAGAGTAAAATTAGTCAAAACAAAAGATTTTTTAAAAAGCTTCATTATGACCACATAAACATTTTTGAAGTAACCCATGAGATACATAACATAAGAAAAATGATGGAAAGACAAACCTGAATCCCCAATTTGAGCTCGGTAAATAACTCTGTTTCTAACATCGGAGAAAAATACAGTCTCATTCTCAGCATCATAGTCAAGAGCCACATAGTTAACTCCAAGCCTTCCCCATCGCTGGCCAACTATGGGCTGTATGGAGTCAATAGGATACTGACCAGGATCTTCTAAGGATATACCACGTATTGCTCTTGGTGTGGCAAATAGGATAAACTTTTCAGCCCCTAAAACACAGTTTTGAACCAGTAGAACAATTAGTTACATATAATTAGAAGTTACTTTTCATATACAGCTATTAAGCTATAAAAGGACTACCACATTTGTCTCTGGATAACACCATATCTGTTTCTGCCATCTATGTCAGTAAAAAGCAGCGATTAGTTACTTAGAGCATGCATAAAACCAATTCTGCAAGAGACAATCTGACACTTAATGTATCTGTATAGCGCTAAGTTTGACCTATCATTTTTCTAGTTGGCAGATAGTTTAATATTGCTACCTAACCCCAACCCACAGATGCAACTAGTGTTGTTGGATTAAAATATCCATGATACCCTATAAAGATGCACTGCCTCAGATCTAGCATTTCCATAATTTAAAAAAATGTTTCTTCTTTCTGTTGGTTGATTAGCCTTAAAAGCCAATAAATAGTTGCCAGGACTGTGTCTAGTCAATCAAATAATAGGAACTGCACATTTTCATTAGCTATTATGTAAATTCTCCATTATACTTGTTTTTTTTAATTTTATGTTTGTTTGTTTGTCCTTTTTAAAATAAATCTTAAATGATCAAAGGAAGTCAAGCAGAAAATAGTTTGACCTACTGGTGCAGTTGTTCATGGTGTGATCCAGTTCATAGCCAGCTTTACATAAACATCTATATCCAAGACCATTATTGTCTGTGTTGTGAGACAGAGCACAAATGTGCTGACAAGGGTTTCCTAGGCAAGGATTGGAGTCTGAAACATAACACAATTAACACAGTATTTTATTTATAGAATTTTTTGGCTTTACTTATTTATTTGTACAAGTCAATAAATCTTAGAGTACTACCAATAAAGTCAAATTACAAAATTTCAAATATCATTCTAGAGGAACTTTGTTCAGGCAAATAATCTCACAAGTTTCAGTTTCATTAACTGGTTTAAAGTAAAACTGTTTTATAAAAAAAAATTTGTTTTGTTTCAGATTTGAAGTTTACTTTCAACTAACTCCATAAAAAATGTTAATATAAACAAAAAGAAAAATTATAAAGCACTGTCTCAAGATTGAGGAAGAGTGTAGTACTGGAGTCTATATATAGTGAAATCAAATAACATTTAAGCTGATCATAGTCTGCATTTAGTTGCTAAATAAAATAACAACTAGCATATTTTTCAATATTTTACAATAGCCCATTGTGTTTTAACTATTGAAAGTTAAAAAATTAACACTAATTTGTTCATCAACAAATCTATGTACTTTTCAATATCAAAAAGAAACTTCTTGTACATTACCTCTACTTGTTAGCTTGTAGAAAGAGCTGTGAGACACTACCACTGCGGTGGGTATCCCATTCTCAGCTTTGTAGATCTGTTTTAATGTCTTGGGTGCAACAGTGCTGTCATTTCTGTCAACCCGCATGATTCCAAGTTTTGTTATGTCTGCAAAGAACAGCTGACTTTCAAATATGGCAACAGACACAGGAGCTGGGATGTGCAGACCTCCAGATAGAACAGTTCTCCTGTTTTAATAATATATAATGATTTAATAAAGGATATTTTAAAAATCAAAATTGTATAACAGTCTTCTTTATGAATAATTGTGTCTCAATGTTGTTACAATTAATACAGAAAGATCAGAGACAATTAATGGGTCAATGTCCAACAGATAGGAAATGGGGATTAAAAGGAAATAATAAAGAATCTTATCTTATAAAATAATTATAATAATTTTATTTATAACGCGCTGTTAACAAACAAAATGTAGGCTCACGGCGCTGTAATAACATTACAAACACAAACACGACAGCTAAAATGACAATTAATATAAAAAAGTTTTAAACAGATAGGTCTTAATGTTCTTCTTAAAAGTGGTGTAGCATGTTGTCTGTCTGAGATCAATGGGGAGTGAGTTCCAAACCTTTGGTCTGTGCACTGGACAAATACAGATACAGACGTTAATTCAAAAAAGATAATTAGATCTATGTCCTACACATGTTGCTGAGGTAATCTAGTTATGCCTGTTAATCAATGACTTAAACTCAGCCAAGTCATTGGTTTTCCTGGCTGGCTCAGGCAACCCATTCCATGCTCTAATAGCACTAGGGAAAAGGAGTATTTGTACAAATTTGTACTAGCATATGGAACAAAGAGTGTGCATTTATCTTTGTGTATTTCTGAGTATTTTATTAGATTTTGTTTTTGTATTTGAAGATGTTTTATGTATAATTGCTACTTTACTTTTGAGTCTTGTTGTTTACAAAATATTGTTTATAAAAATTCCCTTTCCTTTTTATCTGCTTCAAGCAAAAATGTACTTTACTAAATTTGTAAAATTTGTAAGTGATGTTATTGGTTGAAAGTAATTACATAATTATGTACAGATCTTTTAAAGAAAAGAGGCATACAAACCGAAATTAAACTGTATGAGATAAAAAAGCGAATTAGGCATCAGACCCAGGAAAATGAGATTCTAAAAATGAAATTCTTTGTAAAATAGTGATAGCAGTCTAATGATCCTCAAAAGATTTAAAATGTTAACATTTTTAAATCAGAACAAACAAAATTGTATTCTACATTTACCTAACAGAATGTGTGCACTAAATTGAATATACATAAAAGTTTTACCTTCTCTGACCATTATAATCCACACCCTCCAAGTGGTCTAGTTGTGAGTCCACCCAATACACACGCTGGTTAACCAGGTCTAAGGTCAAACCTTGAGGGTGCAGCATCTTGCTGAGACCAAGATCCCATCGATGGCTTCCATCCATAAAAACTCTTTCAATCCTTGGCTTCATTGTTGGCCCTTTCTGGCCACGATCAGCAAAAAATAAATACCTGATTCATGAACATTTGATAAGCAATAAGAATTTTGTTTTCTTGACTTACATACTCAGTATTCTCTGAAAACATATTGCTAATTTAACATATGCAATAGATACAGGTTAGGTTGCAGCAATATAAGTAGAAAGAGTTATAAAGTATATGACTGACAAGGTGAGGGCACTGAGAATTGGGCTAGGATTAAACTCAAGCTAGACTGTTTCTCAAGTATTGTCTCCCCCAATGTTCAAAAATAAGATAAATCTAGAGCATATTAAGAATGCTATAATAGCTTTAATAATATATAATGTGCTTAGTATCAATATAAGAAGTATTTATTTAGATAATCAATTGAAAGGTTATGGGTAGGTAAAGGATGTAATTATAATTTTCTTAGTAAGACTATATCTGTAATTTCTAGAGAAATGTTGTAGACTTAAAACAAGTTAAAGAAATGTTACTTCCCAGCATCTTTCATACCTTGGGCTCAATGGACTAAAGCTAAAAGTGTCTAAGACATCTTATACTTTCACCTCATAAAGGTTGAACAGCTATAGTTCTAAGGGACTGAGACATGACATATTGTTGACTACCTACCCTATATTGGGGTCAACAGCTATAGCTATTGGAGTCTGCAGGTTGTCAGAGACAATGTTGTGCTGGAATCCTGAGGTAATACTAAACAGTTCAATTCTTGCTGTATCCCTGTCTACAATGTACAGATTGTTGGTCACCCAATCTAAGGCTATGTCCACAGGAATAGCTAGGCCTTGAATAGGGAGTTTTCTGGAAGCTGAATTACCTGTGGCTGTCATTGCGTAAATCTATAGTAAAAGAAAGAAATAATTTTTTTATTTAATATTCTACTATATTAAGATAATTGCATGGGAATCATTGCCTGCAAAGCATAAGGCTGCCTGGTCAGCATTGTGGTTGACGTGTGCTCCGGACCGAATAAAGCATCTTGACCTGATAGTATTCTGGCTAGATTACTCAAAAAGAACTAAGCAACAAGCTAGAACCAGTGTTCAAAATACTTTTTCAGGCATCTCTTAACCAGGGTAGAGTACCAAGGGACTGGCAAGAAGCTAATGTCCCCACCCCCCTATTTAGAAAAGGAGAAAAATCTGACCCAGGAAACTTCAGACCAATATTACTAAACAGTATCACATGCAAAATCCTAGAATACATAATATGTTGCAACATCATAAACCTCTTGGACAAACATAATGTTCTTACTCCATACCAACATGGCTTTAGGAAATATAGATCATGTGAAACACAACTAATAGGACTAATTGATTTTTTTTTAAGTAATGAATATATTTCATAAGATAAGAAAACTGTCACATCTTGATGATTTGAACCCTGAAGATGAAAGTCCCCGCCTACCTGCACTAGGTTTGAACTAGGAAATAATAATCTTCAATTCTAAAGGAACATTCAAAACATGTAAAATAAACTAAGGATGTCATGATATCAAGGACTTATAAAAGCTATTCCATTCAGCCAAAGTATAGAGACCAGAGAAAATAAACCTTCAAGGTAAGTAAACTTTTAAATTAAGATCCAAGCACAAAGAGCAAGGTAAACAAACCATTGTATACAAATGAAGGTAGAGCAGCCAAAGTTAAGAAGCTTTCATATTTAGCCCTTGGTACAAAGGTCAAGAGAAACATGCTTCACATTCTGCTCATAGTAAAGAGGTCAAGGTAAAAAAAAGCTTTCATAATTTGCTCCTTAAAGTATACGAGTCACGGTATGGAATTCATGTGAAAAAATACAGCACATTCAAACTGGGAAATATTTGTACATAGATAAAGAGGTACTAAATGAATTCAATATCAAGGTCAATCACATACATGTCTTGGTATAGAAGGCATGGTAATCTAAAAGCACTTTTATTATAGCCATTGTCTTTAGGTGGGTTATAGTAATTCAGATGAATATGGTGACTCAGTTGCAACTTGCATATTTCTGATACAAACAGAGTTTTTGTCTGCTGGGGGGTTTATTTAAGTTCTCTTTTTGGCACCTGTACCAGTGTAATCATATTATTTAAGCCCAAAAGTCACAGTTTAAAGATGTTTAAAAGATGTGAAATTCAGGGGCTAGTACAAATAACAAGATTTTGATTAGCTGTAATATGTAAAACAAGGTATGGAATAATGGTACAGTGCAAGCGTCTGAAGTCAACCATACTATAAAGATGGTCAAAGACATCGTGGTATTTACTGTTATTTATTACCTCTTTACCTGATTATCTGTGTTGTTGATGTAAAATATCTTCTCTCCTTTGCTGTCAATGTCCACATCCACTGCATCTACTTTAACAAGTTCCTTGGTGTCCTGGCCATCCCTATTCATGGACATAATTTTAGTAGTGCTGGTCACAAAGACTCTAATGGAGTTACCTGTAACAACAGGGCAATATTTATAAACTTCTATCAACTTATCTGGAGGCAAGGCACAGCTTTTATTTTATGAAAACGTCAATAATGATAGACCTTAGCATATATTTTGTTGACTCCCAAATATCTCTCCTAGTAAACAAAAGAATAGAAAATGGCTTCAACTTACTCTCAGGAGCCCTGCAAACACCATCCTGACCCAGAGTGTACCCTTCCCTGCAGGAACATCTAAATCCGCCTGGTGTGTTTGTACAAAGTTGATCACAGAATCCAAAGGTTGAGCACTCATCAAAATCTGCATGCAAGAAATAAAATTTTATACTCGCTTTACTGTTTAATCAGATGTTTTTATGTTGAAGAGATATATAACATTTCTTAGTGTATATGACATTAGTAGTAAACAGTGATTTTATTATTATTATTAAATGTTCTTTATTCAGGATTAGGAACATGAAATTAGAATAACTCCAAGAAAAATCAATAACTAGAAAGTGGGATATGAGATACACACATCAATTCTTCAAAGTGAAAGATTGTTGTTATGGCATGATTAGGAATTAGTTATTTGTTTCGTAAATAGGGGAAGTTTTGACTTAGAGACAATGACCCGACTAGTAAAAGAAGAATAGGAAACGTAAACAGACTACACCTGATGGCTTCAGAGAGAGGGAGCTTTTTATAAATGTGGAGATTAAGCTTGACAACATTTGACAGTTCCCTTCATTATTATTAAACTTCTTGTTCTATAATCAGTGTCAACTAGCTTATATTGTTGGCCTTTGCCTGTGTTATTTATTTCGCTATTTGAGAGTTACCTCCATTTGATTTATCTGCATAAGACACAGCATGGAAGCGCCTAACATTGTGTACATTTTATAGGAAATAATTACACACTGGATTCTTCTTAATCCTAAAGACAATGTCTTAGTGTTGCATAGAGAGAGGAATACCAAGCATCCCATGCTCAGTAGCTAGTTGGTTTATTTATACATAGTAGAGGAGATACAAAACTAACTATCATGAGTACATTGCACCAGTACCAATGCATGTTCTGTTATCTTCCTTGTTGATCTGATAGCCTAGTTGACAATAACACTGTCCACCTTTGGGTGTTGCATGACAACCATAATCACAAGACAGATCTGCACAAGAGGTATCTGAAATGTAAACATCAATTGAAATTAATACAAATTGCCCAAATGATAATATAGTTTTTACATGGAATGTGTTATTTTGAAGTAAATAAGCACCAGAAACATGAGTAATTTTTTAAAAAATTTAATATGATGCAAAAAGAACAGCTCAGAAATGATTAACATATAAAGTGAGATTCATAAAGAGTATGTTGTTTTTTATTTTATTAATTATTAATAGTGAATGAATTATTTCTATTATTATTCATTTCAGTCTTACCACATAGTCCATCTTCATCCCCTCCAGAAGCACAATGCTTTGTTTTATCACAGACGTGAGACAGGGGTATGCACAAACCACTGTGTGGACAGGCCCATTCTTGGGGATGACAGGCATAGTTACCTGTGGAAATTTTATTTCACAGTAAGAATTATGCAAATATGTGCAATGCTAAAGTAAAGTATTTTGTAAATGAAATCATGAGGTGGATAAATGCTTAAGCCAAGTTGAAAGTTAATGTACTATTCAATGTTTCACCAACTAAAGCTAGTAAGCCTAATGCATAGTCAGATATAGTATGTGTCACTGAGTAATGTCTATTATTATATACTATATAATATCTGTGAATATCTAATCTTGTTGAAAACGCATATTACCTAAGTCAAAGCAACTAAATAGCAATATCAATAAATTTAATAAGCATAGTTCTCAATCTAGACCTATCACATAGTCTCATGTCACTTCTACTATGTACTAGATTACATTAGACTTAGATCAATACAGAGTGACATTATAGACTCTATAACTCTACCTATATATTAAATATATAGATCTAGGGACTAGAGTCTAGTCTATACTTATAGATCTACTGATCTAGAATATCATTCAATATCAATATATAAAAAATATTATTGGGTTTAAATTTAAATATTTTCTTATCATAGTATATCCTGGGGGCTAGGAGGCGTTACGGGAGGATTAGTTCTTTCTGATGTGTTCCAATGGGGTGTTCATCTCAGATCTATCTAATAATTAATATAGATCTTGTTATATATTATAATGGCCATTAGATCTACTAGACTAGATCTAAATCTAGTCTGTAGCAGTGACCTCTCCATGATGGGATGGGCATTAGATCACTAGATTTAGGTCTTTTAGTATTATGTTGCCAGTTGTACCTTCCTAACCAGTTGGATCATGGAGGATTGGCTATGTTGAATTATGGTAAAACAGTCTAATCTAGATAATATATTTATAACTAAAGATAAAAAGAATATAATAACATAATATTAATTGGATCATTTTAGAGCGTCTTACGTACTGCAATACTGCTCATCTGTTCCATCAGAGCAGTCATCAGAACCATCACAAACCCATTCTTGTGAAATGCAAACTTTATTACTGCAGGTATATTCATGCCCAGCACAGCTAGGGTAAGCTCAAAAAAGAAAACAATACAAAATAAATAATTATTTTATATTAATAGATACATTGATCTGCGATTATAAAATTAAGTTAATGTCTTAATATTTTAGAGAGTAGCCCAGATATAGATCAAGATAGATCAACCTAAAAAAAAAATCAACTTTGAACTAGGATGCGGGAAAAAAGTGGTTGATTTTTTATTTCGCCAATTTATGCCTTGACTATAGACATGGAACTCGAAGATAAACCTTGTTTTATTATTATTATTATTATTATTATTATAAAAGAGCGAGTATTCATTCTCTGGCGAAGCCAGGGTCGAGTTTCGTTAAAGGGAAACAAAATTCATCGTAGTCCCTTTATCAGTTTCCACCGAGGAATTTTCTGGTGATGTGGCAGGTCTGCAGAATTACCGCCCTCTGACAGGCAACGAGAATGTTCCTAGGAATGCCAAGGGCCTTGAAGGTATCTGTGAGGTCAGTTGTTATTATTCCCTCGGTTGATATGACAATAGGGTATATTGTTATTTTAGATAATTTCCATAAACGCTTAATCTCCAAGCCAAGGTTCCCATATTTTCGTTGTTTTTCAAGCTCAGTTTTTTTTTTAATTATGAGATAGTGGTATTATTATAGACTTCTAGATACTAGATATGTCTAGATCTATATAGGCCTAACTAGACATAATTGTCGCAATAATGCAACTCAGATCCGTGCTGAAGTGATACCAGAACAAGAAGAGTTGTTTAACAAATTGTATAAGGCCAAATATTTTACATTGGTTGATTTTACCAAAGGTTACTGGCAGATTCCCATTAGTGAGGAAAGTAAACCATACACAGCTTGTCGTGTATTGGGAGAACATTATATGTTTCACTATTTACCTTTTGGATTAAGTGGTGCTCCAAAACCATTTTAATAGAGTCGTTAAACGTATGTTGCAAGGTTTGCAAAATGTTTTATTTTATTTTGATGATATATGTATCTTCAGTGAAGATTGGGATACACATTTGAAAAGTGTCCGTAATGTTTTCGGCGCTCTTAGGGAAAATAGTTTTACGTTAAAGCCAGCCAAATTAGAAGTGGGGTTCACTAATGTTAAGTTTCTCGGACATAATGTAGGGCAGGGGGTTGTTAAGCCTGATCCTAGTAATGTTAAGAAAATTATAGAGTTTAAAACGCCCACAACAAAATAAGAGATTCGTAGCCTCATTGGGTTGGTGAATTATTACAGCAGGTTCATACCGAGATTCTCTGATCTGGTTTACCCTTTTGCTGATCTATCGTGTCGGGGTCGGTCTGTTAAGGTGCGTGGAGGCTCTGAGCAGGGTGCAGGCGTATCTGTGTAGGTACCCCATTCTTCGTTTGCCTGATCCTTCATTGCCCTTTTTTCTTCAGACCGATGCTTCGGACAAAGGAATCTCCGCTATACTGAGCCAGTGCGTGAATGGTGTTCTGCATCCCGTCAAGTATGCGAGTCGCAAGTTGTTGCCTCTGGAGCAGAGATATTCCATCATCGTATTTGCCATTAGAAAACTGGGCAGATACCTCACTGGAAAGAAATTCCACCTTCAAACTGACCACAAGGCCTTGGCGTACCTTCGGAGCACGAACTTTACGAACCACCGGGTTACGAGGTGGGCTCTGATGCTCCAGGACTACACCTTCGACGTGTGTCATATAAAAGGAGAGGACAATATACTTGCAGACTTATGCTCAAGACTGGTGTGATTCGCACAACAAAAAAAATAATAATGTAATTTTGACTTTATGAAGGTTGTATTCTTCGGCTTCAGGTTTGGGCAATGTTTACTAACTCCTTTTGCTGTCTATATACTTCAGTTTTCAATTTATTTTTTTGAAGACTGAACTTGTCTTCGCAAGATCCAGTTAGGGGGAGAGGTGGGATGTTGTGCGCGCGTGAAGTTCTTTGTATTTAATATTGGTGTTTTAGCGTATAGGAAGTAGTTCCTTGTAAGTGCGTTTTGTTGTCTAGAATATTGTGTATGTGTGTGTTTACGTCATCGTTAGTTCCCGCAAGAGAGAGCTTCTTTTGTTAGCTGGGTAGCTGCTTTTTTTTTGGTTCCCTGTTGTAAGGGGTATTAGGCTTGGGCTATGGTAAAGATTGTCGCCTTTCCGCCCTTGGAGCCGATCCTAGCTATCGTTGATGAGATGTAGGAAGTTGTTGGTCTGTAGGGCGTTCGCAAACCAATGTTTGACTGGGGCACTGTATTTTAACGTGTGCTGTAGCTATTGTAAATAGTTGTATTATGTGTACTTACTGTTGTAACTACCATTAAGACTTCATCATTTTATCATACTATGTTATCTGTTCATTAAATTGTTAAATTTCCGCTTGGGTTGTTAACTAGTTTGTAACTTCACTTATCGTTAACATTAACAGTGTTCGTGTTGAACTATTGCCTTTTAGTTACTACCGTTTAGTTGACTAATGTTTATTTGGTGCTTGTATTCCTGTATGTTATTACCTGTTGGGTCTTGCATTACACTGATCAGAGTGGGGCTCCGGGACCATACTATCATACCCTATCTAAGCGACTAACCCCACCTGACAATAATAATATAACAATTTATATAAACTGGGCTTATAAAACAGATTTAAATGACTTTTTTTTTGCTCTAATATAATGAAATAATGCAGAGCTGCCCAATATGGCATGTAAGCCACATCTGTCCACTCCTGTCCACAGTTCAGTAAATTAGCATGTGTAAATAAATAATTTTCTAGTCTAAAAATGAAGTCAATAAACTTACTGCAGTTTCTTTCATCACTCAGATCACCACAGTCATTGCTGTGATCACACTGTGCTGTTTGTAAAATACATCGGCAATTTTTACATTGAAACTGACCTTCAAAACAAGGCATGCAGGTGACATCTGAAGGTTAAAAAAATACAGATTTGTAGACCCTACACAGTAACAAATCATTAAGGCTACATGTTTAGTGAAGGCAACCCAAACCATGCTTGACTGACCCTTTGTTATGAAAACATTCTTTCATTATTTTTTTGTCCTTGTATACTGAATACAATTTGATTTAGGTCAGATGGAAATCTGTGGACTTCGCGATTAGTTTTTTTTACAAAGCTTATATCGATTCACTCTGTCAGTCTAGCCAAAAGTGTGTCCACGTTATTTCTCCCACACCCAGTCTCGGATCAAGCTGAAACTTTGAACAATTATTCACTAACGTAGATAATGCATGAATCAATTTTTAACAAGTTAGTCAATTTAAAGTAAAGTCAATTTATTATTGGTAATTAATTATTTTGTTTTGATACCAACAAAGGAAAGTAATCCTTTAGTATTCAAAGATAGGGCTATCGCTGAATATTTAAGGTTCTGTCCCCTCAGATAATTGATTTTTTTTTGTGGGAAGCGTGGTCGAGAGGCCAAGTGCGCTTGAACTTTGCTTGGCTTGGCTACCTAGAAGGGGGCTCGAGGTTCGACACCCGACTCGGGCAGAGTTGTGTTTACTGAGCGCCTAAATACCCCTCCCCCCCCCCCCCCAACTGGTCCACAAGCGCTCTGAGCATGCTATAAGCATGAAAGTAGCGCTATATAAAAGCAATAATAATAATTGTACACGTTATTTGTCCTACAAACTCTCGGATGAAGTTAAAACTTTAAACAATTATTTATTGTAGGCCTACCAAACTAACCATTATTAAATTAAAAAATTAACCAGTTAGTTAATTGACTATTGGTAATTATTTGTTAGATATCGAGTAAGGGAAGTAACATCTACATTACAGAAAGATATAGTTCTAGGTGCAGGGTTCTTCCCCTTAGATCAGCTTTTTTTTTCTTTTTTTAAAGATTTGGTTTATTTTTGCTTGTTTAAATTTTCTTTTGCTGGATAAAGACATTTTAATTAGCCATTTTAACAACAAGAGAAACATATTTTTTTAAGTTAGCGATTTCCATTTTATTTGTATTCGTAGATCTATAGTGTGTGTGTGGACAGTGAGCGTTTCTGTGGATATGTCAAGTAGTATTAGAAGTAGAAGTTGTGTGTCGACTGGTCGTTCTCATTGAAATCAATCAAAGGGAGCACTGAACTTACATTAACATGTTTAAAGTGTCAAATGGGTTTCAAAATCGGCACGGGCATTTCTATACAATCCGGCCCACAAAGTATATGCCACATGATGGGCATCCAATTATACCTACCTCAAGAGCATTGTGAAAAGTTTAATAATGTTTCGAAAGTAGTTAGCTATATAAATAATTTAGTATATAATTTTGAAACTTCCTAATAAGTGCTATTACTAAATGAATAAAGTATAACACTTGGAATGGGGATTCTCTTAATGTAAACAAACTCATGCTACCTTAGAAGTTATACATTAACATAAACATGTACATGAAGATCCTCCATCAACGAACATTGTCTTCATAATTCAGTTTCGCTCCTCGCCATTTTCTCAGGCATATGAACTTCACTTTACAAATACAATTCTTCATCCTCCATTATTTAACTGCCCATCGCACAAAGTCACGGGCTGAGGGATTAAGCCCTTGGCGTTTAAGCCTGGGGTCTTGGGTTCAAGTGTCGACGAAGACGGGTATTTTCGATTGCGGGAATTTTAGGGCCCCCTGAGTCAGTCCAATCTAACGGGTACCTGACTTTAGTTGTGGAAAGTAAATGTGGTTGGTTTTGGTTGTTGTGCTGGCCACATGACACCTTGTTTGTTAACCATTGGCCAAAGAAACATGACCTTAACATCATCTGCCCTGTAGAGCGCAAGGTCTGAAACGGGAACTTTACTCACTGCTTTCTCATTAAATTGGAAATTCTAGCTTGACTGTCCGCATCTTAGCGCTGACTTCACACACATCAGAACATTTGTTTTAGAGTAATTTAATAGCCTTACGTTCAGTAAAATAAATACTGTCAAGATTGTTTCATATTCCAGCAAAGCCTGTTTATAGACTAAAGTATATATATTTGTCGTCTTGGTATTAGTGTTTCTTATAATGTTGAGCCTGTTCATTCATAAATGCTGCTATCATAAGGTTGGTGAATCTCTAGTGCTTTTGATAAAACATTAATAATTTTACTACATTTTTGTTTGCACAGGATTCCAGCAATAGTTTCTTTTTATCTTACTTATGTTCTGCTCCTTCTTTTTCGATTCTTTAGATTACAATCAACGCATTTACACTTTTCAAGATAATATTTGTGATTTAGGAAGGACTTTTTAGTGGGCCCAACTCGAGATCATGCAACAACATTAAACCAATAAAAATTCGTATGTGACTAGGCATGTCATTTATAGGGCGTTGTTGTTGGTCCTTATTTTGATTTATCCCTTAACATTTATTCCAAGACGTTTCTAGAGGTTGTATTTGGATGTATTGTTACCTACACAGGTCTGTTGTTACGAGGTGTAGGGGAGACAACACGTAGTGAACATGTCCGTAGTTGGTGGGAACGAGGCTGAGTGCATCATCTCCATGCCCTTCATAAAGCGCCCAAATTTTAAATCTATTCACAGACAGATACACTGTTTGTATATCTATCTATCTATCTATATATTTATAAATTTCTACGAATCTGTCTTCCATTACTAAAGATCATTTTCATTATCTTTCACTATCAAAACTTTGTTATCAAATTACTTGCTAGAGTGATCCCCATGAGAACTTAGAATTACTATTTATGTTTAAGTACAGTATAAAACTAAAATAAATATTGTTGTGTAAAAATACAGGTTATGTAACAATACAGGATATATAACAATTCAGGTTGAAAATGAGCCTGTTACAGAAAGAAAAAAGAAAATCCTCCAGTCTAGATTGACCCTGAACTTCTCTGTCAGCAAGGAGAACAATGACGTGTCGTCATCCATCAAATGACGTCACCGGCGTGCTGATGTCTAACATGGAGTTAATGTATTCATTACACACCAACACACACGACACTCACCAGTGTATTCTGTTATGGACAGTTGTGCCAGCACACGTAACAGAAAGTCTTTTTGTTTGGTTACAGTTGAAGAGAAAAACACGCCCACTCTCAAAACCAAAATTGTAACAAGAAAAAGATTTAAAAAAAAAAAAACTTAAATAAAACAAAAAACGTGTACGAAGTGTAGTTGTATCAGTTTGAATCAGTCTTGTAATTAACTCTAGAGTCTAGGCTAATAACAATAAATCTGTGTGATTAGAAATATTTTTAACAATTGTTTTTGTTTAGCGCTTTTTCATGCTTTTAGATATAATCCTATCACTTATCTGGACCAGTTGGGGTGGGGGGAGAAAGAAAGGGATATCTCGGTGAATTTTACCGCAATCGTTTTTTTTTAAAGCCTTTATAACAAAAAAAAAAAAGGTCGGGGTCGACCTGAATTTGAACTCGTGACTCGAGCTGACATTCTAACCACTCTGCTAGTGAGGTGTGTATGAAAATAGAAGATTGTATAGTTATCTATTGCTTGTTTCAAACTTACTTTAAAGCGACTACCTATAAAGGTGACTAATTCAGCTTATACCACCACATCATTCAAGTACAATTGCTTTCCTTTGTTCGATATACCAAACAAAATAATTAATTTTTCAATAGTTAATTAACTAATTGGTTAATTTTTTTAAAAATTGATTCTTGTGTTGTCTGGTAAAAGAAATGGTTGCAAAATTTCAGCTTGATTCGAGATTGGGTGTCGGAGAAATAACGTGTACACTGTACAGACCTTTTACTAAATAGACAGACAGAGCGAGTTGATATAAAGTTTGTAAAAATCTGTTACCGTCCCACATTGCCTCACACATCCACCACATTCCCTAAATATACCTGACTCCTCCCACAGATTCCCTAACTATACCTCACACACCCACCACATTCCCTAAATATACCTCACACACCCACCACATTCCCTAACCATACCTGACTCATCCAACACATTCACTATAAATACCTCGCTCTTACAATAGTAAGGGACTGGAAAATAGTTTAAAGATCATGCAAACAAAAATAATTTTAAAATCACTCTGTGTTAATGTACATCTTTTAGGTAGTCAAGCTCTAAGTGTATCCATGTGTCATTGTAGGCCTACTAGCGGTATCTAGCGCATGTTGATTAGAGAATCTTTACTAGTTCATTGGTTTTCCTGACTGACTCAAGCAACCATTTCCATGCTCTAATTGTACAAAGTAAGAAAGAACACATAAAAGAATTCGTTGTACATATAATAAGCAATAAGTCTTTATCTTTCAGTTTTTTTTTAGTATTTTATTATCATTATTATTTTTAAATTTGTGATTAAGTGTTCCGTGTATTGTTGATTTTTCCTGAAGTGTTAAGTTTAAGGATTTTACTGATTTTTGGTGTTACTCTAGTGAGTCTAGTCAAACACATTTAAATTTCTGAAATTAATGCATCGAACAGAATATGCACATTCTACAATTTCAACAATTTAAAGAAGAGCTAGAAAATGAAATTATCATGACAATATCTGGGAAGGTGGTCACAAGCCTAATATAAACTGCGTGTTATTTTATATTACAGTGCTATTTTTTCAACAGGTGGAGGACATCGCGAAAGGAATCTATCCTAGTTTTTCTGCGTAATCTCCCATGTAATTTAATTAAGGAAAGTTGTTTTTCTAAGTGATTTACCTGACCAGGAGGTCTTCTCAAGTTACTTGTTATTGTTCCATTAGCCGATTAATTATGAACATAATGCTTTCCCATCACAGAATATCTAATTTTACAAGATGATAATGTTCCCATGGCAAGTTGACCTGAACTATTATCAGAGGGGGTGACTCCAGGCGACTACGTTGTCACGTTGTACCTTCTCACAGTGACTAGCTGTTAAGTCGAAGGCTATAGATTGAATGAATATCTTTTTAATTGTCGATGTTAAAATCTGCAGAAGACGTTGTGGTGCAGAATCTCCCAGTTATTGGAAGACATTATTTAACTAGTATAGTCAAACGTGTGGCTTCCATTATAATTAATGTTACTTGTTCTTGATCTTCTTTTTTGAAGCAACGTTTGTATTATATAAGATACGAAGATCTTTGTTTGCCCTTTGTATGAGAGAGAGAGAGAGAGAGAAACGTCAGCAGGAAGTGAAAGGTGTAAGATATAAAAAAAAAGGCGCCTAATACATTCAGACAGCTTAAATCCCAATCAGCTTGAATGAGACAATGCCTCACTAGCGACAGACACACAATTTCAACATACGAAAACAGGGGCGTAGCCAGGATTTTTTTCAACGTGGTGGGGGTGGGTGGGTGGAATTTTTTTCTTTCTTTATATATATGTACTTAATTAATCTTTACTACCCTTCATTCTTTCGGAAGACGTTTATAGTACCCTAGAATAGGTTCTTCCTGGAGTTAGTGGAAAGACCTTGCCAGCCAGGGGGTCTGGGGAGCACTGAGAGCTACACCAGTGGGGTCCCGGCGCCATTTCCACTATTTAAAACAAAAAAAAAAGTATATTCCGCTATACACTGAACTTTATTAATGGAGCCCAGCGACTGAAAGAAATTTGTACCCTTTATGGAATTCGGTATCTGTAATTTTCTATTGCACAGCACTAAGCATACTCGGACCTATGGAGAGAAAGCATCAGGACTGGTTTGATGAAAACGGTACTGAGATCAGAAAACTATTAGATGAAAACACAAGCTCCATAAATTGTTTCAGCAGGATTTCATGTGTGTATTGTAGGTTTGAACGGTCGACTTTGTTTTTTTGGGAGTAAATTAGATTCCTATTATTAAACGTCATATGAGGTTTTGTTTCAACCTATACTAGCAAATGGTAGTAAAGTAAAATTGTAAGACAATATTGTTTCCACCTGATAACCTGATAAACGTATTTATTATAGGCCTAGTTTATTCCACCATTCTCTCTCACCCACTTTCTGTTTGGTCTTCATACAGTTAATTTTGAGTTGGATTATATTTATACTCAAACAAGGAAGTCAAGTTACGACATACCAGTTTGTACTGTAAGCAAAACATTCATTATCTCCGCCTAGGTGCACTTTGTGGTGTTTTAATTAATGACACCGAGTTGAGTCAAATCTGAAAGTGTCTGACTTACTTTTAATAAGACAGCGACTTGTTGTGTATAATTTATAGGCTTAATTAGTGATCATTTTTCAACCCAGTCCAATTACCTTCCATTATCACAGCTTTTTACAAATGTACGATTATCATCTATTATCACGGCTTCTTACAAATGTACGATTATCATCTATTATCACAGCTTCTTACAAATGTACGATTATCATCTATTATCACAGCTTCTAACAAATGTCCATTAGTCTTCTATTGTCCAATGACATTCTATTATCAGTACTTCTTACAAACGATGCAGGTCACAAAAACTCAGTCAAAGCAAAACGGTACAGAAGATTTCTTGCGCGGGAAGTTTGAATCAGGAAGACTTAAAACGAATTACTTTGGACATTTGACAAAACAGCAATAAAATATGCATTTAGATCTTCCTAGTTTCACATTGAAATATTTGGCGAAACAAATAAAAATGAAATATTTGAACACCATGTCCTCTTTATTTTTCCAACCCTACCCACCTGCGCCAAAGGTTAAAACTAGAAGTACTTCTTTCGTTGTTTTTCTTTCATCACTAAATTTTGTGTTTTAAAACGTCAATACTTACTCCTCATTTCAAAATAATAAAAAAATGCTCGCTTTTTATTCGTTCTTTCTCAATATGATACTTTATAGTACGAACTATTGCGGGCCCAATGCGAAACGGATTGTGCAGGACCCAGTCTGGGTAGGGATAAGGGTAATAATTGAAAATTAAGATTTTGTGTTAGTAATAAATTCGATTTTGCATTTTATTTATTCTTTACTAAGTACAATATCACGATCAAGTTAATTTTACGAGCCTTGCGTGTAGCGAAGTCGTACAGTATATCATCAAAATTATGTTTCCTACTTAGATCACGATCAAAAGCAATAGCAAATATTGCCAAATTGTTCAATCTATCTGCGTAAATTGCTGACCTCAAGTAATTGAATGAAATCCCAATACGACAATTTTGTCTTTTTTTACAGGAGATTTCGATGAACCCGTGGAAAATCAGTAGGCCGCAGGAAACATGTAATATTTGTAATATAATGGTTTAATTGAATAATATTCACCAAGAATTAGCGCGGAGCCTTTGAAAGTGTGTGGCCCACTGTGGCCTAAGACCGACGCTGCTACGAAGCAGTCGAAAAACGTATTGAATAAAGTTTGAGCATCATTGTGTCACTGTTAGCTCGTCTAACAGGGTTACAAAGACAGTTTGTGTGGAAACACAAACTTAAAATCGGCCCCCGAATTGGTCCACCCAGGCAGGCTTCAATATTTTCAGAAAGAACATCCAAATGAAATTATATCAAAGACAAATGAGAGATAAGAATGGAGAAAAAAGGTTGACAGATCTTGTGTAGTGCCCCAACGGTCCAGCAGATCAAAGGATAGGTGAATGAGAAGTTAAATGTGAACCTGGCCTAACTAGTTCCCCTTTCAGACCTTGTGGTCTATAGGGCAGATGATGTAAAGTTCATCTGTTTTTGTGGCCTACGGTTAACGAGGGTGTCATGTAGCCAGCACAACGACCAACCGCCTTTGCTTTTCCCCAACTAATGTCAGGTACCCATCGGAGCTGGGTAGACTGAGAGGCGCCCAAGGATTCGAATTCGGGACCCTCGGTTCGGAAGCTAAGCGCTTTACCGTGCCTCTCCTGGTCTTTACTTAATGTAATTGCTTTGAAAATGCTTCATCTCTTATTCGAATTCTCTAGCGCAGTACATTAAAAAATGTTCAAGAAAATAATGTTTATAAGATTACTATTCGTTCTAAATTAGGTTCAAACTTAAAATGCATACTAATTAGCTTTTTCTCTTTAAAAAACTGCTTGCATAACTGATTTTAAAAATTAGATTTTTCGCTTTCAGGAAAAAAAATAGTAGCCGTTGCATCAGAACATTGAATGGTCTAAAATATTGTGATGTCGGATTTTCAATATCTTTTCTAGTTTACGAGATCTAATCGGGACGGACGGAGCGTCTTTTCCCCTTTCGGGGGCCGCTAATACGGTTAACGAGGGTGTCATGTAGCTAGCACAACGACCAACCGCCTTTACTTTTCCCCAACTAATGTCAGGTACCCATTAAAGCTGGGTAGACTCAGAGGCGCCCAAGGATTCCGAAGTTGAAAATCATAGTCTTCACCAGGATTCGAACCCGGGACCCTCGGTTCGGAAGCTAAGCGCTTTACGGAGCCTCTCCTGGTCTTTACATAATGTAATTATTTTGAAAATGCTTAATTTTTTTTTTTTTTTTTTTTTGATACCTCAGCTTTTTAGCTTTTGACTTCAGTTGTCGAGCTGTTTACATCCTAGGAATCCTTGGGCCTTTGCCTCTTTTCTTTGCCTCTTTTTTGGGCATTGCCTCTTTTTTGGGCTATTGGCCTCTTTATTGGGCTTTTTTTTTTTTTTATTTTTAATAACAAAAAGATGCATATTTTATTAGTAAGCGTACAAATTAAGTATTTACATTTTAAAGTACAATGATTGCAAAACATAGCAATGCATATAGTTACATTTAGGTTGTCCTAATATTTTAACGATTTAAATTGCTTTGTATATGGCGTTATTTATTTCCAATAGCATATAATGAATATTTTTGAAATTTAATTTTTATACTTGAATTCTCAAAAAAAATTTCATTTCAAAAAAAATTTTAATGAAAATGGAGTTTATAAGATTACTATTCGTTCTAAATTAGGTTTAACTTAAAATGCATACTAATTAGCTTTTTCTCTTTAAAAAACTGCTTGCATAATTAATTTTAAAAATTAGAAATTTCGCTTTCAGGAAAAAAAAAAGTAGCCGTTGCATCAGAACTTTGAATGGTCTAAAATATTGTGATGTCGGATTTTCAATATCTTTTCTAGTTTACGAGAACTAAACGGGACAGACGGACAGACATTTCGCACAAAACTAATAGCGTCTTTTCCCCTTTCGGGGGCCGCTAATAAAAACACAAATGAGAGAAGAAAAAAAAAGACGTCGCTTGGAAATCGTGTTTTTGTCTCTTTGTAAGTTAGAATTGTGCGATATCTCATTGTTTTCTTTCTGTGGCTGAATAAAATGGAGGACCTCAATGTGGAAGACCTTAATGTAGAAGACCTTAATGTAGAAGACCTTAATGTAGAAGACCTCAATGTGGAAGACCTTAATGTAGAAGACCTCAATGTAGAAGACCTCAGTGTTGAGGACCTCAAGTTATAAAGACGATTCTGTATAAATGACAATTTACAATTTAAATAAGCATCGATTGAGTAAAAAAATGAAGTGGGTCCCGAGTAGTCAGAACTGTCAAATGTTAGTTGTTCTAGGCCCAAGGTAAGTAATAGGAATATACCGTCCCCCCCTCACGTACAACATATGATTTATTTGTTTATCCTCCAATGAAACACACACTGTTTGGCGCTTGCATTCTTCAGTAGAGCGGCCCGCATTCTAACGCCCCCCAACATAATTATTTTGTATCATTCAACATAACGACAGCTCCCCTAACATAGAAACTTCACATTGTAACAAAAAACTTGACTTCTTATAACTAGTTGACAAAACAATGTCTTGTTTCAGCTTTTTTAAAGTTTTTAATAATTTGTTTTTGTAGTGTTAAAAGATCTCTATGTCCAGTCTAGATATATTATATATATATAGGTCTGTGGTATGTCGGCTTTATGAAAACGTATATCAAGTTGGCAGTACTGGATTCAGACTTGATAAGCCTTAAGGTTAGGGTTAGTTACTCAAGGTAGACACTAGATCTAAGTAAGAACAGGTTAGATGTTCCTATGGTTTCGTCTACCGCTACTGAGAGAATTAGTAATGAGTCAGCAAGGGTTTTTGCTGATATATTTTGCCCCTAACCAGCCCCCTTACTAAACTTATATCAGACACTTACCCTGTGACGATGTACTAGACATAAGCCCGGACGTGGCTAGTAGAAGACACCAACTAGAGACCAACCGCACATCCATTTTCTTTCGCTTTGAGTATGTTCAGCTACAGTAAGACCGGTCCACTTTAATACCAATAGTAAACACCTTATAGGAAATGTTTCATCTCTCTTTATGGTTATATCCAAGAAGAAAAAGTAATATTTCTCCCAATCACTTGTGTTTCACTTTGAAAGCTCTTAAAAGAGACCGAAGTTATGAATGTAAAGATCCAAGAACTTGTCACATAGCATCACCATTGTGAGAAATAGATACAACAAAATCCATTGCAATAATCCTATTGATTGATGTCGAAATCTTTCAGGTACAACATGAAGTCACTTCACTTTTATCACATAAGAAAATATCTCCAAGATCAATGTTTTAGTACTAGGGAAATGTCCCACCAGAAAGTTCAAATTACACCTAGAATCAACACTGTGTTTCTATGGTGTCTAGGACTTGGTTGGACAAGGCTTGTTTGTCTAACATTTGTGTCCTGGGACCTATGTCCAGGGACTTGTACATCGATCTTGACCTGCATGAAGAAACAAACACAATTATGAAACATGCCTACATAAATTATATGAAGCATAGGCCTACCTATATAGATGTCATACGTAGAATGTTTGCTTTGCATAAATGTCGACACGTCTTTTCTCATCAAGTGTGTGGGTGTTCTCAAGCTTATTAATTTTTGTTTGTTGGATTAAGTGTCCACGTTGAACCCCCTTCCCCCCACCCCATTTTGTCAAAGATTGAAACGAATACACACTATTGTACTTGAAGTCTAATATTTATTACTTTGAAAATGTACTAGTCTAAGCGTTACATTTGTATTCAATATTTTGAATGCATTCGCTTGAAACTTGCGATGTTTTTGAGTGAGGTACAAGGCTCTTAAAAACTGTCCAGCTCGTTGGTCTGGAAAGA
This sequence comes from Biomphalaria glabrata, assembly GCF_947242115.1. Lineage (NCBI taxonomy): Eukaryota > Metazoa > Mollusca > Gastropoda > Planorbidae > Biomphalaria > Biomphalaria glabrata. Next base: position 15,766,495 of record NC_074726.1, read on the forward strand.
GATTTATATTTGCAATTTGCTGGCCACTCGGCTTTAAAGGATATATTGTTGGGATAAGTAAAATTGATTTAAATTGTGTGCTGTCCACACCCAACCCTCGTAAACATAGTTAATAATAACAATGGAAATGTCTTCGATTCCAAAGATTAAGGATGAGTGCGTTAAACTGATCCTAAATCACTTATTTATCATTGCTTTTTCATAATCTTGGCCTTAATCTATAGTCCTCATAGTTCACAAAATGATGACGTTTTAACACAAAACCTTTGTAGGATGGGGCGGGACGAGTGAGTGCAAGGTTGTACTATTTGGGTAGGGCAGGTGGGGCGGGCTTCCACAAAATGTAGGGCCTCCATAATTTAGATTTTACAAATCCTAATTTCGATTTACTTTGGGCGCTAGATTATTTTTTAATGAATTGTGTTTGACTTTAATAATCACTACATTCTTTTTAGAAATAATTGTATTTGTTCGTACTACATTTTTTAAAGGCTTGTCGGGAAAGAAATGGTTTCTTTGATTCGGAAACTAATTAGGAGCCTCCTCTCCTTCCTTGCCCTCCAGATCTCAAAATCTGGCCCTGACTATAAGGGTTTAAACTGGTGACTATCAGGGTCCAAACTCGTGATTATCAGGGTTTAAACTTGAGACTATCAGGGTTTAAACTCGTGATTAGGCCTATAAGGGTTTAAACTCATGATTATAAGGGTTTAAACTCATGATTATAAGGGTTCAAAAGTTGGACTATCTGTATCAGGGTTTAAATTATCTTGACGACAATCCAAAATGCATACTATTAATATTAATCTTGTTGAAAACAAGTCACTGAACTGTGTAGAATAGAAAGTGTGTCCACTTCCTGTTGTGCTCGTGACAGTCTCCGTGGTACAAGCACCTGATGCTCTGGATAGCCCCTCGGATCTTCACTTTGTACCGTTATGTTTCGACTGGAGGTCAAGCCGGAGATTCCTGGGTCACTTTGAGTCAACGTTCCACGGCGCGCCTCTGAACCTCGGGCTGGTCCTACGTGTAAATAGGCGAAGTGAAGTGGTATTAGTGTACAACCAAGTTTTCAGTTGGAGTTGGAACTACTTTGTGTTTTGACTGAACCAATACATTTGTTCATCTTCTCAGAAACTCACATGCTAACAAGGTCTTAATGGTTTTTGTTTTGTATTGCTTTAGTTCAAGAATATCACTTTAAAATTTTTTTTATACTATATAGATTTTCTACTGTGAAACCTGATAAAGCAGGAGATCGGAGCCAAAAGTATTTGAAACAGTTTAGCATTGTTTCATTAGAATAGGACATTTTAGATCCTATACCTCGATCCTCGCAAGTGTGCTACCGGTTTTGTTTTCTTCGAAACGGGTCATTGTGAAGATCTTTTATTCAACTCATAACAGGTATATGTATGCCTCCAATTCAGATCTAAGTAAAGTCCTGCAGTTATAGTCTTGGTGGGAATGTGTGGTTTGGGTAACTCTAATAAAGCCTCGATTCTAATGCCGAACTACATCAATAATTTGAAATGTTACATTGTTTTTGTTAGGCAGCACCTACACTTTCTCCCCCCCTCCCCCCACTCCATTTGTCTACAAAGTAGATTGGACCAAAACACATTGAGAATGCATGAACAATGCAATACATAAATGAATTAATATTTCTACTAGATAGATTAACAATAAGCTGTTGTTTACGTTGTTCAATAGGAAACAAAAAAATGTGAAATCATTGTTCACCCCCCCCCCCCCACCTCCAAAGGAACATTACCAACCATTTTTAAATCATCATGTAGAAGGGTTGTTTCAATCTAAATATGACTTTAGAGGAAAATAAAATTTAATAAAAGTGGTTTATTACAAAATGGAAAGAATACGAAATGTGTCAGCTCAGAATGTGACGAAATATATAGGTCACAGTTGGGTCTGCGTAGCCCGGAAAGAATTGCACTCTTTAGTATTTACAAAAAAAAAAACGTTAAATGGCAAAGCCAAATACAAATGTATTGAAACAACAATTAATTGTTTTACTATATGTTTTATATTACAAACACCTAAGATTATTTTCGTACGTAATAAAATATATCTTCTACAACTAGGATCAAATAGCAAATAAATGTCACAATATATACAAACAACGTCAAATCACAGCTTTCATGACAAATGCAAATGTTATAAACCACAATTCAACGTTATGCCATATAGTTGTGTTGTGTCTCTCATAACCATTACTTTGGGTTTGTAAACAAATACAACTCATCCACAACGTGTGTGTTCATTCAAATAAAATACTTCAGTGTCCAAACATGTTAACATACAGATAATCTAGTCCACAAATATGTGTACATACAGATAATCTAGTCCACAAATATGTGTACATACAGATAATCTAGTCCACAAATATGTGTACATACAGATAATCTAGTCCACAAATATGTGTACATACAGATCATCTAGTCCACAAATATGTGTACATACAGATAATCTAGTCCACAAATGTGTACATACAGATAATCTAGTCCACAAATATGTGTACATAGAGACAATCTAGTCCACAAATATGTATACATACAGATAATCTAGTCCACAAATATGTGTACATACAGATAATCTTGTCCACAAACATGTGTACATACAGATAATCTAGTCTACAAACAAATGTTCCACAAACAAATGTTCCACAAACAAATGTTCTTATGCCATATCAAATGTCCTATGTTACATTCTGTTAGAAGGATGCTACAAGTGGGATGATGAAAGAGCGTAGAACTTAGTGGCCTGGCAGGTTTGAGCAATGCATCAATTCAGTTGTCAGTTGAGGTGTGACATTTTGAGATTGCGGTTCCAGTTTAAATTGTGTGTGTGTTTTCAAGTTTGTTTTTATTAACAAACTCCAGAGAGAACATTTTTCCCAATGATGTAAAGTAAATCTCATTGTTTTAAGAATATAAAATTCGCTTATCTCGATTGTTAGAGATTGTTAAAAACTAAAGACACCTTGTTAAAAAAAATGGAAAAAAAAATTTGCGAAATGTTAAATAGGCCTATATTAGAAAGGAAAAAATACTTGATAGAGCTGACGTTTACATGGAGACTTGATCCGGGCTCGTTCATCAAGAGAAGTAAATTTAGTTTTCAGGCGCATCCTGCTTTGTACTGAACAGAAAAACAACAGGATCAATCTGGTCAATGTCTCAGGTAGGAGACGAAAAAAAAACACTCTATTTCATCTTCCCTTTTGTTACCACGATAAGTGCGTACTAACTGTACTTTTAGATCTAGTTGATATTGTTATATTTGTTCATTTATTTTTACAATTTTATGATAAGACGACATACGTTTGACATGTTTGAAACTTAAGATTATCATATGGCATTATGAAGTGATGTATAACTTAATGTATATGGTATAATGAAGTGATGTATATCTTAATGTATATGGCATAATGAAGTGATGTATAACTTAACGTATAGGGCATAATGAAGTGATGTAGAACTTAATGTTTATGGCATAATGAAGTGATGTAGAACTTAATGTATATTGCATAATGAAGTGATGTATAACTTAATGTATATGGCATGATGAAGTGATGTAGAACTTAATGTATAAGAAAAAATGAAGTGATGTATAACTTAATGTATAAGGCATAATGAAGTGATGTAGAACTTAATGTATATGGCATAATGAAGTGATGTATAACTTAATAATGTATATGGTAAATGAAGTGATGTAGAACTTAATATATATTGCATAATGAAGTGATGTATAACTTAATGTATATGGCATGATGAAGTGATGTAGAACTTAATGTATAAGGCATAATGAAGTGATGTAGAACTTAATGTATATGGCATAATGAAGTGATGTAGAACTTAATGTATAAGGCATAATGAAGTGATGTATAACTTAATAATGTATATGGCATAATGAAGTTATGTAGAACTTAATATATATTGCATAATGAAGTGATGTAGAACTTAATGTATATGGCATGATGAAGTGATGTAGAACTTAATGTATATGGTATAATGAAGTGATGTAGAACCTAATGTATAAGGCATAATGAAGTGATGTAGAACTTAATGTATATGGCATAATGAAGTGATGTAGAACTTAATGTATATGGCATAATGAAGTGATGTAGAACTTAATGTATATGGCATAATGAAGTGATATAGAACTTAATGTATATGGCATAATGAAGTGATGTAGAACTTAATGTATATGGCATAATGAAGTGATGTATAACTTAATGTATAAGGCCTAATGAATGTGGAGACAGTCATTACTCCACAAATCGAACACTTTTCTCATGGTGTTACTACTTAACGACTAAAACACTAAACAAAAGTCGACTTGGTCCAACGGTTCCTGTTTAAAGCACTAACGTAGAGCCCCACAATGTCAGACCAACCTCTAGACCTACACACTTTTCATGAGAACTGGGTTCAGCCTGTCGACTTTCAAGAATAATGGGATTTTAACCACATAATTAATTTAACCACACATACAAAAAAAGTTTTTTTTCTTGCATATCTTAAAATCTCCCTTAACTTTTCAAGTGTGTGTGTGTGAGAGTAAGAAAATTTGAATTCGTGTGTAAATTGTATTTCAAAACTGTCAGTTGAAAACAGCAACAAAAAAAATCGCTGTACTGCTGCATACATTCTGTCTATAAATAAATGTATATATATATATATATAACAACGGATGCGTCCAGAAGAATTATGGTGTTGATTGCTCCTTCATAAATCGGGGCAGACTGCTGTGATTGGCCTAATCTGGAGCAGAAATACTTAGGATAAAGTTCACGCATGAGAATGAATTTGTTTTACGAATAGCATATAGAGCAGCTTTATCGATGTCTTAGTGTCTCTCCTCCTGTCTGAGACAGCTTAGCCACTTTGGGTACGAGTGAATTAAAGCGGGACATATCTGGACGATCTCTTGATCTGTATGCGGGCTAGGAGGTATTAAACCCAGTTTCTTGCCAAAGCAATACGGGAGGATTAGTCCTTCCAGATCCATTTCCAATCGGAATTCCTCTTCATCACGACCCTCGATACGTCAAAAGTAAATGGGCAATAGCTGAAGAAGCCGTGACCACGCCAAAGCGATGTGATTAAATTGATAATTGTCCGGCGAACAAGGGAGTTGGTGAATGGCCAAGCTCTTTTTCCTGGCCTCTGGAAGTCCTTCTCTTCTGTGAGGTGTTTAAAGCTGCTGACATAGTTAGATCTAATTGAACAGTTTAAAGCTACTTACATATTTAGATTTAATTGAAAAGTTTAAAGCTGGTTGCAAATTTAGATCTATTCGAAAAAAAAAGGTTCACTTTCAGAAGATAAAAAACTTCTGCAAATTGCAAAATATCCTGAAATCGGATTTTCAATATCTTTTCTACTCTTTGAGATCTAAACGTGACAGACGGCCTGAAAGACCAGACAAAATTAATGTCACCAGGATGACGCACGATATTACCCGGATGTTTTGAAATACAGTATACTAACTGAAGAAAACAGAGACTTAACTGGATAATAATAAAATACAATTGACTTATTGCTATAATTTCTTTTCGTCCAATTAGTCGTTTTTTTCAAATTGTATTAATGTGTTTGTCACCGTAAAACACAGGTCTTAACTTCAAAGAATGGCTATCTACCAGCTTCTATCTAGATTCTAGAACGATCTTAATAAGTTCACAAGAGTTTGATGTCTCAAGTGTTTTACAATGTATTTCTCATGTGGCGGGAATATCAAAAAGCTAAACTCCTTCTCCCCCGTACCGTCTAAGAAACAATTCATCAGGTGAAATTTAGCAGATATTGAACTTCTACAGCTGTCACAGCAGGAAAGTGCTACAAGGAAGGTCAATACAAGCGTTACAAAGACACCCCTTAAGAGTTCTTTCAATGAGTGTTATAATAACATTCAAGACTTGGAAACGCTAGCTCTCGATCGCTCCTCATGGCGTGAATCCATGAACCAAGATACGAGCCAAGAAGATCGGCTGGCATGAAAAAGGTACATAAAAATGCTAAGAAAAGAAGCATGCCCATCTTCAGCAGACCCAACAAACCCATGTCCAGCCTCAGCAGACCCAACTAACCCATGCCCAACCTCAGCAGACCCAACTAACCCATGCCCAGCCTCAGCAGACCCAACTAACCCATGCTATATTTTGGCCTTTTTGTTTTAAAGCGAGGATTGGCCCCGTGACCAACTTCGACTTCATAGGAAATGAGAAATATGCTCATCTTCAACTGGGAAGGAGGAGCAATGTATTCCCAGAACGATACCGGTACACGCTAAACTGAATGATACATATTGGTTTACATTTTAATTTCCTTTTTAGTAGGACGAGTATAAAATGACTGAGTAAATAGAAAGTCGGCATATTTGAATTCGTGTAGATTTTTTTACCTGACAATACGTAGGCCTTACATGTCTGTTAAAAAGGGGGGGGGGGGTGAGGATGAGCTGTAAAGCGCTTGGTTTATGAACACCTTCTAAGAATCACGAGTGATTTTGGACTTCTGGATTTTTGAGACGCCTAGTTAGCTAAGTCCGCCCAAATGTAATGCGTATCTAATAAACGCTTGGGAAGTAAAGCCAGTTGGTCGTTGTGCTGGCCCTATGACACTCTCGTTAACCTTTGGCCATAGAAACACGATTATTACATCATCTGTCCCCATAGATCGAGAGGTCTAAAAGGGCTGCCTTTACTATGGATGAATGTATTTCGGTCTGTGTATATTTGTCTGATATTTTGTAACAATGACGCATTATTATTATAAAATGTAAATAAAGATGACTGTAAAATGTTTACACAGGAAATACTCATTAATCTTCTTACTCGAAGACAAGCTTTATTATTATAGTAGTCTAACCTCGTCACGTGTCTTCAGGTCTGTTAAATAATAAGTGGCCATCTCTTGGTAGTTTTCAAGACTGATCAACGGTTTATTGGGATATTATTTAGCCAGCACAATGGCCAATCGTCATTACTATACCCGAGACCAGGTTCTCATTAGCCCCTAAATGAATTCAAAGACTTCAGATATAAAATTCGAATGACAATTCCTTCCACCTTCTTCAGGACTCGAACCCTTGACATTTCCATTTTCTTTTGCGCATTTTTTTGTTAGTTGTAAGTTCTAAGTGATCTTTTGGTTAATTATTTGCTTGTCGCAATGCTTGTTCAAATGTGAGGACAGGTATATTAAATGGAACAGTCTTAGAACATAAGTTTATTGTCATGAATATTCCACAAAATACTTTAACATGTCATTAGCTTGAATGTCCCTTCCAATAGTCCCATCTGTCTCTCTGTCTATCTATCTTTATCTATCTATCTAACTATCTATCTACCTATTTATCTGTCTCTATATTTTTCGTCTGGCCTACATTCTGATTGTCTACCTCTAATTAGGGCCTATCTGTTTGGTTTTTCTATCGTTTCGCTAGTTCTTGCTTAACAAAACTTCTCACAACTCCCTAGATCTAGAGCTCTTTAGATTAAATGACAATAACACTGTAGGTAAAACCTAATGTTTATATCTGTTCAGGATGTTGCTATATCTGGAAAAAAAACTGATCATGTTACACTTTACGTATCTAGATCTTAGTGTCTGATCTAAGAATATCTCGACTTTGTTGTTGTTGTGTTTGTACAGGGGCAGCTCTTTGGACCAGACACAGAATATGTCAAAGAGGATTTACTTGGTATAAAGTTATACGTCATAAGGGCATGCCACAACCCAACAAAACGTTGCAGATAATTAAACAGCATAATTACAGCAGTAACAAAAGACTAATTCACATAATAGTGAACAAATAGATGCTATCTTACTAGATTTTTCTAAGGCTTTTGACAAAGTTCACCACCATAGTTTGCTTAAAAAATTAAAATATTTTGGCATTAATGGTCCACTGCATCAGTGGATTAAAGATTTTTGATAGGGAGAGAACAAACTGTAATAATAAATGGCTCTAAATCAACACCGATAACAGTAAACTCAGGTGTACCTCAAGGAACAGTCTTGGGTCCACTACTATTTTTAATTTACTTAAATGATTAACCAAATTGCATTACTTCAGGAACAAAAGACAGATTATTTGCAGACGATTGCATAATATATAGAACAATAAAAACAACACAAGACACAGATATTTTACAAAGAGAATTAGATGAATTACAGAAATGGGAATCAAATTGGAGCATGTCTTTCCACCCAGAAAAATGTCAGCTATTAAGAGTAACTAAAAAATAAAACAAATTAATTCCACTTATCTTATTCATGGCAAACCAGTAACACAGACTAAAAGCGCAAAATACCTAGGTTTTATAATAAATGAAAAACTGTCATGGAATCCACATATTGATGAAACTATTAAAAAATCAAACAAAGCATTAGGATTTATTAAAAGAAATTTCTATAAATCAAATAAGAACATAAAACTAAAATGTTATTTAACCTTGGTTAGGCCAATAATAGAATATGCATCCTCCGTTTGGGACCCCTCAACTCAAGAAAACATTAAGAAACTGGAACAGACACAAAATAGAGCAGTGAGATTCATAACAAACGAATATTCACATTTGACTAGAGTAACACCTTTAGTAAAATCACTAAATTTAGAAAGCCTTCAGGACAGAAGACTCAAAAGTAAAGAAGAAATCATACATATGCCAGGACAAATTTGTACAAATACTCCTTCTTCCCTAGTGCTATTAGAGCATGGAATGGGTTGCCTGAGCTAGCCATGAAAACCAGTGACTTGGCAGAGTTTAAGTCATTGGTTAATATGCATGACTAAATGCATGACGTTTAGGACGTAATCGTCTTCTTTTTTGAAGTAACGTCTGTATTAGATAAGATAAGATAAGATAGGGCATAAACAGGTTATTTTGGCTGTTAGTTATTTCTGTGAGGTGAAAATAATGCTTTACTTTTCATTTCAGACATTTCGCGATAAACAGTATTAGTACACAGCGATAACATCATTTGCATGAATGTTACATTGTCTAAGAGCAGTCATAAGTCTTACAAGTCAATTTGTCTTCTTTCTCATTCACGTTTTTTAACTCATACATCATTATTATCATTTTTGCTTTCGATTCCTCATGGAACTTTGGTAAAAAACACAACGCCACTCTCCACGGTGTCTTGCTGTTTTTTTTTAATGTCTTCCCAGCTCTTTCCTGTGTTTTAACTCATACATGAATGTTAAATTGTCTTACAGATATCATTACTTAAGAATGTATTCTACGTTATTCTAAATCAGTCATGATCCATACAAGTATTCAAGTAGTCATACCTCATACAAGTTGGCCCCTATGTTTCATTGTCTTATAGAAGTGGGATACATGCTGACTTGAGAAATGTTTTTTTTTTTATTAAAACCAAAGAGAATTTTAAAACAATGCTTTTTTTTGTGTGTGAAGAAGAAATAAATAAAACAAAAATCTTCAAAACTTTTTTTTATCATTTAGGTTTAAATGATTAGAATAAAGAAAAGTAGACAGAATATTATATTAATGTGAATAGATCAATGTGCGATTGTCGGAAACCTTTTTCAAGCTTAACATTTAAAAAAAAACATTGAGTACATACAGAGTACATACAGAGTACAATCATGAACAAGGTTACAAAGACAGTTTGTGTGGAAACGCAAACTCAAAATAGGCCCCTGAAGTGGTCCGCTCAGGCAGATAAAAAGGCAGGTTTCAATATTTTCAGAAAGAATATCCGAAACTAGAAACTACAAACTATCAACACATACAGCCATATCTACATCGATACAAAGGAAGAGAAATGCTATTGTATTGTTAGTTCAATAAACGATTTGATACCACTGGATACGGAGATTTATTAATGTTATTATTATTATTAATATTCATATGTATTCGATAAGCTGATAGCTATGAAGATATAGTTAAATCCTAAGTGTCATTTACAAAGACCGCATCACGAATACAGATTTTAGAAACAGGATTAATACAGCAATTGGACCACACGTAAATTCAAACTCTATGACCAATTCACAAGGTCCTCAGGGCTCACAAAGACCTTTCTTCAGGGAACAGTACCAGGAAGAAGATGAGAAGACTGAGAAAGCGATAATATGAGAACATCAAAGAATGGACGGGCCTGTCAGTAGATGAAATTCTATCAAAAGCAATGGACAAGGAGGAATGGAAAAAGAGGGTAGAGAGATCTTATGTGGTGCCCCAATGGTCCAACAGACTAAGGGATAGGTGAATGTGAAGTTAAATATGAACCTAGCCTAACTGATTTTATTGAAAGATTATTTTAATTGATCTAATTGTTTTGTAAAGGGCCGATCTCGCATACAAAGCCTCAAAATATATAACTCTTCCCAAAAAAGAAATACTTTTCCCTTTAGTTTATCACTGTAAATGTATTCATGTCTATAATATGAAACGCTGCTTATTAATTGTTGTTTTAAATTAAATTCCATTTGTATGTATACTAAATAGATTTTTTTTCTCTTTAAAAATAAAAATAAACTTTTTATTATGGACTCAGATTACTTAACTTAGTAATACAATTACAATTAGTACTATTATTTATTTTCACAAAAAAAAAAAAAAAAAACAATTTGCATAGATGTGTTAAAAACATAATAGATAGTAATTTCCCTTACTAAAGTCTCCCGCGTTTGTTACTCTAGTGAATAGTTGTCAAAATGGTGTATTTTTATGAAAAAAACTGCTTACATATTTTATTTAAAAAAATAATGTTTTCGCTTTCAGAATAGAAACACGTATCCTTTGCATCAGAACTTTGAATGGTCTAAGACTCTATGATATCATGATGTCGGATTTTCAATATCTTTTCTAGTTTACGAGATCTAAACGGGAGGGACGGACGGACGGACAGACCATTCAAAACTACTAGCGTCTTTTCCCCTTCCAGGGCCGCTAAACAAATATTTTTTATTAGAAACGATGAACAAAGATTTACATTTATTTTACTTAAAATAATTTGATAAAAAAAAACTTTTTGAGAACTATTGCTCTACTGTAAAGTAGAAGCTACCCATAAACATCTGAGAAGGCTAGAGAATGTAGCTAAACAAATAACAGCTCCGTCAAATGCTTAGTCGCATATATATGTGTAGATCTATCTCTAGATCTATCTCTATCTATATATGTCTCAAAGACGATGTAAACAGGATGCATTTGTGCCTAACATTCAATGGATTAGTAAACAATGAAAAAAATGGAATGACATGCTGTTTGAAAAATACAAAAGGCAGTTCACTAGAGTGAATAAATTATTTCTCAGCAATTGGTAAAATAAGATATATAATTTGATCCAATCATAGTCAACATTACGTCTAAAAGACATAGCTATTGGCTGGATTAACTACTTTGTTGTGATGCCTCAATGACCTTATCATTGGCTGGATTGACCAATCATCTCTGATGCCCTAACGACCATAGACTGGACTGACAACGCAGTACAAAGACTTATAAGGGATTTGTAATTTTCATGTGCATGACACACATTTTTTTTATACTGCATGTAAATATGTTTGTTAAGAAAAGGGTCAAAGGTCAGAACTCTAGATTCAAGTTCAAGGGGTCATTTATTTAGAGTTGAGGACATTCACCGGTGAATACAAGGAACCTTTATTATAATGAAATAAACATTGGAACTTTCAACACACAATGTGTCTCAATCAGATATAGATATTTTTTAAATAGGTTGAGCGGTTAAGTGCGTTGCTTCCAAACCGGAGGTCCTGGGTTCGAATTCTGGTGAAGACTGGGATTTTTAATTACGGGATCTCTGAGTCCACCTAGCTCTAATGGCTAACTAACATAAGTTGGAGAAAAGTAACGGCTGTTGGTCGTTGTGCTGATCACATGACACCCTCGTTAAACGTGGGCCACAGAAACAGGTGACCTTACATCATCTGCCTATAGACCGCAAGGTCTCAAAGAGGAACTTTATTATATACTAGGCGACCGGCGGCATATTATACGCTATTTTGCAGGGCCGGTCTTAGGTGACGGGTGAATACAAAGTAGATTACTTGTTTTCTTTCCATGACTTCTTGGTCACAATGGCTAAGTGGGGTAACTCTTGTTCGTCCGACTTGCAGAAATACAAGAGTGATCTTTCCATTACTTAGTGTTCAAACTCTTGAACCATGAAGATAATTATATATATAGATAAAATCCTTAGCCCTACCTAACACATCACTGCTTATCATACTAACGTCCTCACGTTAAAAAAAAAAAAACAACGAAAATTTAACCTGTTATTAGTTACCATGTATCTAAACAACTAAGCACCACCGAAATGGCAGCAGTTAAATTCTACGAAAACTTATTTCTATTGTTTTCGCAATTGCTTATACCAAACGTTTTTATACAAATGTTTAATAGTTCAAAATTGTTCTTCCACTTTAAACACTTATCAACACTATATGGTGCGTAGCTTTCTTTCTATCCAGTTTTTTAATGTTTATATTCTCTTTTTGTTTTCCCTTACGGTTTGGACACAATAAAACCAAGTAATATCTACAGAATAACTGTAGGAAGACGCGTGTGTATAGATAAATTTAGAGTATGAAATTTGTAGCATTTAAAACATTCAATATATATAAAAACAAATTCAGTGAATATGAGGGACTGTTAAATGGATTATAATACGGTTCGTGTTTTTCACAGCCAGAGGCTACATCTATAGACAATATGGCCACCTTCAGTCGTGAAGCGACTATGGATCTTCACATAGAAATGAGATGAAGCCTGAGCATTAGCTATGGTCGGAACGATGTCTCCCATACAGTAGTTTACCCCTCTTCACGCAGCTCATGTGTCCAAAGCAACGCAGAAAAAAACTGCTTGCATATTTAATTTAAAAGTTAAACCGTTCGATTAAAAAAAATTCAATATCTTTTCTAGTTTCTGTGACTAAACGGGACAGACGGACAGACAGTCCACACAAAACTAATAGCGCCTTTTCCCCTTTCGTGGGCCGTTCATATAGGTAGTAAAGTATTTTAATTAGAGTGATAACTACAATGACAATGTAGCACATTTAGGGGGCCTTGAAAAAAAATTGACTAGTTCCGCCCCTTCCCTTTTTTGTCATGAGGTCGCACCCTTCCCCATGAGAGGATCTCAAGACCCCCTAGCACCACTGATTGAGAAACGCTGAAGTAACTGAATAAATCTAAATTAATAATAATAATAATAATATTTAATGTCCGTAAGGAAATTTGTCTTACAATTTGTGCATTACACCAAACAAAACATTGTAACTATAAAAAAACAAAATGTACATTCATACCAGACTCGCTCGTAATTTACATGTGAAAAGTTTATTATAGAACAATATAATCATTACATTAAGACTAAAGCATTCGTTTCATTATTTACAAAGCTTAAATCAACTCACTGTGTCAGTCTCTCTGTGTGTCAAAAGTTTGTACACATTATTTCTCTGACACCCAATCTCAGATCAAGCTATTATTACAATTATTTCTTTTACCTGACAACACAAGAATCAATGAAATAAAAACAACCAATAATTTAATAAACTATTGGTAATAAATTATTTTGGTTGGTATCTCAAACAAGGGAAAGAAATAGTACTTGACTGAAGTGGTAGTATAAGCTTAATTAGTCCCCTTTATATTAGCTTGTCGACTGAGTGAACACAAACTTGAAATAGAAACAATAGATAACTAGACAATCTTCCATGTTCGTAGACTTTTCGCTAGCAGATTGGTTACCGCATTAGATTGAGAATCCTGAGGAGTCTTAAGCTCACAAGTTCGAATTCAGGTCGTTCCCTTTTTTTTGTAAATACATTTCAATAGCGATCACCCAGCTATCCCATTCTTTCTACCCTTTGCAACTGGTCCAGACAAGTGATAAGATCATAGCGTATTGATAAATCTATAAGCATGAAATTGCGCTTAACAAAGACAATTGGTAAAAAAAGTATTTCTAATCGCACAGATTTTTTATTGCTAGTCTAGATCTATTACAAACTTAATTACATGACTGATCCAAACTGATTGATACACTGTCACTTACTACTAAGTTAATATAAGCTTGTTTTGTTTTTTTTAAAAGTATTTTTGCATTTTGCTTGTTTTTTGTGGAACTTTTCTAGCTCCTCATATCTCTGGACGTGCGGTTTGCGCGCTGGACTGTCGTTCGGATTTATCGACGGTCGAGGGTTCAAACCCTGCCCGCTCCCATCCCCCGTCGTCCTGCGGGAGGTTTGTTGGACTAGGAAGTAAACTATCTTCAACTTTGAAGAAACATCCGAAACATGTAAAAACATTTTACAAACATTTTACAAGTAGAAATTTATCAAGAGACTTTTATTTTTACGCAAATATGGGTATCTGGGTGGTTGACGCTGTTTTCACTGTAATAATTTCAGATATTTCGGGCAAAACTAGTTTCTCCACTTCTCAGATTTGGTTTAGACTCGGAGGAATATTTTTTATCCTATTCAATGTACCGATAATATTAATTTCTAATTGTCCTCTTTCAAATATTAGTTAAATTCCAAACACTCATTAGTGAGTCACAAACACATTTGTCATGCTACACATTAGACCTACACACCTACCTACACACTTACCAACAAACTAAGCCTACACACTTACCTACTCTATCTAGGTTAGGGGACCCACCATCATTTTCTTGAACCGTGGGCCAAACATAATGGTAACTATGGCAACTATGGTTCTCTCCATTTTCCTGTCGTGACATCACTATGACGTAGTTACCGGTTGACTTGCAACCACTAGGAACAGGATTCTATGACTTAATACCTGGGATCCCGCCCCCTCCTCTTGCTCAGCCTCATTTGTCACACGTCAACTCACGTCATCAACAACGCCTTCCAAGAAGACAATTGTTACCCCCCCCCCCTTTTTTTCCCAAATGAGAGAAACGATGGGCAAAGAAAGAAACAGTGTAGGGCTGCCTACAGAATAATGCCTTCTGGGCAAAGAAAGAAACAGTGTAGGGCTGCCTACAGAATAATGCCTTCTGGGCAAAGAAAGAAACAGTGTAGGGCTGCCTACAGAATAATGCCTTCTGGGCAAAGAAAGAAACAGTGTAGGGCTGCCTACAGAATAATGCCTTCTGGGCAAAGAAAGAAACACTGTAGGGCTGCCTACAGAATAATGCCTTCTGGGTAAATAAAGAAACAGTGTAGGGCTGCCTACAGAATAATGCCTTCTGGGTAAAAAAAGAAACACTGTACAATAAAATGCAATCTAGGCAGAGAAAAAACTCTGGGCAGAGAAGCACTGTACTGAAAAATATATTATGGGCAGAGAATGACGCTATGCAAAAAAAAAAAACTGTCTCAACATTGGTGAATGGGCCTACTCTACCCAAGAGAAATAAGATAAGCTAGGCGGCACTCTATTCGTCTCACCAAAAGTTTCAAATATATGAGTCCTCAATTCTGTATCGTCTGTCATACTGTGAGTAGGATTCTCTAATTCGTTTCTAAAACTTGGTAAGAAATAGTTCAAGATGTTACTAAATAGAGGTGTTGTTTTTTTTTTTTTCAAAAATATGTATATCTAATTTTAAAACACATAACTCATGCACTTCAGAGAGAGAGAGAGAGAGAGAGAGAGAGAGACCAAGAAAATAGAGAGAGCCTTGAATGTTAACAGAATAGATCTAGATATTTTCGTTTGAAATGGAAGTCTTAAAGTATTCCCGTACAATGTCACACACGCTGTAACGAACACTGGGGATTCTGTAACAGTTATTGACCTCTAAGGAGCCACGATGTACTGACCAAACTACGTATTGGAGACATTGTTTTTCTTGTTTGCCACTTGTTGTGATCAAAACAGAGTCACGTGACACGGTGTTCTTGGTGAATTTCCATATTTACATAAAACTGCAGACGATCAGGTCCCGGATCTCCCTCCGCCTCCCCCCCCCCCTCAACGAGTGTTTTTGAATGGCCTCATTCTAAGTGAATGTTGGAAGGAAGACAAATTTTAAAAAAAAGATTTACTCACAGCTCTCACACACACATGCTCACGCCACTTGTAAAAAAAAGGTATTCTTTTCATCCTTAGCCAAAATATACTGAGCCCAGCGGAAGTTATCACTAACAGGAAAAGGGGCAAAGGCTAGAAGCTTGAGCCTAAACCAGTAAGCTCGTTAGCCTTGGCTGGCTACCCACCTAGGAGAAGGAATACCCAGAATCCAAATCTCGGCTGCCTTAAGGATATACCTAAACATGGGAAAATGTTTAGGGAAAAATCCCTGAAACAAAATCAGCAGCTGGTGACCCTTTGGCCACTTGCAGCGCACAGTGCTACATCCTGACAGTGCTACATCCTGACAGAAACTGCGATATTACTGATCCAGAACTGTAGCAGATATTTGCCATTCCTTGGGACTCACCAGCTGCGTGGAGTGAGGGGAACTGATGTGTGGGCGACATCATTCTGATCATAGCAGATGCTAAGGGGTTACAATCAAGCCTTAACCTTAAAAAACTGGAGATGACACTCCAGCTTCGCCTTTGGTGTCGGCAAAACACGGGAAGTGGCGGTTACAGGTTCTAAGATGCACTGCTCCATAGGCGTAGAGCAGAGCTCCAGGGGTCGCTTTCGTAGGTGGGAGGGATTCTAGGATTCCTCGGATAGCGATCACCTGCCTTGTGTTAGGCAGCCCCCAGTCAAAAAGGTTTAGTACCGTTGTGCCCGTTTTCCTCGTTTGATAAACAGGCACTCAACCGAACACCGATGTACCAGTTAAGAAGAAAAAAAGGATCTCCACTCTTAAACCTGGCACCTGAATGCTAGAAGATCTGAGTTACTAAAACGATGGTAGACATAGCTGTCTTTAGAAACTCGCTTAGCTGACTCTGGTTCAATCAAAGATAAAGACTACACCTTCTTCTGGCAAGGCAGAGCAGAAAGTGAAGTATAGGATCACGGTGTTGGTTGTAGAAGAACACACTGCTGGACACGGTAGAGCTGACGTGCAATGGTTCAGAAAGACTCATGTCACAAATCTATTGGACACGTGACTTTTGATAAATGCCTATACTCCTACGCTGAGCACTACACCAGAAATACATATTCTATGAAAAGCCTATCGACAGGGGCGTAACTAGGGATTTGGGGGCCCGGGGGGATTGACCTCTTTGGGGGCCCCTTACATTTTGACATTCGACAAATGACATGAGATAATGTACGCAAAAATATATACGCCCCAAATCCAATTGGTTCAGTATATCAGTAAACTTAACAAAAAGTAATCAAGACTCTTTTAATGAATAATACCGTTGTTTATTAGTTAAATAATGCAGAAGTGAAAAATCTAAATTGATATCGCTTCACGTCGTGCATTCTGTGCAGCGAAGACATTTATAACATCAACTACATCGATACTTTTTAGTATTTGTGACTTCACTAACATTAAAGCCATGATAAGCCTTTCTTGTGTCATTGTGCTCCTGAGATAGCTTTGATGAACTTGAGCTTTGAGAATGATCTCTCACATGACGTAATGGAAGTGGCCTGAGTTAGCGGTATTCGGAGGAGGTTGCAAAGTTTGAGCACACGTAATTACCATATAAAGCCTGTTTCCTCAATGTCTATTGGTGGTTGTATTACTGATTTGTTGATGAAAAGTGCTCGTGCATCAATGACATCATTGAAAAAGCGATTTGCCATTTATTTGATCCTACAAACAGGAAGAGTAGCACAGTTTGTCATAAGCGGGTCTTAATCTAACAGGTGTCTTGGTTCAAGAAAAAACCCAAAGGTATCCATTTTCTTTCCAACCTCTGAAATCTGCTCTTCATCTCCATATGAAATCTGTCCAGCACTTCTGTCGCAACACGTTTGAATTGCAGTTCTATTGACAGTCCTACATTATAACTCAACTTCCCATCAAGTCTTTTCTTCTTCTGGTTGTTTTGATTACAGGGAATCCAACTACCTTCTTTTGCTTTTTCGATGGATTGGTTTTTTGTCAGTTTCTCATCATTTTGCAGAAAGCATGAAAGGGTACTAATTTCTTTAGCAGCTTCCCGTATATGCAGTCCAGACTTTTGTAGTTTCTTTTGAACTATATTAATTGGGCGCAAGAGCTTTGACCAGAATTCAAGATAGGCAAAAAATTCTTAATTTTCCACTGCATGAAGAAGATTCTGTGCTAATATTATATGGTATTACGTCTTTGTTGGTTGTTTATGTTTTGTGCGCAAGAAAAAGGATTCAGAAAATACAAAAGTGGGAAAGATCCATATCTCGTTATGCTCGAGTATAGAAATACTCCGATAAGTGGACTGCCGTATTCACCATCACAACTGCTAACGAGTAGAAGACTAAGGGAATCATTCCAACTGATCCCAAACTATTGAAACCATCGGTAGCTGAAAATGCAGAGACATTACTCAACGAACGACAGATGAAAAGCAAAGTGAAATACAATGCAAAAGCAAGACTACCTAAAGATTATACTGTCGGAGAGTTCGTCTAGGTCAAACATGGCAGAAAGCAGTTGTCATAAAAAAACATTCAGCACCCAGATCGTACATCATAAAGACAAACGGAAAAACATACAGAAGAAATCAACGCTTTTCTTTTTGAATAAGAGTTTCGATGAAGACATCTCTGGGTACTATGATACCGATGAAGACAATGAACTGCAAACTGTTGGAACAAACGAAACTGACAGTTATAGACCAACGTCTAGAGAACTTGTTGTGCCAGTCAAGACAACCAGACGTGGACGAATTGTTTAAGTTCCTAGTAGACAGGGCCGGCCTTAGGCCACTGCAGCCTATGCGGTGGCAGTGGGCCCCGCGCTTTTATTCGTGGCAACAAAGTTTAAAATGTAAAACTAACTTTTAAAAAACTTGATCTCTGTGGGAATTTTTTTTTTTAAATGTCAACAAAGTCAACGTACTGATAGACCTAGATCTAGGTTTAGTCTTTGTGCTAAATTTAATCCATAAATGTTGAAAAAAAAAAAGACACCCGTTGACACTATTTGTCAATCAAATAAATTAATTTATGTATTTACAATAAATTTCGGACACCCATTTTGGGGCCCCCCTAAGGTGGGGGCCCGGGGGGATTTTAAAATTCTCCCCCCATCCCCCCCCCTTAGTTACGCCACTGCCTATCGACTTCTCTCAATGAACAGGTTATCTTTCTTGACGATCCCTTTTAGTGGGACAGCTGTATTGTACGTTTTGATGTCGGAAAAATAAATAAAAATGGACTAGCTCTACTCGATGTCTGCTCACTGCCATTCCCTGTGCATCACTAATACCTACTTCAAGACCAAACCACAGCACACAGTAACATGGCAGCACCCTCGCTCCAAACATCGGCACCAACTAGATATAATCATAGTAAGACACTAATAAAGAATAAAACATCAACAACAGTTTTTTATTTTACAACAACGATTCCTTAATTGTAAAGTTTACAACAGTGAGGACTACTAAGAATGGCCAGTACACCCTAAAGGACAACAATTACAAAAAAGACCTATGTAAATATACAATACCATTGTAGATCTGTGGGCTAGAGTCCCTAGACTAAGAGATGACAGAGAATTAGATCTGTTAGTTTATTTAGATATGGATTGATTATTGATATTGATTAAACTCAGTGGAGTTTGATTTAATGATATGTTGTGACACGGTTACTGTGTGGTCAACCGTGACACACGGTCAAGTGTTGGTTATCGAGAGTTAGGGGACTTGGGGGAAGTGACGAGTGTGTAAACAAGAAGAGAGGAAGTCAGCTAGCGAAGTAAGAGATCTGTATAGAATGTCTGCCGTGTTTAGATGTTACGTTGAAATGTTACACAATTAAAAGACACTTTCAACGTAAAAGGACTTGTTTCTTCATATGATACAATGATTAAGTGTTTTGATACGTAGAAATGTTATTAACATCAGATGAAAACAGACAAAAATAGCCAGTCAAACGAGCACATCTTGAAAATAAACTGCAAATAATAACAGAAACCCAAGGAAATAGTCAAATAAATAAACGAAGTGGTCAACGTGGCAAGTCAAACTTACTGTCGCACTTTCTGGAGACTTGTGAAAAATGTTAACAAGGGAGATATACTTGTCAAGCACCTTAAAGGCTTGGGTCTAGTAAGGGGGGGGGCAGGCTTGGGTCTAGTAGTGTGGGGGGGGGGGGAGGAGCGGGGGGGCTGAGTAGGATGAGACGAGGAAGAAGAGTGCGCCGTAATGGATTTGGCATTCCATCTCAATCTGACCTGTGACCTTTCTTCATCTACACGCAAACACGCGCCTATGACACGCCGCGATATTTTGTTTCGAAAAAACAGAATCCATCCAGGAGAGGTTATAGTTTTTTTTTAAATGTTTAACTGTTTTCTCATCACAAATGCAGATGTACTCACATCACAAAATAAAAAGGTTCATTGCAGATGTACTGACATCCCTTAATGAAAGGTAACTTTCAAGTAAATCTGGATGGAAGTGGGTCTCTCAATAAAAAAAAAATACTTACAAGAACTAGAGTAATATTTGAGTTGCCAACATTTCAATTCTCTTGTGTCAGCTCTGAGTGTGTCTATACGTCACGTGCGGCGGGTTTAGAGCTAGTTAGGCCTAATAGATTTAATAGATTTTATTCCTTTGTGGATTCATCTTCTAGAAAGATGGTAGTGTCCATCACTCTCTCTCTCTCTTTCTCACACATACACACACTGTCCATTATGCAGACGCAACTAAAGTTGCTGTCGACTGGAGTATCAATTAGATGTCAGAAGAAGATAGGGAAGATGTAAGATCCCCAGGAGAAACTAGGTGTCAGAAGATAGGTGTGAGCTTGCGCTCCCAGAGCTATTTTCATATGTAATTTTAGCTATTTTTATATGTAATTTTATTTTTCTACTTGTAAAGGTTAGAGCTATTTTCATGTATTCTATTTTGTATAGGCTAGCGCCAGAATATATATTTGTACTTCCGCTTTTTGTTATATGGGTTTGGGCGGGTAGTATAAATAGTTAAATTCAGGCTACATCCTGTACAGTTGACCAGCGGTCAGTAAAGTATATCGCTGTCTGTGTGACAGTTGATGATCTTAGTGATCCGGCGTATGATTATTTAATCATTGCTATATTTCTTTACCTGGGACGGCCTGTAAGTTTATACCTATTTTATATTTTCTTCTACTAGATCTATGTCACACTATGTGTAAATATGCTAGATATATTTTAATTTAGTTGTTTTATTTTCTAGTTGGCAGTTCATGTTTTGAGCATGTTGATTTAAAGATGGCGGCGTCCATCAGTCCGCTTTGAGTGTTCTATATCTAATAGAATATATGATTTTGTATTTATAGTTTTGCATTTATGTATTGCATGCTATTATTACTGCTATTGTTACTGCTGAATATAGCTGCTGTTTTAACTGCTGAACATAACTGCTGCTGAATATAACTGCTGTGTTATTGCTGCTTTAAGCTGCTATAACCTCTGCTGCATTTATTACTGCTATTAGTATTGTTATTGCTTCTGTAGATCTAGGGAATCTAGTGAGACTAGTGTTATTTTGATTTTGTTTTAGTTATGGGTTGGTTGTAGTAGTAGGATATTTTAGATCTAGACTAGTTTATTGTAGTGTGTTTGTGTAGATCTAGGTCTAGTGTAGTAGCTGTAGTGATTTAGTTAGATAGTTGGTTTGATCAGTTTGTGTTAGATAGTTGGTTTGGTTAGTTTGTTGGTGTTTGTAGTGGCATAGATTTAGAGGGTTGCTTATAGTGGTTAGTGTATATATTATTTTATTATTGATTTATTTTTGTATATGTAAATAAGGTTTCGTTGTGTTTATTTATCCTTAACTAAAGTTTCGTTATCTTGCTTTCATTTAGTTTAGGTTAGTATGTCTGGTTACTTAGGCGACTCTAGCCCCTTGTTCGTAGACTGAGGTGTCGTAGATTGAGCCCACCCAGTAGCGCTAACATCTGCCTACTGTTATAAAATTTAATGTTGAGCGGAGAAAAAGGTCTCCACTCAGCGCCTCCTGACCTGCTCACATAGGGAAGATCTAAGATCACCCGGAGAAACTAGATGTCAGAAGATAGGGAAGATCTAAGATTACCAAGAGAAACTAGATGTCAGAAGATAGGGAAGATCCTTAGGAGAAACTAGATGTCAGAAGATAGGGAAGATCCTCAGGAGAAACTAGATGTCAGAAGATAGGGAAGATCCCCAGGAGAAATTAGATGTTAGAGGATAGGGAAGATCTAAGATCCCCAGGAGAAATTAGATGTTAGAAGATAAGGAAGATCTAAGATCCCCAGGAGAAACTAGATGTCAGAAGATAGGGAAGATCCAAGATCATCAGGAGAAACTAGATGTCAGAAGATAGGGAAGATCTAAGATCACCTGGTGAAACTAGATGTCAGAAGATAGGAAAGATCTAAGATCACCTGGAGAAACTAGATATCCGAAGATAGGGAAGATCTAAGATCACCTGGAGAAACTAGATGTCAGAAGATAGGGAAGATCTAAGATCACCTGGTGAAACTAGATGTCGGAAGATAGGAAAGATCTAAGATCACCTGGAGAAACTAGATATCCGAAGATAGGGAAGATTTAAGATCACATGGAGAAACTAGATGTCAGAAGATAGAAAAGATCTAAGATCATATGGAGAAACTAGATGTCAGAAGATAGGAAAGATCTAAGATCACCTGGAGAAACTAGATTTCAGAAGATAGGGAAGATCTAAGATCCCCAGGAGAAACCGAATAAGTAATAGACACAAGAATGAATACACATAAAGTTAGAAAAAGAAAACAACGGGGGCATCACAATATGATTTGGCCGGTAGTATGAATGTGTTCTATACACCTCTGAGACAAGATAATTTGGCCGTTAGTTGGATGTGTTCTATACACCTCTGAGACAAGATGATTTGGCCGGTAGTTGAATGTGTTCTATACACCTCTGAGACAAGATGATTTGACTGGTAGTTGGATGTGTTCTATACACCTCTGAGACAAGATAATTTGGCCGGTAGTTGAATGTGTTCTATACACCTCTGAGACAAGATGATTTGACTGGTAGTTGGATGTGTTCTATACACCTCTGAGACAAGATGATTTGACTGGTAGTTGGATGTGTTCTATACACCTCTGAGACAAGATGATTTGACTGGTAGTTGAATGTGTTCTATACACCTCTGAGACAAGATAATTTGACTGGTAGTTGAATGTGTTCTATACACCTCTGAGACAAGATAATTTGGCCGATAGTTGGATGTGTTCTATACACCTCTGAGACAAGATGATTTGACTGGTAGTTGAATGTGTTCTATACACCTCTGAGACAAGATGATTTGACTGGTAGTTGGATGTGTTCTATACACCTCTGAGACAAGATGATTTGACTGGTAGTATGGATATGTTCTATACACCTCTGAGACAAGATAATTTGGCCGATAGTTGGATGTGTTCTATACACCTCTGAGACAAGATGATTTGACTGGTAGTATGGATATGTTCTATACACCTCTGAGACAAGATGATTTGGCCGGTAGTTGGATGTGTTCTATACACCTCTGAGACAAGATGATTTGACTGGTAGTATGGATATGTTCTATACACCTCTGAGACAAGATGATTTGGCCGGTAGTTGAATGTGTTCTATACACCTCTGAGACAAGATGATTTGACTGGTAGTATGGATATGTTCTATACACCTCTGAGACAAGATGATTTGACTGGTAGTATGGATATGTTCTATACACCTCTGAGACAAGATGATTTGGCCGATAGTTGGATGTGTTCTATACACCTCTGAGACAAGATGATTTGGCCGATAGTTGGATGTGTTCTATACACCTCTGAGACAAGATGATTTGACTGGTAGTTGGATGTGTTCTATACACCTCTGAGACAAGATGATTTGACTGGTAGTATGGATATGTTCTATACACCTCTGAGACAAGATGATTTGGCCGGTAGTTGAATGTGTTCTATACACCTCTGAGACAAGATGATTTGACTGGTAGTATGGATATGTTCTATACACCTCTGAGACAAGATGATTTGGCCGATAGTTGGATGTGTTCTATACACCTCTGAGACAAGATGATTTGACTGGTAGTTGGATGTGTTCTATACACCTCTGAGACAAGATGATTTGGCCGATAGTTGGATGTGTTCTATACACCTCTGAGACAAGATGATTTGACTGGTAGTTGGATGTGTTCTATACACCTCTGAGACAAGATGATTTGACTGGTAGTTGGATATGTTCTATACACCTCTGAGACAAGATGATTTGACTGGTAGTTGGATATGTTCTATACACCTCTGAGACAAGATGATTTGACTGGTAGTTGGATATGTTCTATACACCTCTGAGACAAGATGATTTGACTGGTAGTTGGATATGTTCTATACACCTCTGAGACAAGATGATTTGACTGGTAGTTGGATGTGTTCTATACACCTCTGAGACAAGATGATTTGACTGGTAGTTGGATATGTTCTATACACCTCTGAGACAAGATGATTTGACTGGTAGTTGGATGTGTTCTATACACCTCTGAGACAAGATGATTTGGCCGATAGTTGGATGTGTTCTATACACCTCTGAGACAAGATGATTTGACTGGTAGTTGAATGTGTTCTATACACCTCTGAGACAAGATGATTTGACTGGTAGTTGGATGTGTTCTATACACCTCTGAGACAAGATGATTTGGCCGATAGTTGGATGTGTTCTATACACCTCTGAGACAAGATGATTTGACTGGTAGTTGAATGTGTTCTATACACCTCTGAGACAAGATGATTTGACTGGTAGTTGGATGTGTTCTATACACCTCTGAGACAAGATGATTTGACTGGTAGTTGGATGTGTTCTATACACCTCTGAGACAAGATGATTTGGCTGGTAGTTGGATGTGTTCTATACACCTCTGAGACAAGATGATTTGACTGGTAGTTGGATGTGTTCTATACACCTCTGAGACAAGATGATTTGACTGGTAGTATGAATGTGTTCTATACACCTCTGAGACAAGATGATTTGACTGGTAGTTGGATGTGTTCTATACACCTCTGAGACAAGATGATTTGGCCGGTAGTATGGATGTGTTCTATACACCTCTGAGACAAGATGATTTGGCCGGTAGTATGGATATGTTCTATACACCTCTGAGACAAGATGATTTGGCCGGTAGTATGGATATGTTCTATACACCTCTGAGACAAGATGATTTGGCCGGTAGTATGGATATGTTCTATACACCTCTGAGACAAGATAATTTGGCCGATAGTTGGATATGTTCTATACACCTCTGAGACAAGATGATTTGGCCGGTAGTATGGATATGTTCTATACACCTCTGAGACAAGATGATTTGGCCGATAGTTGGATGTGTTCTATACACCTCTGAGACAAGATGATTTGTCTGGTAGTTGGATGTGTTCTATACACCTCTGAGACAAGATGATTTGGCCGATAGTTGGATGTGTTCTATACACCTCTGAGACAAGATGATTTGGCCGATAGTTGGATGTGTTCTATACACCTCTGAGACAAGATGATTTGGCCGATAGTTGGATGTGTTCTATACACCTCTGAGACAAGATGATTTGACTGGTAGTTGGATATGTTCTATACACCTCTGAGACAAGATGATTTGACTGGTAGTTGGATGTGTTCTATACACCTCTGAGACAAGATGATTTGACTGGTAGTTGAATTTGTTCTATACACTTATGGGACTACCCCCCCCCCCCAACCACTAGCGGACCCAGAACTTTGGAGGAAGGGCGATTTTTATATATATATATGAGAATTTAAAAAGCAGCATTTCTCAACCTTCGGTTGTCATGTTGAGGCCTTTCTCTTGCAAGCTTGAGGGTCTGGAGCAGCGCTATATGCTTTCCCAGCTGTGTTCGGGGCGCAGCCCCGACGCCAAAAGCGTTTTCTTGAATTCTTACTGAAGAAACGCATTCTCCTGACATGTACAGCTCATTATTCATCAGTGGTCGCCAAAAGTGTTTTCTTGAATTCTTTACTGCAGAAACGCATTCTCCTGACATCTACAGCTCATTATTTATCAGTGGAGTTTGGAGCGAAGCCAGGACGTCAAAAAAAAACATTTTCTTGCATTTTTCACTGAAGAAACGCATTCTCCTGACTTAAAGCTCTTTATTCATCCTATTAAAAAAGGACCTTTTGAATATATGAATATATAGGCCCTTAATGCATTGCAAATAAAACCGATTTGTTCCATGAAAAGATAAGATACGATAACTATAAGACAAAAAGAAAAAGTATTGGTTTGTCCGATGGAGGAAAGGCAATTGCATGTATCGCCCCTCCCACCTGGTACAACCCTTTTTCATTTTATAATTACTAATGATAAAATTTGAGATTACAGTGTGGTACGACACAATATACAATGGGTTCACATATCAATACGTAGTCTATATTATATAGATATTCAATTAATATTGTTCACAAACTATGATTTCTCCAAAAAAGTATGACCGCCCCCGCCCGCACACACTCAGAGGGTTTAGGTGGGATGCGTAGTAGAGGTATTCGCCCCCCCCCCCCAACTCAGAGGGTTTAGGTGGGATGGGTAGTAGAGGTATTCGCCCCCCCCCACTCAGAGGGTTTAGGTGGGATGGGTAGTAGAGGTATTTGATACCCCCCCACTCAGAGGGTTTAGGTGGGATGGGTAGTAGAGGTATTCGCCCCCCCCCCACTCAGAGGGTTTAGGTGGGATGGGTAGTAGAGGTATTTGATACCCCCCCCCCACTCAGAGGGTTTAGGTGGGATGGGTAGTAGAGGTATTCGCCCCCCCCCCCACTCAGAGGGTTTAGGTGGGATGGGTAGTAGAGGTATTCTCCCCCCCCCCCACTCAGAGGGTTTAGGTGGGATGGGTAGTAGAGGTATTTGCCCCCCCCCACTCAGAGGGTTTAGGTGGGATGGGTAGTAGAGGTATTCGCACCCCCCCACTCAGAGGGTTTAGGTGGGATGGGTAGTAGAGGTATTCGCCCCCCCCCCACTCAGAGGGTTTAGGTGGGATGGGTAGTAGAGGTATTCGCCCCCCCCCCACTCAGTGGGTTTAGGTGGGATGGGTAGTAGAGGTATTCGCCCCCCCCCACTCAGAGGGTTTAGATGGGATGGGTAGTAGAGGTATTCGCCCCCCCCCCACTCAGAGGGTTTAGGTGGGATGGGTAGTAGAGGTATTTGCCCCCCTCCCCACTCAGAGGGTTTAGGTGGGATGGGTAGTAGAGGTATTCTCCCCCCCCTACTCAGAGGGTTTAGGTGGGATGGGTAGTAGAGGTATTCGCCCCCCCCACTCAGAGGGTTTAGGTGGGATGGGTAGCAGAGGTATTCGCCCCCCCCCCTCACTCGTCCAACAGGTGAACGACATAATATAAAGATCGGTTAAAAGATCAATAACAAGTTTTAATCATATAGATATTTAATTGATTTTGTTAGCAAGCTGTGATTTCTACAAATAGATAGGACCGCCCCCCCCCCACCCCCCACTCGAAAGGTTATGGGGGTGGGGGCAGAATTGACACCATCGCCCCCACCCGACCCCACCAAATTGGCCAACATAATAGAGGGGGTGGCGAAATAATCTAAAAATAGGTTGAAAAATAAATAATTAGTATATATTATTAACATAAGTAATAAATTCGTATACAGATCGTGTAAATTTTATGATAAAAATCGGGATGGCAGAAGGGGGGGGGGACTATGACACGATACAATATGATACAATAGGGAGAAGGAGTAAAACTAGCACGTCAACTCATTGAACTAGCTTGACCTCTAACACTGTATCATCTCGCTATAATGAGTGTAATTATATATCTTTATAACTTGTGGAACTGTATAATCAACTCTAACTTCTAATTTTATGTTTACTCGGAGTATAGACTTAAAACCTCCGTGGATGACATCTGCTAAGGAACTAAACCAATTATCCTTTCATAGTAGGTGTAAAAAAGGCATTTAAAAAAAACAAAAAAAAAACTTTACCGGGGGGGGGGGGGGGGGGGCTCGAACTCGAAATGTCTGCATCGACAATGTAAAGCGCATCCACCATGATACTACGTCCTTAACCAGAAGAAAACAATATCTAGAGTAGTACAGACAGAGAGCCCAGACGTTATTCCACAAGTGATCAATGCAAATATGTTTGAATGAGGTTCATTCTTACAGACTAGTCCTGAGTTCTAATCCAGGTGTGAATGTTGCAGTGTATCTAACTGCGCTCTGTACAAGATGAATGTGTGGGTATATTTTGTCCAAGTTATTTCCTCCCCCACACAAACCTTCACGCTCATTACCTCAAAAGACTGATGTGTGTGTCTGTTTAACTAGGAAAGAGGGACTAATCATTTCAAGAGGGGAAGGGAAACAGATACAGAAATAAAGAGTGTGTGTTGAAAAGAAAGCAAGAGTAGGCCTATAAGAAAGAAAGAATCAAACAACAACAAATAGCTGAGCCATCATGGCCACCAAAAGTTCAACAATTGCACATTGTCAGTACCTGCTGTAGACATGTGAGGAAATATCCCCAAGCACGTCAGTTCTACACGCACTCGCGCACAGGCGAACTATCCAAAGGTAGACATTGACTCTTCACAACTTACTTTAGAAACCAACACTCCCCCCACAACCTCTCTCCACACACACACACACACACACAGATATACAAACAAATGGTTTCTTTTTGTGTTTGGGTCCAGGCTTAAGATGCTCCACCAAATGAAAGACAAAAACTTTTTTGAAGGCGTACACGTTTTCCAATTTTTGTTTTCATGGCTTCAAAATGTAAAGTCTGTCGCTACCAATCATAAATATCCACTATGTTTGTTTCTTAACGTAGGATTAGAATAGTTATATAAATTGAATAATAATCTACATTCTTTGATAATACAAAAAAAATAAATCAGAAACTAGCTCGGCAAACTTATTTCTATGTATCACATGGCAGTAGTATAGCATTGTGTGTCATTCGTCGTATGTAGACATAACAGCCACTATATGTAAAAATACAGCCACTATATGTAGACATAACAGCCACTATATGTAAACATACAGCCAATATATGTAGACATAACAGCCACTATATGTAAACATACAGCCACTATATGTTAACATACAAACAATATATGTACAGTACATGTAAATGTCTCCTTTGTTTGTCATACGACTTATATACTGCTAGGCTGTAATGATAATTATAAAGATGCCCCTATGGCTCAATATAGGCCTACTAAAATAATGCTATTACAACTGAGCCAAAAAATTTTTATTCTTAAAAGAAGTCCTTAAAAGCTCTGCTTGTAGTTTCAAGAAATGATTCGATGCTAGAAATGGTTACAAATAAAAACATAGGGCCCATATATCTAAATAATTGGTCATTATAACATATTCTTTTCTTGAACGAAACAAGGAATAATGCATAAGTACATAAATAGCTTCAACTACTTATAACATTGTATGTGTAGGTCTGTGATTGAAAACAGGTCTCACTTGAAGAGATAAGTTAGTAACAGATCAAATACATGAAAAGAAATCAGTTTCTAAGTTCAATAAGTGCGCATGCAGCCTAAGACCGTTTAAAAAACAACAACGAATCAATGTTATCTAAACTGTATATCAGTTCAGTGTTTCCTTTTCAAAAGCGTATAAAATGTCATTTGTTGTGCAACATGGCGTCTTCCTGCTCAAAAACTCAAAGTCTTTATTCCACTATTATAATGTTATGTTTGCCACATTCCTTTCAATGTAGACGCTTTAAGGCCGCAACGCAACACGAAACTTAGTGAAAAGCGAAAAAAAACAGTTTTTAGTTACCTGTAGTCGTGGAGTGTCAACAGGTTGCTCCGGCTGACAGTAAGACGCTGATTGTCTTCCCCTAATGTAGGTAACAAGACTGTACAGAGGGACCAGGTCTTGTGTGTTGATGACAACCTAACGGCTTGACCACACAAGGACGTTTTCGCGCAGAAAACTGACAAGACACACACTTTTTTTTTTAAAGCGCCGAACTTGTAAGCTTTGTGTGTAGATAAAACGTCCTATGAAGGGGAGGGGTGGGATACGTTCCCATATCAACTGGTAGCTTCAAGAGGAACAAAATATTACAGGTGAAAGGAGGAACAGAAAATGTATTTATCAGTCAGTTCATTTTATTATTTATTTTTTAGACTTACATGTCACACACCCTCCCTCTCTTTCAAATAGATGAAATCGAGGTAGGGTGGAGGCGGTAGGGCTTCCATAGTCCCCACCACACACACACACATTGTCCGCAGTGTTATCTTCCCTTGACCGCTCTCTTAAAACGGAATTATGTAACTGTACCACAATATGGGGACATTATTCTTGTTGGTTTGACACATGCATCTATTTTGTACTGCACATCTCACATAAAGGAAGACAATACTTTTGAAATTTTAAAGGAACATTTTAGTTGAGAAAATTACAATTCGTATGAATACTTTTTATCTTGACGCCTTACTCAGACCTTTTCTCAATAATAAATAATTGTATCCTCAACATGAGCTTTTTAAATATATATATATATTCACACCATAATTTCTGAAAAAAAAAAACAAGAACAGTTTCTTCAATTGTGGGTGGATGAACTGTGTTCTCCGGCTCCAGAATTAATTTATATATCAAGCACTACATTTTCATATATCAAGCACTACATTTTCATATATCAAGCACTACATTTTCATATATCAAGCACTACATTTTCATCAACTCTTTTATTAAAGTGCAATGAGTTTCGCAGGTCCACAATTTTTTTTTCATTCCGAAGTCAATAATCCTCGTCTCTTCTCTGCCGGACCCTGACTTTTTTTTTTCATTCCGAAGTCAATAATCCTCGTCTCTTCTCTGCCGGACCCTGACTTTTTTTTTTTCAAGTTTTTTAAGGTTACTAGGAGTTTAGGTGAACCCTGCCCCCTTTTTAAAAATATAAACCTTTCTTCCCTCCACTAAAAACGCAGAGTACGCACTTGTCAACGTAACAACCCTCTGTAACTGTGTTATTAGATGGGACAACCCTCTGTAACTGTTATTAGATGGGACAACCCTTTGTACAGTGGCGTAGCTAGAGGATATGATGCCTGGTGCGGTATCTCATCTTGATGTTCCCCCCCCCCCCCACCAAAAAAAAAACAACCAACAAATAACTAATTAATAACATTGCAAAACCTGTTCAAAATAATATGTATTCATAAATCAAATATTGTTAATTCAAAAAAATCACTTTTACATAAACATACTACAAATGAATTTTACGCGCTTTCTTGCTGGCAAAAGTATCAATAATTTTATCGAAATCCATTTTTTTCCACCAGCTCTTGTTCAATTGACAAAATGTCCAAATTAGTGAGTCGTAAATTTGTCATCGTTGATCACAAGTAATTCTTGATCAGTTTAAGTTTGGAAAAACTTCTCTCGCATGTAGCGACGTTTACCGCAATAGTCAAAAATATGCGAATCATGATGACGCTATTCGGGACTGAATCATCTAGCTGATATTTATTTATAAAATTCAAGAACTCAACAGGTCTTTGTTTTGGAAATTCGGAGGCTTCTGATGAAACTGTGACAAACCGTTGAAGCCTCTTTCGCTCCAGCAGAAATTCGTTTTTATCAATGTCGCTATGAGTACTATCGAGATTGATTTCGACCTGAGGATTTAATAGCTGGAAAGGCGACAAAAATTCATATCTATCTGCTACATCATGAAGTTGCTCGAATCGGGTGATTATTTCTTGAACAATCCTGTCCAAGGTAGAATAAATTTCCCTTCGTAGCTCTTCTTTGTGTGTAAGTACAGAGTAGTTACTTTTCTCACCAGGCATCTTTTTCTTATGGCCAATACGTTTTTGAGGTTCTGTACTGATTCTCAGATCTGAACACACGCTTTCGGCAAAGGTAATGCTAGCTTCAGCGATGTCCTCTCGATTACTACTTGAAAATGTCTCTAATGTTTTTAGTTTGAGTGAGCAGTCTCGAATAGACAATCCTTGTTTTTGAAGGTAGAATTGCGCATCATTAATTTCAGTTAATACAGGAGCCCAAAATCCAAGATAGATGAGAAAATTAAAAGACTGAACAGCAACCAATAATCCACCTGCTTCAGATCTAGTCGATGAATTTTCATCTCTGCTAGTTAATGTCTCCAGAGTTTGAGCAGGCAATGAATAGTGACTTCTAGAATACGTTTTTGGACACCGTAGTTTTGACCTTTCATGACCGCAGCATTATCATAGCCTTGACCCCTGCAGTCCATTATGTCTAAGCCATCCGAACGCAGTTTCTCTAGAATCATCTCAGCGATTCCAGCAGCATGCTTGTCCTTTGTGTCGATGAAGTCAATAAAAGACTCACGAACCTGCACCCCGTCATTATCCATGACAACGTACCGTAAAATTTGGGAAGTTTGATCCAGCTTTAAGATGTCAGGTGTACTGTCAAAAATAATAGAGAAATATTTGGCTTGTTTTACTTGCTGTATGATTTGTTTTTAGCGTGATCCCCCAATTTTGTAATAAATTCATTTTGTATTTGTGGAGATATGTATGTATTCGGTCTGGAACAAAGGTTAGTTCGAAGCACATGCTCACTCAAGAGTGGATCGTACTTTGATAGTAAATGTACTAACTCTCCAGGTTTTCGTCTCTTGTATAATCAAATCTTGGGCCTTGTTGTCCATATTGTTTCCTACTCTCAGGCGAACTTCAAGTTCCATCCAAGCAAGCGATGACTGAATGTGAGCTCTGCTAGTCTCATGTTTTTCTATTTTCGGGGATAACCTCCACCACTCATTGAGTCCATCTTTGGATTTAAATAAAGATGATGAAATCTTAACAAACGTGGCCCCTTTACATTTAAGGAGGGAGAGGGCGGTACTTGCGGCCTACGAGCGCTACAAAAGGGGCGACTCTAGGCTACCCACCACAATCTTAGTGCAACAGTGGAGAGAGAGGAACCGTATAAAAATGCGATCGTTCCTCCACATTGCGGCCAATTTGTCAAAATCATCTGGGCTCTCCACTGATAGAATTCCTATTAGAAGAATTAATACTTGCCCTCCGTGGAGGAGATTACCGGCCCCACAAATAAACATGTCCCTTATAGGGCAAGAGGGAGCAACCAAGAGGCGATTAACACCTGCCATACTCCAAAACTTGGCATCAGCTAAACTAAAGTCCTACCCATCAGATGCCATATTCTGCTACACCGATGGGTCGGTAATCAGGGACCCCGATAGATCTGGGTATGGAGCCCTTATAGACTACACAGACTGGACAGAACCAGAGATGCCGATTTCTCCGTCTGAGCTTAAAAGGGTTTTGAGGCGCCAGCCAGATTAGTCAGTCTTGAGCACTGTTCATCATTTTGTTTACGTTACAGTATTACAATTAACTAGTTAGTTAAAAAAAAAACTCGTAGAAAACAAAGGTTAGCTTATTTAAAAGTATTGACATTACAATAGAATTATTTCAAAAATTAAACTATTAAGAATCATAAAGAAATGAATAAACTAAGACAAATGTTTATAGATAGAGTTTAGAAATATATTTGTAAACTCAATATCTAGATTAAACCAATGGACTAAACAATGAAGTAAAAAAAGGTTGGCCTATCTTCTTCTTCTTCTTTATATTACAGAGCATCGATCTGTGTAGTAACAACATGTACCGTGTGTCCGAAATAAATGTAGTAAATTAGATTCAAACTGTTCTATAGCTTAGATTGTATTGAAGAAATAGTTTGGGAGATGAAAGAAAATAGCGACATGACTAGTTTATAAATCGTTAGTTCATGTTTAAAATACAGCAGTTTATGTTTGTTCGTGTCCATACAATTAGTCGTTTTTACTGAAACGCTCAGGGAAATAGGAAATTAATACACACTGGGGGAATTTTGGGGCCCCTCTCCACTTGGTGCCCTGTGCGGCCCGCACCACCCGCACATTGGCAGCTACGCCACTGCCTTTGTAACTGTGTTATTAAATTTGACAATCCTCAGTAACTGTGTTATTAGATTTGACAACCCTCTGTAACTGTGTTATTAGATGTGACAATCCTCTGTAACTGTGTTATTAGACGTGACAACCCTCTGTAACTGTGTTATTAGACGTGACAACCCTCTGTAACTGTGTTATTAGACGTGACAACCCTCTGTAACTGTGTTATTAGACGTGACAACCCTCTGTAACTGTGTTATTAGATGTGACAACCCTCTGTAACTTTGTTATTAGATGTGACAACCCTCTGTAACTTTGTTATTAGATGTGACAACCCTCTGTAACTGTGTTATTAGATGTGACAATCCTCTGTAACTGTGTTATTAGACGTGACAACCCTCTGTAACTGTGTTATTAGACGTGACAACCCTCTGTAACTGTGTTATTAGACGTGACAACCCTCTGTAACTGTGTTATTAGACGTGACAACCCTCTGTAACTGTGTTATTAGATGTGACAACCCTCTGTAACTTTGTTATTAGATGTGACAACCCTCTGTAACTTTGTTATTAGATGTGACAACCCTCTGTAACTGTGTTATTAGATGTGACAATCCTCTGTAACTGTGTTATTAGACGTGACAACCCTCTGTAACTGTGTTATTAGACGTGACAACCCTCTGTAACTGTGTTATTAGACGTGACAACCCTCTGTAACTGTGTTATTAGACGTGACAACCCTCTGTAACTTTGTTATTAGATGTGACAACCCTCTGTAACTTTGTTATTAGATGTGACAACCCTCTGTAACTGTGTTATTAGATGTGACAGCCCTCTGTAACCTTGTTATTAGATGTGACAACCCTCTGTAACTTAACCCTCTGTAACTGTGTTATTAGATGGGACAACCCTCTGTAACTGTGTTATTAGATGGGATAATCCTCTGTAACTGTGTTATTAGATGGGACAACCCTCTGTAACTGTGTTATTAAAAGTATCTGAAGCTACATGTTTATTAACGTGACATAAGGTTGTGACCCAGCCATTAGAGACCCAGCAATTAGAGATCCAGCAATTAGAGACCCAGCAATTAGAGGCCCAGCAATTAGAGACCAAGCAATTAGAGACCCAGCAATTAGAGACCAAGCTGTTAGAGACCCAGCAATTAGAGACCCAGCTATTAGAGACCCAGCAATTAGAGACCCAGCAATTAGAGGTTTAACAAAACTTTTGTCAGTGTTCTTTTAAGAAATGACACTTTGTGGCGGTATGTTTATTTGATGTGATTCTTCATCAAACTGTTACAGTTATTATGAGCGTGACCAAAACTTGCACTAACATTGAACAAATGGAAGAAGCGGTTCACGGATCTAATTAATCACTGAAAAGGAAACAGTTTTCTGAACTTTTAAAAAATTTCTCTTTTCCTCCAACTGGAAAGTGACGTAAACTCACAGCTCTAGAAAACTGTTAAGACACATATATATAGTCTAGAAATACTTGCACATCTAATCGAACCTTACTTGTTTTTAACCTCTGCACATTGTATGAGCCACATATGGGTAGAGCATCATCAGGGCGGCCTTAGCAGTGCGTGGGGCTCTGGGCGAGCGTCATGTGCGGGGCCCTTAGCCGTAAGAGTAGACTATGTATACCGTACCAAATCACACTAACGGGCTAATCTGTCTCTAACGCTCTAACAATAACAATACAGTAAGTCCGCCTCTAAGATGTGGGCCTAATTTTTACTACAAAACAATGAACATGACGTAGGTACTGTTTGCCTACTTTTGGCCGTTTATGTACATTATATACTGTATTGTAACCTCCAGGTGGGGGGACGGTAGGGGCGATCGCCCCCCCCCCCAACACTCGGCCGCCCCCCCCCCTCCCGAAGGGAGATGGGCGGACGAATTTTAGTATAGAATTCACACAATTTGTATACAAATTTATTACTTATGTTAAAAATATATACTAATTATTTATATTTCAACCTTTTTTTAGATAATTTCGCCCCCCCCCTCTATTATGTTGGCCAATTTGGTGGGGTCTGGAGGGGGCGATGGCATCAATCCCGCCCTCCTTATAAACTTTTGAGTTGGGGGGGGGCGGTCCAATTTATTTGTAGAAATCACAGCTTGCTTACAGAATCAATTAAATATCTTCGTGATTAAAACTTGTTATTGATATTTTAACCGAACCCCACTGATTAATAATAAGCTGCTAGCTCAATAGGCGCCAATATTCACAGACCAACCGGGTAGAACAACTGCCATAAAACACTATCCAACTGAATGATACGAAGCCCACAAGAGCCAAACCTTATCCAGTTTCCTTACACCATGAAGAGATACTGAAAAAGGAAATTGAAACGCTTTTAAAAATGGGAATAATAGATACACCCACATCTCCATACTCAGCTCCAGCAGTCCTAGTGAAACAAAAGGAAACAACCGGAAAGATGCGTCTATGTGTAGACTACCGGAAACTAAACGCCATTACAGTGAAAGATACATATTCAATGCCTAACATAGAGAACATTATACCTAAACTTAGAGGTGCAAAATACTTCACTACTCTTGATTTAGCCAGAGGCTATTGGCAAATACCACTAGAGGAAGATGCTAAGCCACTTACTGCATTCACTACTCCATTTGGTTGTTACCAATGGAATTACATGAGCTTCGGGCTTAGTAACGCACCTGCGACCTTCAACAGAATGATGGCAAAACTATTTGGGAAAAGACCAGATGTCCTTTTCTATCTTGATGACATATGTTTCTTCCACAACACATTAGAAGAACACATTGCTGGCCTGCAACAAGTATTCCAGATACTACAAGACAACGGGCTTACAATAAAACCTAGTAAGGTTAAAATCGCCAAAACAAATAGCTAGGGCACAGAATACAGCAAAATACTATCAGACCACTTCAAGACAACATAGGCTAGATACTCAACTTAACAATACCTACTACATGGCATGCCAAACAAGATCACATGGAGCCCCAGACTACAGGAATGTCCACAAAGCATTAAACGTGTCTTCTCAGACGACATAGTACTCCAGCTTCCAGACATCAGAAACCACTTCTACTTGGCAACAGATGCATCTTCCACAGCAGTGGGAGGCACTTTAATGCAGAAGTATGACGCTACGCTACGACCAGTATACTACATGAGCAGAAAGCTGAAAGCAGCCGAACAAAAATACTCCACAATAGAGCGTGAAGCTCTAGCTATTGTGTTCTGTATAACGAAACTATCCAGTTACTTGCTTGGGAAATCATTCATCTTACTAACAGATCACGCCCCACTAGCTTATATCAATACAAATAAGCTAGCCAACCAGAGGATTACTAGATGGGCTTTAAAACTTCAAGATTTCAGCTTTACAGTTCAAGCTATTCCGGGACAAATCAACGTGATAGCTGACGTGTTGACAAGATGTGTCTAGGGACCGCTGGATTTACTTTCATTCATTAATCAGCCAATGACAAAATTAACAAGTACCTTGTAGGATAACTTTAAATTTTGTCTTGTCAAGATTGATTTAACAGTACGCTCTGGAATTTTATTTTATTTCACCCAGAGATGTGAAAATTGTACCACAGTGTAGCAATTTTTGTTTGTTTGTTGCATTGATTGTAGTCGTAGATGTCGGCTTAGAACGGGTATGTTAGAAACACAAAGTAAACAATTCCCTTAATTTGGATGATGTATTTGATATGTAACATAAAGTATTAACTAATTGGTTATTTTTCACCTTTCAATGTTGTCATTCAAAAGACTATCGTTACATAGGAAAAAATTAAATGCGTGGATTTTTCTTTATATAAGTTGTATAATATAACAGGACATCTTTCTGCGATAGTTCCATTGGAAATGTTCTTTTCAATAACATTATTGAAGAGTTATTAGTCGTTATAGGCATTATAGAAGATGCCATTGTATTACATGTCATTTTTTTTCTCTTGTCGATGTAAAACATTATTAATGTACACCCAAACTATTGGGTTCATGAAATTTTGATACGATCAAAATTTTGAAAATTTTCTCTGCCCTGGGAGGACTGTGGTGACACGGCTACTAAGTGTGGTACCGGGGAGTTAGGGGACTTGCGGGAAGTCTCGAGTGTGTTGTCAACAAGAAGAGAGGATGAAAGGAAGTCAAGTAAGTCATCTAGTGGAGTTGGTGATCTGTAGATAATGTTAGCCTTGTAAATATGTTATGTTTGAATGCTGCACAATAAAAGGCAGTTTATACTTAAAAAGGACTTGTTTCTTCACAATAATACACTTAATAAATACACAAGCCTACATTCAAATTGGTACAGCATATCAGTAAAATTATGAAATAATCATTAAGAATCTTTTAATGAATAATGCCGATGTTTATTGGCGAAATAATGCACAAGTGACAAATCTCAATTCATACTGCTTCACGCCGTGCTTTCTGTGCAGCAAATACATCTATAACACATCTACATCGATACCATCTAGTATTTGTGACTTCACTGACATTAAAGCCATGCTAAGCCTTTCTTTCGTCATTGTACTCCTGAGATACTTTTTGATGAACTTGAGCTTTGAGAATGATCTCTCACATGAAGCAATGGAAGTGGCCTGAGTTAGCAGTATTCAGATGGAGGTTGCAAGGTTTGAGCACACATCATTACCATATGAAGCCAGCTTCCTCAATATGTCAATTGGTGATTGTGGCACTGGTTTGAAAAAGTAACACAGTTTCTCATCAGCGTGTCATCATCCATAGACTCCAAGAGGTGTCTTGGTTCAAGAAGAAACCTAAAGGTGTCCACATGGTTTTCCAGTCTTTGGAATCTGTCCTTCATCTCCATATGATGTCCGTCAAGCACTTCTGTCGCAACACTTTTGAATTGCAGTTCTATTGACAGTGCTACATCAGAACTCAACTCCCCATCAAGTCTTTTCTTTCTTCTGGTTATTTTGATTACAGGAAGTCCATAGCATTCTCTATCTTCTTTTGCTTTTTCGATGAATAGGGTGATAAGTTTCGTCGTTTCTCATCATTTTGCAGAAAGCATGAAAGTGTTTTAATTTCTTCAGCATCTTCCATATGTGCAGTCCAGACGTTTGTAGTTTCTTCTGAACTATATTAATTGGGCGCAGGAGATTTGACTGGAAAATCCAGATAAGCAAAAAATTCACAATTTTCCACTGCATGAAGAAGATTCTGTGTATTGCTTGTAGTGTCCATTCTTTCAGTTGTTGATTCAGAAATTTTCCTCAACAGCTTGATGATTTTGTCGAGATGCAAGGAAACTGCGGCCTTCGTAAAAAAAAGTTAACTGTGCATTTAAATATATATTTTATCTACTAGAGACAACCAATCTCAATGTATTTTCTAAGTTTAAAGACGGTTATTCTCAATGTACTCTTCACAATGTAATAATATCTCATTCTAAATGTACTTTCCAAGACTATGTGCCGCCGCTGATCCTATCTTAAGCTGTAGAGAACAATTCATTAAGAAGACAATAGAACTAGAGACATATCCTGTCAAAAATGACATCCCCGACAGACCCTCCTCCTTTTTTTTTCATAAAGACGTTGATTTACATAAGACCAACACGACGCAAAGACTGCACATATTCTAACGAGGTGACACTATGTTTGCAAAACCTTGTCTCCGTGTGTATGTCTAGTTCCAGTAAAGACATTTTATATCTTGATTTTTTTATCTACTAAATCTTGGTTATTGTAATAGTCACCTCAGAACTGTTAATCGTTAGAATTATGTAGAGTTGGATATCTTGTACTTAGATAGTATGAACCTGAAAAGTTAGCATGAAGGTAAAGGGCATACAACAAAAAGTTATCTCAAGAGTCTTTGGGCCTAAAAAGGAAAACTTCTTTTAAGATTTTAATGTTATTTTTCGAAAATAATACTTGACAATTTTCTATTTATAATGTTGTAACGCTATTTATAAAAGAACAAAAACCTGTGTACATCCTTACAGAACAAACTTATACATACACAAAATTAAAACGACCATAGGCGTAAGATTCATATAAATGTACATTCTATAAAACCAAATACAAATTCGCCAAGAGGTAGCCTTCGAGAAGCACCTTGCTGGTCCCAAGTCCAGGTAAAGGTTGGGCGTGACACCTAACCCTCTAAAACAAAAGGCAAAGCTACAACAACTCCAACCCGCACCAAGCCATGGTCATGGTGATTCCTCTCAAGAAGAGTATTGACGCACAACAGTGAAAGCCCATAGGAAGCTGGATCTGGAATATTAGAATCCTACGTAAATGTGAAAATGTTCACCAGACACAAAAGAGATTTAATATTGATGTGCCTGGACTAACATATACAAGAGGAATGGAACACGAGAGAACATCATCTATTCTGGTCACGAAGACCTCGAATACGATCATACGCAAGGAGATGCCCAAATGATAGCAGCAGAAGCAACTAGAGCT
Source organism: Biomphalaria glabrata (assembly GCF_947242115.1). Classification (NCBI taxonomy): domain Eukaryota; kingdom Metazoa; phylum Mollusca; class Gastropoda; family Planorbidae; genus Biomphalaria; species Biomphalaria glabrata. The sequence goes on from NC_074726.1 coordinate 15,807,013, forward strand.
CTGCTGGCAACCTGTCTCACCACGCCTTATGTCAGCTAGACTTAATGGAAAACTATTCTCTTTTACAACTATTTACCAACAAACTCTGTAAGAAAAGAAGAGAAAGACAACTTTTACATTTCCCTGCAAGCTTTACTAGATCGTGCATAAAGAGGAGACTTAAAAAATGTAATGGGGGACATCTACTTAAAAAAATGTAATGAGGGACATCTTATCTTATCTTATATAATACAGACGTTACTTCAAAAAAGAAGATGATTACGTCCTATGGTCATGCATTCAGTCATGCATATTAAACAATGACTTAAATTCTGCCAAGTCACTGGTTTTCCTGGCAAGCTCAGGCAATCCATTCCATGCTCTAATAGCACTAGGGATGAAGGAGTATTTGTACAAATTTGTCCTAGCATATGGAATGAGGAATGTGGCTTTATCTTTGTGTCTTTCTGAGTATTTTATAAAAATTTTGTTTATGTATTTGAAGATTATGGTTCAGTGTTTTATGTATAATTGCTACTTTACATAAACGCCAAAGTAGGACAAGACAACAGGACAAGACAACAGGACAAGAGAACAGGACAAGACAACAGGACAAGACGACAGGACAAGACGACAGGACAAGACAACAGGACAAGACAACAGGACAAGACGACAGGACAAGACAACAGGACAAGAGAACTTGTTATGGGAAAGGAAGTAGGCACCTGCAATAAAGATGGAGATATTTTTTGTGGATCTTTGTGCCTTTAATGACCTTGTCATTGGTGCTACAATATAGTCAGACAAAACAACTTGGGCTTCACCCGATGGACTGACAAATAACCCAAAAGACCACATCACAGTTGCTAGAAAGTGGAAAAGTTTAAAGAATGTCATGACGTAGTGCAGCTTCTTTTAGAAATCTTTCCGATGAAATCAAGTCATCAGATGAGAGAGAGCAGAGCCCAGGTACAATTCAACACACCATTTCTATTGACAAAAACCACAGAGAAATAAAGGAAATGTTGAACTGTGAATAAAAAAAGACAGATTCAGAGCTCTCTCAGGAAGACACAGGGGAAGATTACTGGGCTGCATAGTCTGGCACATGCACAGAAGTTTTATACAAGCAAAATACATCCAAAAAAAAAAAAAAACCAACTTTTTAACAAAATAAAAACTCTTTCTCTTTTACAAAAAATGAAAAAGAAAATTTTTTGCGAAATGTAAGTAATTAGTAGGACAGAAATTACTTAATTTAGTAATGCAATTAATTATTTTTTTAAGATCTAAAACCGTTTGCATAAATGTGTTCAATATATGATAAATAGTCCTTTAGTCTACTAAATAGTCTCCCATGTTTCTTATTATTAATAGTGAATAGTTGTAAAAATAGTTTATTTTTATGAAAAATAAAAATATGCTTGCATAGCTGATTTTAAAGCTTACAATTTTCACTATCAGAAAAGAAAAAGTAGCCATTACATCAGACGTCTGAAAATTATAATATATTATTATATCGGATTTTCACAATCTTTTCTAGTTTACGAGATCTAAACGAGGCGGACGGACAGACAGACCACACAAAACTACAAGCGCTATTCCCCTTTTGGGAGCCGCTAAAAACTGACTTAAGACTGTGCATTGTACATCATTGATCTTAAATCTAAGGCGATATCACAGTAGAATGCTCTATACTAGTCTTTGTCTACGACTCTGGGGAGTCTATAAAGCACCATAACTCTGAAAAACATAGATGTTAGATAGATATTAAATTATCTCCCTTAGTATTTAAAAAACCATCTTTTTTGCATTATTAAAAAAGTGAATTGAAATTTTGGCTAGAGGACTAGAAAGTCAATATCTTAAACGGACTAGTCCACATGTAGACCGTATTCATTAAAGATTTTACAAAATAATATATATTTCTTTTTTTTTTAACCTGACATTCATTTAGTGTTAAGAGAAAAAAAATCGCACTATAAGTTGTATAAAGGAGTTATTGTCTTCTTAGAAAAGATGTCTACACATCATTTTTCATGTTTATCTTTCACGAGATCTCTGGAACCATCTAACGGATTGACATAAAATTTTGTACATAGGTTACTCTTACCTTTGCGGAAATTTTGAAAGCCTTTTATTTCTCATTGGCCTTTATATTTATGTTTCCGTAATGTCCCCCTTCTTTAACAAAATAGCCGCAGTACATCTGCATGGGATCATCAAAAGTTCAGCACCGACAGCAACGTGTTTAACTTTCGACGAGCACTCTTCCATTTTGAAATTAAAGAGATGATTGTTTCTGGGCTCATGCCAATGATTGCGCCTTTCTTGCACACCTCGAGCAGGAGCATCCACTTGACGTCAATTAATTCGCAGAGACGCTTTGGGTTGTCTATCAACCTCTGAAAAACGGAGATTGTGCCCAAGAAGTCCCTAAACGGAACTAAGTTTCATAAATCAACGTGAAAGGCCACGCCTTCAATGTTGTTGACCACTTCACGTACCTGGGCAGCACAGTGTTCAACGATGCGTCATTGTCTAACCTAGAGAAATAGACAACCTTCTGGCTAAAGCCAAATTTTGGTCGCTTCCATTAAATGTGGCTTCATTACATATAAGAAAACGCTGGCAATACTGCCTTACAAATAACTAGATTTTACAGGAGGCCGGTGTTGACAGTAAAGAGGCACTACTTATCATTCAGCAGCTACCCTTTCGGACACCTTTCCCGTATAGGGGATGACACATGCCAAAGTTGGGTTTTTTTTTTATTGCCTTTGAAAGAGACAGCTGGAGAGCTCTCACGAACGTTACGGGATACACATTTGAAACACAAAGTAAAGCCCTGGCACAAGAACTGCGCAGACGACGAAAACTCAATTACATCCCCGCGTACAACGCTTTGTCTGGATCATATCCTGGCAAAGTGTGCAGGTCACAACTGGATTTGCGTGGTCAATTGAAATACTGCCCTCAGTCTAAATCTTCGGAATCGAAGTATCTAAGCTTGTCAAAGTCTCGGTGAAAAGACACGTGAAACTCCTGATATAGAAACAGGAAGTAAGAATGACTAAATTGACTTTTAGTTCAGTTAGGTAGTATCTTTTGGTCCGGTCTGGACAGTAGTGACTTAGAGTCGAGTAGTAACTTTGGGTAGTCGAAGCCAGTGGTCACTTGAGACAGTACATATATTTCTATTTGATACCCGCTGTGATGCGGACGTTACTTGTGGTCTATTCTGGAGAATTGAACATGTTGAATATATTTGATACCGTTTTTTATGCGGATGTGATTATGGTCCGTTATCACCGACAGCACCTCGGAGGTGGGGAGGGGGTCTGGGGGTGCGAGACAGCGGGTAGATTGGTCATGAGGCCATAATCTCCAAAATCTTCAAAAGCACTAACTCAGATTTAACAATATCTGTTTCAGAACAGAAAAGAAATAAAATAGATTCTAGAACCAACACATGCAGATCTAGGTATTGTAAAAGACTGAATCATTTATTTCAAAAACAAAATGCTGCACATATTAGAATGATTGGTTGTTGACACCCAAGTCCTGGGTTCGATCCCCATACTAAATAATTTTTGTTAAGGACAAATGAAATATAAATGTTAAATGTTTTCTTGGAGGTTCAGCGAGTGCCGATTTAAATTATTCTGACAGCAGATTCAAGTGGTGGTTAATTTTGAAACCAATACGGTGCAATGCCCACAAATTCACATCGTATGACCCCAAAACCATCCTTTCGAAGTTTGTTTGTTTGTTTTCTTTTCTAGCGGTGGTTGATTTTGAAACCAATACGATGCAATGCCCACTCATTCACATCGTATGACCCCAAAACTATCCATTTGAAGTTCGTTTTTTTCCTTTCTAGTGGTGGTTGATTTTGAAACCAATACGATGCAATGCCCACACAATCAAATCGTATGACCTTAAAACCATCCATTCGAATTACTTATTTTTTTAAAAAAAGTTATGATCTTTACATTGGAATGTCTTTACATTTAGATTACTCATTTTTTGTCACACACTAAATTTGTCTTATTGGCTGGAGGGGGTCCACCAAGATGTTCTTGAACCCGGGAACACGGGTTCCTTGCTACGCCACTGAGCTTGGGTGAACAGTCTATTATCTGTAAAATTTTAAAGAAGCCTTCTCTGCTGACTAGATCAAAGGCCTTTTTCAGGTCGATAAATGCAATGTACTAAGTACTACTAAGGCATTCTTTGCTCTCAGCACTTTTCCTGAAGTTGATGGAGAAAATCATGTCAATTGTGGATCTCCCTGAGCGAAAGCCGCATTGTGATTCTGGATAGACCCAATCAGCGAGTTTTGTAGCCTGGGAAGTATCACTGGAGCAAAGACTTTGCCTACATGTTTATTCGACCAAGAATTCGTAAATAATTAAATGAAAAAGCGAATGTTTGTTTTGATCCCTACTATTCGCCAATTTAATAATTTTTACTTATTCTATATTAGTAACTTATATTAGCTATATTAGTGTACAAACAAGGAATTTCCGGAAAGAATGTAAATGTTTTGATTTCATATTTTTAAAGTAACTTTATGGGGGGAAGCTCGAGGGAGTAGGAAACAAAGATTCCATTAGGTAAACAAAAGTTAGATCTAGAGTCTAGATCTAGTTACTGATAACCTAGAATTATTCTTCCGTTATGGTAAAGTAATGTAATTTTAAAGATAATTGAGCTAGATATAGAGCCTAGTATCTCGATGATCGACTATTCTTATTTGGTCAAAACATTTGATAATGCAAATATTGATTTGACTTACTTGACTTACTAGATCGCTAGATACAAGAATCATAGAATCTTAAGAATGGTATTTGGTCGCTTTCATTCGTAGAACGACAGAAATGATTTTTATAGAAGACGTCACATCTTAACTCTTAGTTATGGTAAGTTTAGATTTGTTTCGCCCATACAATAATTTCCCAATCGAAGCTATTGGATCCAGAGGAAAGAAAAGAAAAGGATCTGCCGAACTTGTGATATGCGATTACATCAGAGATGAGACTATGTAATTACACTAGAGATGAGACTATGTCACTATGTAATTACACTAGAGATGAGACTATGTCACTATGTAATTACACTAGAGATGATACTATGTAATTACACTAGAGATGAGACTATGTCACTATGTAATTACACTAGATATGAGACTATGTCACTATGTGATTACACTAGAGATGAGACTATGTCACTATGTGATTACACTAGAGATGAGACTATGTCACTATGTGATTACACTAGAGATGAGACTATGTCACTATGTGATTACACTAGAGATGAGACTATGTCACTATGTGATTACACTAGAGATGAGACTATGTCCCTATGTGATTACACTAGAGATGAGACTATGTCCCTATGTAATTACACTAGAGATGAGACTATGTCACTATGTGATTACACTAGAGATGAGACTATGTCACTATGTGATTACACTAGAGATGAGACTATGTCACTATGTGATTACACTAGATATGAGACTATGTCACTATGTGATTACACTAGAGATGAGACTATGTCACTATGTGATTACACTAGAGATGAGACTATGTCACTATGTGATTACACTAGAGATGAGACTATGTCACTATGTGATTACACTAGACATGAGACTATGTGATTACACTAGAGATGAGACTATGTCACTATGTAACTACACTAGAGAATGAAAGTAACGTATCTGTCAGAAAGAGTTCCAAGAAGACTCCTATATTCGTTACAACTGAAAGAGTTCCAAGAAGACTCCTATATTCGTTACAACTGAAAGAGTTCCAAGAAGACTCCTATATTCGTTACAACTGAAAGAGTTCCAAGAAGACTCCTATATTCGTTACAACTGAAAGAGTTCCAAGAAGACTCCTATATTCGTTACAACTGAAAGAGTTCCAAGAAGACTCCTATATTCGTTACAACTGAAAGAGTTCCAAGAAGACTCCTATATTCGTTACAACTGAAAGAGTTCCAAGAAGACTCCTATATTCGTTACAACTGAAAGAGTTCCAAGAAGACTCCTATATTCGTTACAACTGAAAGAGTTCCAAGAAGACTCCTATATTCGTTACAACTGAAAGAGTTCCAAGAAGACTCCTATATTCGTTACAACTGAAAGAGTTCCAAGAAGACTCCTATATTCGTTACAACTGAAAGAGTTCCAAGAAGACTCCTATATTCGTTACAACTGAAAGAGTTCCAAGAAGACTCCTATATTCGTTACAACTGAAAGAGTTCCAAGAAGACTCCTATATTCGTTACAACTGAAAGAGTTCCAAGAAGACTCCTATATTCGTTACAACTGAAAGAGTTCCAAGAAGACTCCTATATTCGTTACAACTGAAAGAGTTCCAAGAAGACTCCTATATTCGTTACAACTTGTTTCGAAGGCCCATATTCTAAAACACGGATAAGAGGCGAGGCTGGAGACCGAGCATCTCTTGTAGACTTTCTCAGCATCTTTCTCTGTCCCACATCAGCAGTGCGAGTGTTCTCCAAATAAAAAGGCCTTTTAAGGAAAGATGTCTTTTGATGTCTTTCCTAGTCTTTTAGGGCTTTATTCCATACCATCCAGCGCTATGAACTCTGTTCTATTTGACACCCTAACAGGAATTCTATTTTACTTCCCCGTCTGCCTGTTCATCTCATGAACATTTTCACTTGGGAGCTAAATTGAGCTAAGTCGAACTAAGTTGAGAAGCTTTGTCCAGGCAGGATCTGCGAGATAATAGAATAGAACTGTATACTGTGAACTGGAAATAGTTTCCTAGGTTAGGTGCGAATAAATCGCATTACTAAAAGGGCTTATTTTCATGTTCCACATTTGTGTGTGAATGGAACACAAGACACTGGAAAATTGGCGTGAAATTTCGTTCATAGTCCTGCATGGCTATTTGAATGCACTAGTGAAATACTAAGAAAAGTTTGAGAAATGTGACCTAACGAAAATGTAAATTCAGCCTGAAATATTAGGCCTACTAGTTGACACTTCTGTGTCAACATCTCCGCCATACTCAGGGTCACAGTTACATTTAGTAGTTCTAATTCTTTCGTTGCTGTGTTTTCTCAACAGGTTTCAATTTCAAGGCTTTCAGGGGGCACCACCATCAGCAATCAATACAACTGTTTCTGTGGGAATCAAATTTCGTTCAGTTCTATCAAGTAGGCAAGCGTCTGTCTCGATTCTGTTGCAAGTCTTAAACATTTTAATTTTATGATCAATAAAGTTTATGAATAATAGCTTAAAGATGTATAGCGTAACAAACTTTATCGGGGAGTATGGCAGTACCGACTTTTGTGCAAAGAGAAACAAATCTTGGCTCAGTAATAATTATAATTTGTATTTTGATATATTCTAGTGCTGTTAACGACCATAATGTAGGCTACAAAACAAAACAACAAACAAACAAAACATAATAAAAAACAAAGTTACACAAACACAAACTCAAAATCAGCCCCGAAGTGGTAAGCCCAGGCAGGTAAAAAGGCAGGTTTCAAATTTTTAGAAAGAATATCAGAATGAAATTCTATCAAAGGCAAATGACAGAGAAGAATGGAGAAAGAAGGTTGACGGATCTTGTGTGGTGCTCCAACGATCCAGCAGACCAAGGGATAGGTGAAAATGAAGGAGAGGTTCGATGTCCACCTGGCCTAAGTGATGTCATATAATGATTATCTAATTGATCTAATTGTTCTGTAAAGGGTCAATCTCTTATTCAAAGCCTCAGAAAAAAAAACATTTCTGTAAAAAAAAATTAAAAATCTCCCTATCCTTTAGTTCAGTGTATAGTGACTATGTTTAGTTATTGTAGTTCAATCGATAATAGGAAAAACTACTTATTAATTGCTGTTTAAAATTACGTTTTAGTTATATGCATACTAAATAGATTTGTTTCTCTTTAAAAATAAAAGTAAACATTTTTTTTATAAATGTGGTAATTAGTATGACAGAACTTACATAACTTAGCAATACAATTATAAAATAAAATTTTTGACAAAAAATCTAAAACTGCATAAATGTGTTAAAAAATTGGGTAAATAGTGATGTCCCTTAATAAATAGCCTCCCGTGTTTGTTACTATGAATAGTGAATAGTTATATAAATGGTGTATTTTTTATGAAAAAACTGCTTGCATAGTCGATTTTAAAACTTAAATTTTTCGCTTTCAGAAAAGAAAAAAGTAGCCATTGCATCAAAACTTTGAATGGTCTAAAATATTGTGATGTCGGATTTTCAATTTCTTTTCTAGTTTACGAGATTTAAATGAGACGAAGAACGAGCGGGCGGACAGACAGATTACACAAAACTAATAGCGTCTATTCCCTTTTCGGGAGCCGCTAAAAACAATAACACAAAAAGGCGAAGTAATCTAAAAACGTTTTTAAAAAGTAATTAAGGTTTGTCTGAGCTCAATGGGGAGCAAGTTGTAATCCTTTTGTCTATCCCCAATATCCGTAAGTTTGGAGGGAAAACCTTGGCACATACGGAGTGAGCTTTGAAGCACAAGGCTATTTAATGTTGTAATCGATTCCTGCACTGACAGGGAGTCTGTGGAATGCACGCCCAGTAGCGGAATAGTATTTTGGTTTGCATGAAACGATGTAAGCTGTTCTAATTTCGCTGCTGCAGTTGTCCAGGCGGAATTTTTTTTTGTTTTATGTGCCGACTTGAATGACCAGTTGAATCGTCTGCTCGTCTTGGGTTTATTGTTGACCATCCAGATACTTAACTCCGCCATGTGACGGTCCCAAGCCCGGCTGATAAAGGAGGAGGGTTGGGCGTAGGGCTATCTACCCTACCCTGTAGAAAAACCACTAGCTATAGAAACAGCAAATCAACAGCATCCAGATACTTAAACAAGCAACATCATTTTGGTTATCTTCCCGTGAAGACTCCTAAGGAACTGAAGGCATCTAGCTGTGAGTCATCAACGAAGAAGTGCTTTGAACTGCTAACTAGTTGTAGAGAGCCGCTGAGTGTCTATGTGTGAACAGCACAGGGTGGGTTTTGAATTGTCGATAAACACGGATATTTACATCAATGTGTAGAATATTGTAGTAGCTTCTATTTTGTAAACCTTGAGAGAAAAGAACTCTGGACTTGTGCAACAGTACCATCAGAGCGGCCTTTATTATATTTCAATGTATCAAATGGGAGGCGACCTCTAGGATCATCGGACCATCAAGAAATACATCTTTCCAACTACCACACACAACTGAAAGTGGGTAATGTTATTTAAAAATACATTCAAGAATGGACTCAAGAAAATATCTTCAAATCACTGGAATGTTTGGACTGTACCGATTGGATACTATTGAGAAAGAACATTTCCAATCTGGAAGACTGGGTCGAAGCAGTGACCAATTACATTAACTTCTGTGTGTGTACTTCAAAGTACATCCTAAAAGGATGAATCTTACTAGTAGCACTGTCTACGGATGTAAGCTATTACATTATTTCGGAAAATGTGTTAGATTAAATTAGTAGGCCCTATTACACTATAAAACGTCGCTCAGAGGTGGCCCTTTGGTAAGACAATATTTTATAACCTTTAACAATCTGTATGTGACAGTGGCATCCATGCGGCCCTTATAAGGCCTATCTTATAAAATACAAACGTGACTTCAAAAAAGAAGATTTATATGGTCCTACCCGCCCATTTGGGTAACGGCCCACCGGGCGTTTGCCCGAATGCCCATATAGCCAGTCCGCCCCTTCGACCAAACATTATCTAACGAGCTAAAACACTTGAAGATGTCAAAGTTAACAACTGTTTAGAAATAGCAGTTACTGAAGAGCTAGTCTGCAACATTTAAAAAAAAAAACAATGAAAGCTTGTGGGCCTGATGGAATAAAGGGACCAATATTTTAAGAATGTGCTGAACATCTAGCTGAACCTTTTATAGACATTTTCTTCACTTCATTAGTCAACCACGAGATACCATCAGAGTGAAAGTCGTCCATAATTGTTCCTGTACAAAAGATTGCCAAACCAAAGGAAATTAATAACTTAAGACCTGTTTCCTTACTTCCAATGTGTCTAAATGTTTAGAAAAAAACTAGTTAAATGTTTCTTATTAATGATCTTTGTACTAAGTTCCTTTCCAATTGGCTTATCAGAAGGATAAAGGTGTAGACGATGCCATCTTGTATATTGTTAGAACTCTGGTAGTGGTATGGGGAGGGGTAGTAGTGTGTGCGTAGTCAGCCCACACAAATCGCCTCAGGCAAGAAAAAGACGAGTCATCAACTGTGACGAGGGAAGACGGTCCACAGCGATGATTGGCGAAGTTTCAAGAAACATCTCAAGTGAACACTACTCAGGTCAGTCACGTCGGATGTAGTCATGTGATCGACCAGAATGGCCGAGCGACGTTCTGTCGGTTTCTGGAAGGCCAGCCCGGACCCTATATAAAAAGCGGAGGTGTCACAGTCAAGCGTTCACTACAGTGCAGTTCAGTGCGGTTCAGCCGTGTGGTTCTGTACGGTGCATTACGACGGTTCGGTGCGGAATGGAGTCAAGACACCTCGTGAGTAAGAGACGACATCTTGGTTTTGATCTAGACGTTCAAGTCCGACACTATGAGCCCAGTGCATGAAGTCAGTCCTGAACAGTTCAACCCAGTGCAAGTCCGACACTACGAGCCCAGTGTATGAAGTCAGTCCTGAACAGTTCAACCCAGTGCAAGTCCGACACTACGAGCCCAGTGTATGAAGTCAGTCCTGAACAGTTCAACCCAGTGCAAGTCCGACACTACGAGCCCAGTGTATGAAGTCAGTCCTGAACAGTTCAACCCAGTGCAAGTCCGACACTACGAGCCCAGTGTATGAAGTCAGTCATGAACAGTTGAACCCAGTGCAAGTCCGACACTACGAGCCCAGTGTATGAAGTCAGTCCTGAACAGTTCAACCCAGTGCAAGTCCGACACTACGAGCCCAGTGTATGAAGTCAGTCCTGAACAGTTCAACCCAGTGCAAGTCCGACACTACGAGCCCAGTGTATGAAGTCAGTCATAAACAGTTGAACCCAGTGCAAGTCCGACACTACGAGCCCAGTGTATGAAGTCAGTCCTGAACAGTTCAACCCAGTGCAAGTTCGGAACGAAGCGGAGAGGCTTGTGGAGTTTGATACATCAGTTCAAGAGTTGGTACGGCAGTATGGTTGTTAACAGTGAAATATTTGTACAGTCAGTGTTACCTGTTGCCAATAGTACAGTCAGTGTTACCTGTTGCCAATTGTACAGTCAGTGTTACCTGTTGCCAATTGTACAGTCAGTGTTACCTGTTGCCAATTGTACAGTCAGTGTTACCTGTTGCCAATTGTACAGTCTTGTGTTACCTGTTGCCAATTGTACAGTCTTGTGTTACCTGTTGCCAATTGTACAGTCAGTGTTACCTGTTGCCATTTGTACAGTCAGTGTTAGCTGTTGCCAATTGTACAGTCAGTGTTACCTGTTGCCAATTGTACAGTCAGTGTTACCTGTTGCCAATTGTACAGTCAGTGTTACCTGTTGCCAATTGTACAGTCTTGTGTTACCTGTTGCCAATTGTACAGTCAGTGTTACCTGTTGCCAATTGTATAGTCTTGTGTTACCTGTTGCCAATTGTACAGTCTTGTGTTACCTGTTGCCAATTGTACAGTCAGTGTTACCTGTTGCCAATTGTACAGTATTGGCATTGATTTACTGGACATTAAACCGTTACTTTATTTTGTAGCCCTTAGTTGTCAAGTTCTTTAATATGGTAGTGTCATGTGGAGCAGTTTAAAATGAGCTTGGATAGTGATATTGTTACAATATTTTAAATACTGTCTAGAATTGCCTAACACTTATGGTAGTTTTTTTTTATTGATTTTTCAGTGCACTTAGAGATATAAAAACATTGAAAAATATTGCAATAAATGATAAAAAGGATTTGGGGCTTAAATCATACTATAAATACTGATTATATTACCAAAAAAGGATAACGAGAATTTTCTAAGGGTTGTTAAGGGCCTTAAAGGTATATGTGAAGTCAGTTGTCAATAAAGTCTAAAACAAAGTAGTTAGCGATTCTCAAGGAGAGGAAAAATTGAGAGAGATTTTATTTTATTTGACGTTAATTTATTCCATTGGCTTTTCTTTCAGGCATTGAAACACATGAATGCTGAGAAAAGATTCTTAACAATGTTTCCTTCTTACGAATTTCAAGAGAAACCAGTCAGGAGACTGTCAGAATATATGTTCCAGCCCATCAGGGAAGAGAACAGCCCCCTGAATACTGAAAGCATTGACCACAGCGATGTATGTTCTGTCAGCTCTGCCCACGGCAATATCTCCCCTAGCCCAACAAACTGGGTACGCTGGAGATGCTCGCACGTTGAGAAGGCGGACCCCCATCACATAGTCTTAAACCAGATGACTGTCGCATTGTCCCAGTCCTTCACAGACGACTGCAGTTCCGAGCTTGAACGCATCTGGGAGCAATCGAGCACACGTAGAACAAAGTTTATGGATCGTAAACACTCCAAGACCCCGCGATCAAACATTGCAGCCCCTGAGGAAGTTGCACATGGGGGAATCAAAGAAAAGATGAAATCAAATCTTTACAGGTATAATATAGCCAGCGATTCCACGGATGCAGAAAAAGGCGCAAAAATTGATCACTATTGGGAACTTTGTCAAGGAGACGCAGAGCACGTGACAGCTCTTGAAAGAATCATGTCATTTTCTTCTGTTGATCTGGCCCGTACTACCCATTATTCTGCTTCCACTGATGTGTCTGAGTCATCCGCACTATTGGATGCAGATGATCAACTCAAAGACAAGCGCTGCACACGAAAAAGAAAGAGCGTCACGTTTTTGGAAAACAAAGATGTCCCCGTCCCAGACACAGCCTCAAACGTTGAGTGGGCCAACTTCTCTCCTGACGCGAAGAAACCCAAGCACTACTCGAAACGCAAAAAGAAAAGCTTAGACACTTTAAATAGACACGTCGAAAAGGCCAAACAATTGCTTGAAAAAACTAGAAAATTGATTAGGAGAAATGGCGATGAAGCGAGTAGAAATGCATCGCGCGCTAGACACAAGGGAGAGAAACATCTACATGAGAAACGTAGAACTATCAAAACTGTTCCAAAGCTAGAGAAGTCTTATCGATCATTGTCATTGGATTCATTGGAAGCTGCTTCTTGGAGTGGATCCAAAAAAAGGAATAAAGTCATAAAAGCAACAAATCTAAGACTTTTAGCAGATCTCAAAGGGAAGAGGTTCCAACATAAGTTATCCAATCCTGAGCTGGCAATAAGAGACAGACATCATACTAAGCATTTCAAAGTAAAGCAGACTGGGTATTCACTAACTCCTAAAACCAGTGAAATAGCCACCCGACAGAATGGCTCCAATCAGGACTCTCCAGGCAAATCAAACATCAAAGAGAGTCCCAGCTTAGATGAACGCTTGTTAGAAGCTCTTCTTTATCAGAAAGAAGATCGTTTAATAAGAAGTCTGTCCGCTGAGAGAGCCACTGTTCAATTGATCCCAAGCAAAAGGAAAACAGACAAGAACCATCATCGAGCTCTCAGCAGAAAGTGCAGCAAAGGTCAGACACATCCAACTCTCGGGGATTACCACTCAGCGCACTCTTCCAGCAAGGAGCGTCACCGCCAGGCACAGTCAGTGTCGAAGAAGAGCATCAAACTAAAACCTCAGAAAACGATTTACTATTTTAAAGTGAAAAGAAAAAAACATAAAGAAAATAGTTCAAATGAACGACTCAGCAATAGCGAAATCTGCATGAGGCAAACCAAGTCCAGAAGTTCGAAAAGCAAACAAAAGAACTGTCGGAGCCAAAAGTTCACTTTCAGATCTGAATCTCCTCGGTCCTTGACAAAGAAAACATTTCCTAAGAAAGAACAAGTGTTTGTGCCTAGTGACATTACAAGAACCACATCCGAACCTTCTTTCCTCATTGAAACTGGTCAGTCGTCTGCTAAGAAAAAAAGACACAAGAGATCGAGTTCTCTGTCAACAGAGAACATGAAACGTCCAGCAGCGCTAATTCAATCGTCACCCGAAGCCAAACAGCAGGATGGACTTAAAATAAAAAAGATCAAACCAGAAAGAAAAAGAAAGAAAGAAAAACTAATAACAAAATCGAAAGCGGCCAGCCATGAACAAAACCACCAAGGAAAAGGCGCGTCTACATCACGGAGTCCAAAAAAATCTAAGACTAATACCAGTGTCATGGATGTACAACAAAAGACCAACCAAAAACACACACATTTAGATGTTCCAAATTTCACTAGGTCAAAAATTCGCGCCTCAAAACAGAAAAAAGAAAACTGTAAATCCTGGCCATCAAATCAACAGCATAAAAATACACATTCTACTTCTGAAGAAATTCTCAAATCTCTAAAGGTCAAAGAGCCCTGCAAAGCAAGACGTTGGAAGAACGATGGTGATTCCAAATGTCATCTTGGCGTCAAACATTCTCCTACCTCGTCCAATTTGTCCGCAGACCATCTTGATGTTTGGAATAAAAGCTCAATTAAAGGCATTCTGAAAAATTGCCCAGTTCCAAACTCAGATCTGGTAGAGGATACAATGGTTGCAAACGTAACCAATGCACAAGAGTTGCCTTCCCCTTTTATCGGCGACACTAAAAGTGTAGAAAAGATTGAGACAAAAACTGTAGATGCCAGCACAACAGTGGATCCAGCATTGCTTCCTAGGACTGAAACTAAACCTCATCAAGGCTCTGCTGAAAGACCAACTCTAGCACCGAATTCCGAGCGCCAGAATTTCTTTAGGTACATTCAAAGTAGCGCTGCGAAACTGGTTCAAGAGGTCAAGGAAACCTTTGGTCTTATCGATATGGTGGAGGACTTGGTCGTGGATGAGATGGAGTCCGACAGAAACATTCGACCTGGACATCAAACATTCTAATGGTCGCAAATATATCACCTTTAGAAGTGAACTCGCCTTTGTCTTGACACTAGAATGTGCACAAATGTTCTAGCCACTTCTTGTAGCACCTTATTAATGTTTCCAACTTTTCGTAGCACCTAGCCAATGTCGTGAAGCACCTAGCCAATATCATGTAGCACCTAGTCAATGTGTCCAACTTCGTGTAGCAGCTAGCCAATGTCGTGTAGCAGCTAGCCAATGTCATGTAGCAGCTAGCCAATGTTTTCAACTTCTTGTAGCAGCTAGCCAATGTTTTCTAATTTAAGTATAAGCTTTTCTAAATTGGGAGAAGGGAAGAACTAATATTTGGGGAAAAAGGGGGGGGGGTCATAAAAGCAAAAATAAACAAAAGATATAATTAGTTACTAGATGTTCAGAGTTCATTGCTTTTAGTTCGTCATTTTCCAGAAGGCAATCTTATGTCATTACGTAATCTACATAAACAATCAAATTACAACGCGTCTTTATTATTAGTCTAGATTTTGTATCCACATGGATGACTTTATCATACTTTAAATAGCCGAAGTACTGTTACAGAACATAAATAGCTTTACGCATTTTTAAAGAAAGTGCTCATAATCCATACATTAGACATATTCAGAGATGTCTCTCACAGTTCACTGGTGCCGCTTCTGTAGTAGCTGCCATAAAGCGGGCACTAACCCAGGGGTCGGCAACCTTTTGAGTCGGAAGAGCCGAAAATTACAATTTACAAAATTTCGAAGCTTTTAAAGAGCCACAAAGTTTTTTTCTTGCCAAATATAAATAGTTCTCACACTATGATTTTTTAAAATGAAAAAAAAAACGGATTCATATATTAGTAGTGTTTCTCACAACAAATATATGTATATGTATGGCATTATTAGATCATTACTTTTTATTTCGGTAACAACTAAAGAAGTTAAACATTTACTTACAACATTAACTTGTAATAACATACAGTCAAGCAAACAAATTCAACTGGAGCGTTCTCTTTGCATGGTTTTAGAAATTTTGGATACATTTGGCTCATAGGCCTTCGGTAACTTGTTTTTTGTTTCAAACATGACTCTAAATGCTCCATTTTTAGATGACTTCTTACATTACTTTTTAATTCTATTCATGCAAGAGAACACTAGCTCGTACGAATATGTCGATCCAAAGATAGTCAGCACTCCAAATACCAACTTCTTCACCTCACTGTAGCAATCTGGAAGATTCTTTCATACGCCGAATCAACTCACGGCATTCCTTTTAAAGCTGTCCACTTTTGTTGCATTACTTACATACATTTCTGGACCTTCAACACTTCCAACTTACTATTCAACTCTGTAAATTTTCCAATCCACAAAGATTTACTTTTTAAATCGATCAATTGCATTTCTAGAGATCCATTATCAATTCCAAATGGATAAATGTGGATTTCGTTTCTATTTGTGTTGAGATGGTGTACTATGAATGCTAGAATAGATTGTTGGTTTTGACTGGCTGGTCAAATCTGTCAAGAAATTCATCTTTTTAATAACTGAGCTGAAGAAATTTGTGTCAAAAGTTGCACTCATTTTATCGCGATATTGCTTTAGACATTCAAAATGTCTGCCTGGTCGTGCGGTTTGCGCACTGGACTGTCGTTCAGACTTATCGATGGTCCCGGGTTCAAACTCTGCCCGCTCCCATCCCCCGTCGTCCTGCGGGAGGTTTGGACTAGGACGTAATTATCTTGAACTTTGAAGGAACATCCGAAACATGTCAAAACAAACAACATTTTACACAATGAAGTAATTGACCGCTCTGAATATCTTCTGCAAAAAGAATAAATTTTCCTTCAAAACAAACCAATTCTTCTACCAAAACATAAAACATAGGATGGGTTGATTTTTCCTTGCAGTTTCAGATTCGGTTCATTTAATTTCAATGTTATATCATTCATAAAGTAAAATTTTTGAAACTATTTGTCGTTCTCTAATTCGGTGTGATAATTGCCTTTTTCATTTAGAAATGTATTTATTTCACTGAAGCACAAAGCAAAACGTTTCATCACCTTACTTTTGGAAAGTCATAGCACTTTTTTGAGAAGGAGGTCGGAATATTGAGTCTCCATTTCGTTTAAGTGGTAGAGTGCTTTTGACAAGATGCTGTTAATAATCTTGATTACCAAATTCATGACCTCATCTATTTCGGTTGAAATCATTTTGGGCATAAAGCGCTTCTTGGTGCATTATTCAGTAAAAATAAAAAAATTCTTGGTTTATTTTGCTCCGACGAATCGTTGTTGCTCTTTTATTTTTTCCTGTCATATTCTGTCACTTGCTATTTAACTGATGTTATTTAAATCGATCTTATTGTCTTCGATGTATTTTTGCACGGCATTCGCTCTATCGTCCCTTATAATCTGTCATGAGAGAGGTAGCAATCCTAGAAGTTCTTCTTTTGGACCTTGGGAAGACATATACCTGACAAAATGGGACACTTGTGCCGTGTCTTTATGTCGCAAAACTAATCTATAACAAGTGATAAGGCAGAAGAAAGTTGAATATCTTCCACCTGCAAATACGTTACATTTGAAGACATTTTAGCTATACTGTCTTGTATTGTTTCAGCGGATAGTGACAAATCTTTGATTTTTTTTCAAGATTTCTGGGTTGTTCTTTTTTTTTTTTTTTTTTTTGAAATCACGAAACAGTTCTTCAGATGCATGTAGGAAGCAGTTTTGCCATATTCATCATCTGTAAATGGTTTTCCTTTTTGTGCGATTTCTAGTGGTACGCAAAGCTTTCCAGAATAGCATTACTTGTAGATTGCTTATAACTTTGAGAAGATAATTCGCTTCTAACTCATTTACAAACAAACTACATGGTACTACAACAACAAACTATACGTCACAGTCAAAGCACGTGGTTGAGATGCCAATTCGACTTGCGTCAAAACGAATTGAAATCTACATAGAAACATCCGACGACGGCTTCATTCGAGAGCTTCCGACGGACTGACAACAGTGACGACGCGTGTAATTTGGGATGGGTGTGGTGAAAAGCGAGTACAAGTGGCTGAGAGATCGAATCGGCGCCTAGTTTTCGTTAAAGGGTTCAGAACTACTTTAAAAAATGTTTCGATAAAATAAAAAATATTTGCGTATGGAACTAAAGAGCCGCAGCTTCACATCCAAAGAGCCGCATGTGGCTCTCGAACCGCAGGTTGTCGACCCCGACACTAACCTAACACGTTATGTTGTAGAGTATAGAGAAGTAGATAAAGCCAGTCAAGAGAGACTTACTGTGATTGTAGTAGATCAGAGTAATCTTTCTCTCTCTCTACTTTCTCTTGATTGCTTGGCTCCATTAATACAGTGAATGTATCAAAATTCAAGCAACAGTCTAAGAAAAAAATCTAACTACAATTACTAATCCCATGTGTATAAGGCCAGTGTTTTCTCTTTTTTGAACGTAACACGTCTGAAACACTTTGCTTACGTTTTAGGGATATTAATTCATGCGTTGGACTACTATTTAATTATTCCAGTACGTTTGTGGAAAACCTATTCAGGTCTCGCAGAATACTTTGGGGGAAACACTGAGTATAGCCAGTGGGAGGGTTGGAAATTCCTACCACAAAATAAACTATTTCCCTTGTTTTAACTAAGCCAAACATCTTCCCGACACATCTCTTCAATCATTTCAAAACTTCCTAATCATCTGAACATCTTCAAATCGAAGACATCTCAACCCCTCCACGACGGCGCGGGAGGATCTAAGTCCTAAGTAAGTAAGAATAGCAGGCTAGGTTTCTGAACTAACATTTTGTAATGCACTGTAGATACTTCGGAATATGCTTTTTTTTTTGTTTTAAATACCGGAAATAGTGCCTGGCGGCGCTTGGGGAGCTCACAGCTCTCCCCCAGCCCCCTAGCTGGCAAGGGGCGAGTTGTCTACGGTCTTTCCACTAATTCATGGAAGAACATATTCTAGGGTACAATAAACGTCTTCCGAAAGAATGAAGGGTCAGAATGTAATAAAGATGAATAATGCACACACACACACACACATATATATATATATACATATAGCGGGGGTGGAAATCCTGGCTACGCCAATGTCCAGTACAATTTAAAACATCCATAACACCTCCACAACACCCCCAGGAAATTGAAAACATCTGTAACGACCCCCCCCCCCCCAAGATAGCTTAATACCTCCATAACGCCCCTTCCCCCCCCCCCCACGACAACTTAACACCCCAGGACAAGATAACGCCCCCCCCCCCCCCACGACAACTTAACATTTCAATTACAAGTCAACACCTGCGTAACGCCACATGACAATTTAATCCATGCATAAGCCCCCCCCCCAACACCTCCATACCATTCCAGGACAACTTAACACCTGCATTGAACCTCTTGAACATGGCACTGCTTTGTGCAAGCAGAAATGATACAGCAACATAAGCCTAAAAGTAAAAAAAAATTAACTAAAAGAAAGAGTCCAAGAATTCAATAAAAGTGATAACTTGATGTTTATTTGGGTGATAAGTACAAATCATGAGGGCATGAGAGAAAAGTTGTATGTACACTAGTCCAACACCATCTTCATGTCCATAGAGACATCTGCAGGCGATGACTAATTGGCCCAATCATTGACACAAACTACAAACCTACTTCTTCAAACGTATTCAATCAAACCTTCAGTCAACATTTGGTTTTGTTTCACAGAACAAGTTCGTCTTTTGGGAACTCTCTCTATAATAAATGACAGACATTACTTCTTAACAGGAGATAATTACGTCCTACGCGTATCGATGTGTCAATGTAGTGTTGCATGGAGACTTGAACTCAGCTAAGTCAGAAGTTTTCCTGGCTGATTCCTTGCTCTAATGGCAATCGGACAATTTGTTAGAACTGGCTGGAAAATATATTCCAAACACAATCAATAGCAGAGCCAACCAATGAACTTCGAATAGAAAAGAAAAACTCAGTTGTGATAATTATAACCTTGAGAAAACAAAAGATAGGATAAAACCCTAAAACTAAATCTGCATAACCCTCAAGTCAGCCCTAGCACAAAACATGCTGGAACTACAAACCAAACATATTTAACTAGTGAAGGCAATGAGCCAGGAAACTGACATCCAACTCTGACAAGGTGTGTGTTACTAATGTACAAGCTGCTATGAGTCCCCAGATTGATACACTTCAGGAATACTGATGGATTAATTGTCAACTTTAATGGCAAATTAATCAAACAAATGTGACAGAAAAAAAAAAAAAGGCAATGACTGGTTGATAGAAAACAGGAAACAAATGCTCCTTTAAAGCTTTGAGGCTATGAGTTAAAAACAACAACTTGTTTTAAAAGATTGCGAGGCGAATCCAAACAAAACGTTTACAAGCTGCTCTACAAACAAGGTAACACAAATAAATAGTTCTATCAAAACTGTCATTTACAATAGACTTGTATGTCATCAAAACAAACTCAAGAAACATACACTCCTGACTGTAACCATCTGGACATCTTTGGGCGACAATGGATCGTCTCCTAGAAATGAAAGCCTGGACAATAGCTCTGGTCGGAAGTTTGTCGCCCACACAGCAGTTCCCACCCCCTCCACGCAGCTGATGTCTCCCACTGTGCAGCACTGTTAAAGTGTTTACTCTTATGTTATTTAAGCCAATTAAAAATTAAAAAAAATACTTATGTAGCAGTCATGTGTTTCTTAATTATATTCAATTCTTTGTGTAGCCTCCATTTTAACTATGGTACCATCATCTTGTCTGTCTCATGTCTGGTATATTATGTCTACTTTAATATCCTATGTAATATTCATATATTAGTCTGTGTTTATACAACTACAAGTCCAATAGATTATATACACATAGGCTCATACAAATCTGTTGTCTATTTACAAGGATAAACAAATCTATGAGTAAAAAATATATTTCATAAAACAAAAATTTACATTTCAAAGAAAACAAGATAAAATGATATAATACTATATTCCCCTTCTTTATAAATAGCATCCATACAAACCTTCAATGAAGCCTCCATAATTCAAGCTAAACATCCAATCCCGAGCTATAGAGTAAATCAATGTTTGCTGTGTTCAAAGTG
This sequence comes from Biomphalaria glabrata, assembly GCF_947242115.1. Lineage (NCBI taxonomy): Eukaryota > Metazoa > Mollusca > Gastropoda > Planorbidae > Biomphalaria > Biomphalaria glabrata. The sequence goes on from NC_074726.1 coordinate 15,828,051, forward strand.
TAATGTGTCTCTTGACTCGAAAGTAAAATACAGAAATGTAATTCAGAACATGTTCAGTACTGTGTAAATGTGTACATGTTCTATCAAAGCTTTAAAATTATTATTCCACTAGTTTCTTATTAGAACTCATTTGTGTAGAAGAAGAAGACCAACAATGCCATGAACTGGTGTTAAGGCAGAACTGCATATGGAAATATTTGATCATCTAGTCTTAAACATTTGGAATCAGTAGTGCTGGTCTCTTTGTTAGGGAGATATTATCTCAATACGCTGAGCTCGCAGAGGGAGTCAGACCCAAGGGCTGCCCAAGATTAAGCTACGTTATCTCAATATGCTGAGCTCGCATAGTGAGTCAGACCCAAGGGCTGCCCAAGACTAACCTACAGAGATGTCTGCAAGCGAGACATGAGAGCCACGGGCATCGACCAAAGTATGTGGGAGGAGATAGCCCAAGACCGGACAGCTGGCACGAACTTCATCGAGTGCAAAAGAAACGAAGCTGTATCAGTCAAGAGAAAGAAAAAGAAAGCTGCCCTGTCAGCTAGCCCTAGGACAGATGCATATACATGCATGAACTGTGGCAAACTCTGCCGCCCCAGAATTGGCTTGATCAGTTTGAGTTTTTGGCACACCATCAAAATTTAGGCCATGTCGTGGGCTTGATCAGTCACTCCAGATTTTGCGCCATCTCAAGACGAAACCAAAGCCAGTGACTCATCTGGGCGCATCCATTGGTCTTCCGAGACAGAAGGAGCCCCATATACAAGTCAGATTTGCCCATTAGCCTCAACTAGAATCTCACCTAAACTACAAGTCTACGATTGAACTGAAGTAAGGTTAGCAACACTTCCAGAGACTTCTAACAACCAAAGTCCCACACAATCTATCCCATCAACAAAAAAAAAGATGTTCTCTGCTAGGGGTCTACGTAAAGCTTTTGGAAGAAAGAACAGGTGAAAGTTTTAATGATGAGAATTAAAGAAAAATAATTTATTTAAAAAAAAATGCTTAATAAAGTTGTTCCAACTACATTGTAATACAGATTACACAGTCACAGAAATAGTATTGTATTTTCATAGTTTACATAGAAATGATGGCAATACATTGTTAATGATGAATAAATGGCTAATACATTTTTTTCATTTGATGACATTGACATATGGGATCAGCAGTAAAACTTCAGTCATGATTGAAATACAAAATATGTTTTTATCGCTAAGAAATCTTTTAAATAAAAAAAAAGCCACTCTTTCATCTCCCATTTAACCCTAGGAGACAGTCCAGAAAACTTAAGACAGAACACATTGCTACAACAGAATTATATGCAACCCTAGGAGACATTTTAGAAAACTGAAGACAGAAGACAATGCTACAATACAATTACATGTAGCCCTAGAAGACATCCAACAAGTATATTTGAATTGTTTCCTTAAATGCTACTTCTGAATAAGATTACTGTTTAGAAACCTGTGGATGGACTCTACTTAAAGTTGTGATGTTTGTAGCACACCATCTCATGCTTGGACTATTGTACAAATGTAGTAACTAGTTTTGAAAAGTGCTACAACAATGAACAGTTCGAGTCTTTTCCTTCCAACTTAGACACATATACAAAAACAAAGATACTCCAACTGCTTGTTTTGTAGTAGGTTTCAATAGAAATGGCATACTCTCTTCATTTTAATGGTTTTCTCCTAAAGTACATTTACTCAAAAAAATGTTTTGCATATCATTCAAAGTATCAAGCCCATAAAATATACACAAAAAGATCAATAATTGTAGGACTATTATAGTGACATACATATTGCAGCTATATTGTTTTACTCTATCAGAAGACTAAAATCAAAATGAACTGACTCTCACAAGCTATGATGAATTACCTCCCTGATTTTGTTTTTCAAAAAAATATAAATAAAATAAAATAACTGCCAATATAAATAAATAAATAAATAGTTCAATAGTGTCATCACAGTATCGGCCATTATTCTTCTAGAACAACTTCTCTTTCAACATGAACTTGTATTTCTAGACCTAACTTGTCATTCTAAAACAACCAAACTTGTCCTTCAAGATCAACTTTCTAAAACAAATTGTTTATCTTTCTTCATGAGTAAACCCTTTTCTACTGTAAAAAGCTGACCTCTGAAGACAATTTTAACAAATTTCTCACCCATCCTAGCCCCCTCCCACTTTCTTTGTTCACAATCTTCACAGGTGAAAACAAATGTTACTAAGCCATTCCAAGACTCGGCAAGAAATGTCTCTCATACACATCGTATTACTCGTATGTAGCTAATCAGAAAAAAACGAATTGTTACTGATTGATTCAAGTAGCTGCTTGTTTTATACTTGTATGTCCTGACAACCTCCAGCAGCAGGTCACAAGGAATCCATTGTTGAAATATATCACTTGACTTCCCATTCCAAATGGGCAAGATCATAAGATCAATGAGTTAAGGAGAGAATTAGTTTCTGGCTCTCATTGTGTTGTCTTCAAGTTCAGTAAGGTCCAAAAGAGTGAGGGTTTTGGAAATTTGTTTAAATATTAATGAGTTTGTACTAGTAGACCCTTACTGTAATCAAGAAATAACAAAATTAATACATTATTTACTGATTAGCATAGGTTTAAATTATTGCTTTATAGTTAATAAATATTTTTGTGCGAACAGAAATTTAAAAAAAAGCAATTAAAAAGAGAACAATCTAAATTTTAAAGACAAAAATTACAGAAAAACTTTCAATTGCCTCAAGGAAACAAAAAGAGTAAAGGATTCATTTAAACAAAAAGAGTAAAGGATTCATTTACTGATATCATTGGAGACCATTAGAAATGAAGATAAACTGGAATCAACTTTGTATTTAATAATGTATAGGATAAATCTTTTTATTAAAATTTTCTGAAAATACTCAAAAAAACTGTTCATAACTTTATCTCACTAGTAGCTGACGATACTCAAGACTAAAAAAAAACTTCATAACTTTATCTCACTAGTAGCTGACGATACTCAAGACTAAAAAAAACCTTGATAACCTTATCTCACTAGTAGCTGACGATACTCAAGACTAAAAAAAAAGTTCATAACTTTATCTCACTAGTAGCTGACGATACTCAAGACTAAAAAAAAACTTCATAACTTTATCTCACTAGTAGCTGACGATACTCAAGACTAAAAAAAAAACTGTTCATAACTTTATCTCACTAGTAGCTGACGATACTCAAGACTAAAAAAAAAACTGTTCATAACTTTATCTCACTAGTAGCTGACGATACTCAAGACTAAAAAAAAACTTCATAACTTTATCTCACTAGTAGCTGACGATACTCAAGACTAAAAAAAAACTGTTCATAACTTTATCTCACTAGTAGTTGAAGATACTCAAGACTAAAAAAAAAACTGTTCATAACTTTATCTCACTAGTAGCTGACGATACTCAAGACTAAAAAAAAAACTGTTCATAACTTTATCTCACTAGTAGCTGACGATACTCAAGACTAAAAAAAACCTTCATAACTTTATCTCACTAGTAGCTGACGATACTCAAGACTAAAAAAAAAAACTGTTCATAACTTTATCTCACTAGTAGCTGAAGATACTCAAGACTAAAAAAAAACTGTTCATAACTATAGATCTAGTTTCAATAAGGCTACTTCTACAATAAGTAGTGTTTTAAATCATCAGGAGTCATTGCCCCTTAACAATGGAGGTTGGAAATAACAACAGAGATGTAAAGCATTGATACAATAAGCAGAACTGCTGATAGAATGGAATAAAAAACAACAACCCTCTAAAGCAATAAGCTGCTCAGTCTTCTGGCTACTAGTTCTATGGGAGACAGGGGAACATCTCAATCGTACATTAACAGTACGAATGATCAAAGTGAAACTTTGTTAGACAAGGCTAAACATCTAGTGAGTTGTTACCATTAAGTAGCTCTGCAACCTCATTCAATACTGCAAGAAAACCAAATCAAAGTTGTGACTAACCAAACACAAAGAGGTTTCTTATTTTTGAAAGGTTTGTAAGAGAAAATAGAACAAAAAAATAAAAAAATTGTACAGGCTAGTGGCTCCATACAATTTGTATCATTGAAACTGGACAATCTCTTGAAATGTCACAAGAAGTGCAACAAACATTTCAGTTGTACAAGAATTATAGACGAGGGTAAAAAAAAAAAACAACAGAAATGGATGCAATAGTATTGTATATAAAATGTCATTGACTTCTTTCTTCTAAGATGAACAAAGACTTGTGCTCACAATGTGGAAGATGAGATACAGAATGACTAAAGATAAATCTAGAGACTAGGTCTCTCCTAGTTGGCAGTCAAGTCCTCTGTTGTATCAACAAATCTTTGATACATGACTGAAACAAATGTTTCTAAAGAAGGCAGAAGGTGATTGAAACATCACAACCATGCTCATGGGAAGGGTGGGGCATTGAAAATCATTTCACAAAGTGTCACACAACACCTTCAAGTGAGACCCCTACAGAAATTACAATAGGACCTTAGAAGCACTCAAACATTTGGTTGAGAACAAATTAAAGCTCTACACACATTAGTCTAGTCTTCTCTGTGAAGTCAACAAAACTACATGTTTAGTCAACAGCCAGAAGTCTAAAGTGAGTGATTTGTAAAAAAAAGTGTGACATGATCTCTAGTTTCATCAAGTGATAGAATTAGATTGAGCAGAAATACCATGAGGACTTTGTTGATATAAACTTGTTGAGTGCTTTAGTACACAATTTAGCTCATCCACCTGAGTCTTCTGTATTACAAAATTAACACAAAATACTACATCCAACACAAAAGTATTATTTGTTAAATTTTATTTTAAAAACATTCTTTTCTTCTGATACAATAAGTTATACAAATAGTTGAATCATGCACAATGGGAAATTTGTTTTTTTTAAAAAGTTAAAACTTCACAGCCACACATGTTAACAAATACATCAGGGGAACATACTCAAGATATGTCACAACTAAAGCTTAAAAATACTGTGTTCCTTTCAGGTCAATGCTGAACAATATCAAAGTTTATTCTAAGAATTGATGTTAAAACATTTCATAGTTTATATTGGAAGGGAATATCCTCTTTGTAATCTTTAGGCAATCTTAACTTAATGTGGAACTGATTTGATCTGAAAACTTTCTGAACAGGAGGATAGGGAAAAAAAATAATTTTTTACATGGGAAACCACAAAAATATTTCAATTAGAATAATCAATGGCGAAACTAAATCACATCAACAAAGAAAAGTCTCTTTTAAATGTTTGCTAATACATTCTACCAGTTTTCTCCACATACAGAAACATTTGTTGAATTCAATGAAACAGAAAACAAAAAAAGAACTTATTCTGCACATTTGACACAAACCCCCAAAATTCTTATAAAAGGACATAATAAGCCATTTAATTATGTATAGATATTTATATATTTATATATATATATATATATTTATTTATTTATAGAGTTATTATATGTTAACATAAAAAAATTGTAATATATATTATAATACAGGCATCATCATCATAAGCATATCTTTCACATTTTCCAAATTCTGATCAAACTAGTATATACAGATAACATTATCATACAAAGGTATTAATTCACAATAGTAACTGTCCCAGGTAATTCATTGCAACAAACCAAACCACAAGAAAAGAGAAAAAGGAACAGAAAGATTGCACACATACCTTATTATTAATTATTACGCTTTAGTCTTCCATCTATCCAGCCAATTTCAATATAACCATGATAAAAACAGCAGTAGTTTTCAAATTTAATAGTCACTAGCACATTTACTCAAAAACATTATAAAAAAGGCTGTCACATGGGGCCAAAGATTCCTTTGTGGCCACCCTAATGAGAGAAAAAGTTGAACCATGGGCCACAGAAATCCTTTGTGCTGGCAACTGAAGTGGATCACAAGGGTTGGCAATTCCTCCTCTAGCCATGTCAATGTATTTCATTCACCCTAAACTTATTCACATAAGAAAGTGAACAAGCCAGAAAGTTCAGAGGAAGTGTTTAATTCTACACAACACAGGTCTGGGACATACATTAGCTGGGGATCTATGTACAGTCACTGTTTAGAGTGGTGTTGCATATTTAGTTGATAAGAATATCTGCCTATGCCATCTTAGCTTTACACAAGTTAGGACATGAGGCAATGTTTTCAAGAAGCTTTGTTTTTGACTTGTCAGCCACAAAGATGTAGGCTAGGATGTACCTGAAGCAATGTATACAAATATCTCTACCATTGCCATGTCAGTTCAATTTGTGTTAGGCATGAGACAATGTATTAAAGCACATATAACACGTCACTCTTGAGTTTGTTTGTCAATGATTGAAAAGAAATACTGAACAGTTTTTTCACATACATGCAAATACATTATACTGTATCTACAATAAACATTTCAATTTCATGTTACATAAGTTATATAACGAATTCATTAATTAATGTGTTCAACAAACTCCAATATGATTTATTTCTGTAAAGCAAAAAATCAAAAGTTGAAATAGACCTTATTTGTAAGCCACCCTATATTATAGGATCATGGCGTCACACAAACATAATTTTAAACAAATATTCGTTTATTCAGCAACATTGTTTTGCTATCTTCAGCATAAGTTTGGGCCCTGATCTTTTTTGGACCTGACATTTAATAAAAATGTTTTCCTTAGGATTCTAAATAAATTAACTTAAAAAAAAAGGGCAAAAAAGCCTTAAAATACTATGCACAGAAATATAAAAATATCACCTATGATTAGAGGCTTTGAAAAATTTAGTTTAAAATTAAAATTATAAAGACTATTTTTAATTCACCTGTATCTTTACAACTTTTCAAAAAAAAATAAAAATAAATTTTGCATTCATTTCTAGCTGTCCATTTCCTTGAATTAATAACAAATTAAAAAAAACAAACAATTATGGCACATCCATTCCTACACAGCACTATGACTTGCCTAAATTAAACATCTCTGTGAGCTAAGATGAACTCATAGTGTGTATCAACAGAACAACAATACTTGGAAAAACAAAACATTACCAAAAGAGCACATTTAGGATGCAGCAAGTATTAGTGGAGCAGTTCCCTGAAGAAGAAGATACCCCCTCACAGTAGATGTTGGAGAACTGCTTGTTCCTACAATGTTCTGGGAACAAAATCAAACAAGAAGACTCAGTAAGCTGCTTTTAGGAGCAAGTTGTGTCATTAAAAAGGCATAGCTTCATGAACATGGCTGCAGATTTCCCTCAACTGGTGCTGCAACTTGAAATGAAGTCTGGTTGATTTGAATGAGCAGAAACACTCATATAAACTTGCTGAATTTAAAAACACTTTCATCCAGCACCTCATGAATAGATAGCAACCATTTTGTTTTCAATTGAAATACTCTCTTATGTTACACGGCACTCATTGTTGCACATCCTACCAAGCCTCTTATAGTCTCTGAGTGTATGAATACTTTCAATTCCAAGTTGAGCCAAACTTATGATTTACACCAAGTCCAAACCAATGCCAGTGAGGACTGTCTAAAGTGGCTTGCACAAATGCACACTTCACTAGCAAAGTTTTGGTTGCAGTTCCATTAAACTTAGGTTCATTCTGCATGAAAACAAACAAAATACAACAGGTGTCCAATTTGAACAAGGGCTAAGACGATGGTGTTGTGGAAGAAGGCGATTCTGATATTGTCTTTAATGTCTGATAAACATTGTCGGCACGCGCCAGACGCTCGAAAAAAGGAATCAAATCCAAGAGTTCTGTATCATTCATTTCATCAAACCATGATGTAACAGCAACCTGCAAGAGACAGAATAGTTGAATTTCAAAGGCATTTCTAATTGGAAGCTAGTTTACTTTAGTCTCACCAGTGCTTATTAAAGCAATCAATTGGAAACTTGTTCAGGACTTAAGACCATTTTTTATTCTTATATTTTTGTTTATAATGGTAATTGCACCCCAGGCATTGTTCTTTTCTTGATCAAAAATTCAAACTTAAAACTACAGAAATATACACTAGATATGTGAGAGCTAATGTATCAATGGACATGTGAGAGCTAAAGTATCAATGGACATGTGAGAGCTAATGTATCAATGGACATGTGAGAGCTAATAATTTGCTATACTACTTATCATTGGGTCTAAGCATTACTAACACTTACAGCATTATCTGGATGGAAGATGTATGATGCTGGTGAATTGTCTACTATAACAACCTGGTTCAAATCTCGACCCAACCGGCTAAGGTCCTGAAGAAAAGAAAATTAAAGTCATGTAATTAATAATGAACTATTTCTAGACAAGTAACAACAGCTGGAGTAAAAGAACTATTAACCACAGTCAAGTAATCTTCCAAGCAGTAAATGTTTTTTTTAGTGTAGATCAACAATGTTGTGCCATGTAGCTATGACAAGGTCATATAGTGGAGATATGACAAACTTAAGTACCAGGCGACTGATCCTCGTGCAGTTGAATGATTTGTTAGGGAAGCATGAGAGCTGATATTTTCTCAAATGATTTTGGACATTTTTTTGTATTGATGAAAATGAGCATCAGGAAACGATTTCAATCTGAACAAATATTTTTGTTCTAATGGTTCTAAATGACATTTTTTTTTTATAGAAAGTCTCTTCAAATCCCCTCCTGTCTAGAAAAACAACTGCTTACATCAAGTTGTTTTACATTGCATTTTTATCATGAAAGCATTGGTCCTTAATTTTTTTTTTTGGAATAAAGTCTTTGCTTTGCAACATCTCAAACAGTTGAAGCAGGATGTTAGGGTACAGCCATTTAGAAAGGGGAAGTTATGGACAAAATGTTTTAGACACATTATACATGTTCATTTGAAAATGTCTTCAAAAAGATTGATACATATGTATGTTTTGTTTGTGTGTTTGTGTTTTTAACATACTTTTTAGTTTAAGAAAAAATTGTTTTTTTTTGTGTTTATTAGATTTGGAATTTAAGTTTGTTGTCTCTAGCAAAGCCATGTGTGTGGGGTTTTGTAGGATTTGGTCAGGGACCATTGGAACATGTTCCATGTTCATACCACATGACCAGACAGCCATCCATTGTTTGCAATATGAATTCATGAAATAGTGTCCGCAAGCCTATAAAAATCAGTGTCTACCAAGCCTCAACCCTTCTATATGGATCTGAGACATGGGTATTATACAGAAAGCAACTAAGACTTCTTGAACGCTTCCACCAAAAATGTTTGTGTTCCATCATGGGCATATGATAAACTTTATATCAAAAGTATATTCAGATGTAGTAGAAAAAAAACTAGAGCATCTTTCAAGAAACCCAATATCAAACATAAAAAAGTAAGTATTAATGAGATTTACAGATTGAACTAACTTAGAAGTAGGAACATTACTGCACTACTCTTTTATCTCATGTGCTTACAGACTCCACTGGCTTTTTGGGACTTGTCCCAGCACTCAAAATCACTTTTCCATTTTCTATTTTTTTTTTAGAATATAGCCAAAGCTCTACTCTCATCCTAATGGGTGTCTTTTGGTGAGGACCATACCCCCCCCCCCCCCCCAGTGGTGCCACCAGATGTAACCATTGTAATTGGAAAATAATACCTGTATGGGAAATTACAGACATTTTTTGAAAGTGTGGTCACCAAGTAAAAGAAGAGTCAATAAAAAGTTTTTTTTGTCCATAAGTAGCTTGTCAAGACAAAAGCACCTTACTTTGATTAATTACTGGACTTAAAAAAACATACCAAGATAAATTGAACCCTATGAAAGACACATAAAGATAGACTTACTTTGACGTAGTTACCCCTATGAAAGACACATGATTCCCTGAAAAGGCGACATCGAAAAACATTCCATCTGTCTAGCAAGTCTGCCACTGGATCTGCATACTAATAAATAATAAAAAAAAAGACTTTTTACAAAATTTGTCTTTATAGTTTTTAAATTATCAATTAAATTAAGTGCATATGAGTGTATAATTCAATAAACTTTTTCAGCTAATTCTAAATTTAATTGTCACAAGCATACTCTACTCAAAATGTGTATGACAAGATGGAAGTTGCTGGTAACACCCTAAGGGCTGACATTTTGTTCCCACTCAACATTGTTCCATTAGTATGACATTTACTGGTGTGTTTAAGTCATAAAGGGACATCAAACAATAATCAAAAAAGATCAGGGAAACACCAGGCCAAGAAATGTAAGGAAAACAAAGATGGTCTAGTCTGTTTTGTATGTTAGTTCACTTCAAATTACTAGTTTGGACTTAATATATCTCTTACAATTTAAGTGTGTTAACATTCATAAATATAACTATAGTTGTTGAATTTATTTAATTAGTGAGTTTGAATTTCCATTTGTCAATTATATTTATTCATTACAGTGTGGTGTTACATTTTGTGGAAATAAAGAATCTATCATCACATAATTCTAGTGCAACATTCCATCCTAACTATATATGCCACATTAAATTAACCCACCTTTGCCAGACTGGCTGTAAAAAGCACACATTCGAAAAGTTCTCCCATCTTTTGTAAGAATTCATCAACATGAGGTCGTTTCAACACATACACCTGGGGTAAGAATACAGTTTGAAAAAGATTATCAAAGCATTTCATAGCAATAGTTTTTCCACCAAAACTGTAAACATCATATTGGTAACAGAAATTAAACTGAAAAAATATAATTATTTCATTTGAAACCTAACATTAACTGTTAAATTTTAAAATACAATATAAGAAAAGCTTAAATTTAGAATTGTATATTTTCAATAAGTAAAATGATTACCTGATGGACAGTTCCGTCAATCTCTACAGGGACTATGAAATCTGCATTATTTATTGGCTAGTAAAGAAAATAGAAAAATAATCACATTATTTTAGATAAACACCAGATATTAAGTAAATAATCTGTAATTATTATTCTATTATGCTTGAAAAATAGTTTTATCATCAGTTTTGTAGCTGTGTTTTTTCAGAATCTGTATAAAAGGAGAAAGGGTGTCAAAGCTAAGAATTTTTACATGTGTTTCTTCTTAATCTATTATATTTCTAATATAGGTTTGTGCTTCTCAGTGAAGTGACAGCCTTGTGAGATTTCATTTCCCAACATTTCTTAAGTGTGTACATCATGTGTGGTAGCTAGAGACTTACCTTAAAAGAACTATGTACAAGAGTCTCATCCAAGTCTATGACAATACATTTCTTGTTCATGTCCTGATGCCTGACTGTAGGCAAGAGGTATTTGTCCGATGTCTGGAAATATAAAAGATACTGTTAGGTTAATAATCATAAATAAAAAGTTTAGAAGTGAATGTGATCAGAGCCTATAGAGTAATGGTATCAAAATACTGAGGTTCACATCAGATTCCAGTGAAGTCCTTTGAAAAAAACTGTAGCCTCTAATAGTTGGAAACAAAACTTCAATTCACAGCAGTAGAAAACATTGAAATGGACACTGACTGATCTATTCAAAAGTAACCAGTTTTGTCATTGTATCTGTTCTAAACATTGTTAAAGATCTATACAACAATTGTTTTAAACTATATTTACTAATATATTTTGGGATGACAGCTTTATATCTGCCAGAGTGACTCATGTGATTATACAAGTGGCTAATGATATTGAAATTTAATTACATATCTTTTCCCTAGAGTTATTGAACAAGCAACAAGAATAGGTTTACACAGGGGAGATAATTTTGAACCAATTGAACTCTAATCATGTGGATGAAATAGAGAAAAATCAACCTATAATCCTAAGCTAAGTTTAGACATTTTCTTTAGTGAGCAACTTGCAGTGAAGTCATCAATTCATTGAAATCAGAAGTCTATTCAACATTTTAGATTAAAAGAGAAGTTGATACTATTGATAAGCAGAGTGTTTAATTGGATGGAGAGAAAGTAGTTTCATCACCTGTCAACAGTCTCACACACCTTACCATGAAAAGATAGCTCTCTTTAGGCCTCATTGCAAACAAATGTAAACCATATCTCTCTGCACTTAAAGTACTGAACTTTCAATGTTGTGTGCTCAATTTTTTTAGTTGATCCTAGATCAACTAGGAAAGAGTGACAGAGAGAGAGAGAGAAAAGATTGAAAAGAAAGAAGAGGAAGCAATACACAGTCTTTTTTTTGTCTTTATCAAATATTGTGTGTTCAGAAACTAGAGAATTAATGTAGGCTTATATATGAAGTAAAGATAAAACTTGTGCTTCTAAAAGTAACTCAATGAAGACTGAAAGATGTTTACTCCTTAGAGTTACTCTAGACTTCCTTCAAGCTCAATACTATGTTTACAAGCTATTGACATAACAAACTGATTGACAGGAGTTGGCAAATTTAATTTTGACTTTTCATTACAGATGCACAGTAAAGAATGTCAGAGTACACTTATTTAATTACTGTTGTAGTTACTGAAACTTGTGGAAGGGAAAACACATTTAGTGTCAATGAAGTTGGAAGAATATGAAGTCTCTCTATGTGGCAGGTCTGTCATTAAAACTTACCCTTGAGTTGCAGTTGTCCTCCAGGACCGGCGGCTGACAGCTGATGGGAGCATTGTTGTTGTTATTGTTGCTGGTGTTTCTCTTGCGGAAGCAGCACAGTATTGAAGAGATGAAGCCCCGACTTCTGGGCTTCTTGGCCACTGTAGGGGGTGGGCTGGAGCCTGAAAGAAGCAAAAAACAGTACATGCAATGTCATATACCTTCAAGGTTTAATACATCTACAACCTTTGCACTAAGTAACTGACCACATCCCTTTGACTTAAATGTAATGTTGTGTTCAAACTCTGAAATAATTAAACTAGTATAAACTACTGCCTTGCCATAATCAGCCAGATAACAACTACTTGGGCTAATAGTAATTTAGTGATTGACAGACCTATCAAAAACAACCCTGGCTGTGTCACACAGTTATTTCTCTGTTTTTCACTAAACTGAAAATCTACACAGATAAAATCAGAAGATATGTCATCTTGATCAAAAAACATAATTCCAAGGTAAAAGCATACACTCTAGATTCAAGTTTTTAAACATAATGAATGTAAAACAATAATCAAATTTTAAAATCTAAAAAGTTAAAACACTAATAATGTCAAAACAAACAAGACCCTAATGACCTAATCAGTACACAACAACACTTCACAACAGAATTTGCAGATAACATGCTATTTATTTAAGAACCTGTTAGCACAGTTAGTAAACAAAACACAATCAACAAATTAAAGCAAATAAATACTGACTGATGTGGTAGTTACTTTGGAAAGGGGGGGGGGCACAATTATCTCCCTTGTTCAGACTTGTTTAATATTAGCTAGAAGAACTTTTGAACAAAGCAAAGATGGAATTTCAAAAAAATCTAACAGACCAAATCCACATACTCTTTGCAAAGTATCCTAAGACAGCATTATGATGCAGATTTCAGAAACTTCTATAAGAAAAGTCTCTTTCCTAAAAGATCACATTTCAGTGCATGCTATGTGATGGACACACAAACCAATGTCTCCCCAAGAGAAGCTGCTGGGTCAAGTCAGGTGCTAGTAGTTGGGAAGGGTGTGGGGAGGAAGGTCTGTAGGTATCAAAGAGAACTGGCTATATCTCTAACAGCTTCATAGCAGGGAGGGGCAACTTATGTGTAAACATGAAGCTGACCTACTGGTGGAAGTGAAACTCTACCTGGGGCTGTCAACAGGTAAGGCTACATCTACCACCATCTGCCCTTCAGAAACTACTGAATGATTTAAGGTGTTGAGGATTTCTCAAAGAATTCTTTCAACTGACAAACCACACACACACATAATCTAAACCCATCTGTCAAAAGCTAACACAATAGTGTCTTCTTTTTTTTTTTTCGTTTCTAGACATGAGACTCATACATGGGAGCTGAGAGGGAGAAATGAAAAAAGGAAAAACAAAAAGGGGGGGGGGGAGAATAAGAAGTCGTAAAAAGTGTATTTTTGCATGGCCATCAAGTCAGCTAGCCTTACTGATTCAATCGAGAGGAGAAGACATGCCAAATCCAACTTTGTTTCTACACAACAGTGCATATCACCAAGTGATATCATTGAATTCAATGCCTTGATCAACACTGACTTGGGAATTAGATGCTTCATTCCCTGTTAGTATCTTTATTTCCTTATGTACTAGTAACTGAAATTGTGAGATTCTAATCTAAGTGTGTGAAGTATGTTTTTTTTGTTTTACAAAGCTTACATCAACTCACTTTTTGCCTGGTACCACTTTAAACACATGTTTTTCCCACATTTTCCATTCTCGGATCAAAGTAAAACTGTACACAATTATTTGAATCAATTAAAAAAAAACAGTTAATTAATTATTGGGAATTAATTATTTTGTGCCTGGATATATGAAGGTATTCCCCCTTTTACGTTTTGTACATGTTTTTTCTTCTACTTCCCATTCTCGCTTCAAGCTGAAATTTTGCATAATTATTCTTATCTTATATAATACAGACGTTACTTCAAAAAAGAAGATGATTACGTCCTACGCGTCATGCCTTTAGTCATGCATATTAACCAATGACTTAAATTCTGCAAAGTCACTGGTTTTCCTGGCTAGCTCAGGCAACCCATTCCATGCTCTAATAGCACTCTTCATAGTTGATGACAAAATATGAATTAATTTTGTTTTATATAGAGAAGGGAGCTTATTCCTGCAGCATTGAGACATAAAGGAGATTTTGCGGTTCTTTTCCATTGATAAGCTTAACTTTTTTTAATTTTTAAAAATTGTTATTGTGCTTGTTTTGAATGCATAGAGTTGATAGGTCTATAAACTAACAAGTAGAAAAACCAATGACTTGGCAGAATTCAAGTCAGAGAGCAACAAGCATGACTAGATGGACCTAAGGACACGCGTAGGACTATGATCATCTGTTCTGAAAGTTACGTCTGTATTTGATCAAATCAGATGTCGCAAGCAAATGTACGATCTGAAGGCAGTTTTTTGGGCGGTCTAGAAAGTTCATGACTTAATTACCTTACTGTAACAACACAGCTATCATTTATTGTACGTGATAGAAGAAAGGGGTGAGCAATGATAGAGCGATCTTAACCCTATCTGACCCTAGTCTATAATTAGCTTTCATTTGCGACCATGTGAATGGCTTGCGATCCAACAAAAAGTGCGAGGACCAATCAAATTGAGTAAAGAAAACTGGACATGTAGGCCTAGATCCAAAAAGTGACTCCTTACTAATAGAGCCAGATGTCCATTATGGAAAACAAAAGTATTGGGAATAGTCATTTTAAACTGAAACAGTGTTTTATAAAATGGGGAAATAATAACTATGAGATTTTCCAATACTAATAATTCCATTTCGGACTTGAAGGCATGGTAGCTCAGGCCAATTAAAATCATTTTGATGATGCTAACCTCCTCCTCATTGCGTGAGAAGTTAATTGCACAAGAAATGATCTCAGTCTTAGATGACAAAACCAGAAAGTTGCTACTTTGACTAGTAGACATTAAGTTCAAAGTGAATCTAAGCAGGGTAAATAATGTGCAAGTCATTCACATTTTGTCAAAGAAAATAGTTTGTGTGTGTGTATATATATATACACACATACACACACCGGTATATATATTATCTGCCTGTAAATCAAAAGTACATTCTTGTGTCTACAAATGTACACTAGTTCAATGGTTGTAATAAGAAATAAAGGAACACTGAAGAGTAACCTAAAACAAGGCTTTATTAAACTAGAACGACACATGAATTGACGAAAGAGACTTGGACTGTAGCACACTAAATCAATGTTGTGAACACATTCTCACGACGTTACACAAACATAAACAAATAGCAACTATTTCACCACATTCACCCCGCCTAGAATTAAAATAGCAAGTATAGTAATATAGTAGGCCAATAGCATAAATAAAAGAGAATGCCAGTGCCTGTAATACAATAGATCAATAAATAGTGTCGAAATATTAATTTCTCTTGTAAACAATAGTGAATGGTGATGCAAAGAAACCTAAAAACCAGTATCTGTTGTATGACTTATAAACAATTACTAGTTTCTGTTTTAAATATTAACAAATAGTGTAGTAAGTAGACATGTACGTAAGTAAGTGAAAAGTAAACTCTAGTATCAGTAGCAAGAGATAAACAATGATTGATTTGATTTGATTTGTTGATTTGAGGCACATCGGCACAATTTAGGCCATGTCGTGCCTGCAGTCCCTTAAGGACTACTCTCTCTCTAAACAACAAGGCCAGATTCTATACAGTCATATAATTAAAATTAAGGTCTATTCACAGTTAAAATAGTAAAGGTAGTAAAAATTTAAATATTTGGTAAAAATCTAATGTAAATAGTGTATGTTCACAAATTCAGAAATCAGATCTTCGTAGATAGCCCCACTTCCCGAATAAAGCCCAGTACCTTCCCAGGGTCGACATTATTAAAGTGTTTTCAGATTAGTGGCTCTAAAATGTTTCGCCCTGACATCCTGGTATCTGGGGCAATCAACGAGGATATGTTCCACGGTGAGGCGAGAGTCACAGTACTCGCAAAGTGGGGGCTCCTCTCTCTTCAGTACAAAAGAGTGCGTGATGTAGGTGTGGCCAATCCTAAGTCTGGACATGGTTGTGCTACCACGCCTTGTCAGACCCTTAGATGTGGGCCGCCACCTGACATCCGCCACAATCTGCCTGAGTTTACTGTGAGTCTCAGCCTCCCATCGGTTCTGCCACTCTCGATAGGTGGCAGAGGCAATACTTTGTCTCAGGTCCGAGTAGGGAATTTGGGTTCCTGACACCGCATGATTTAGGGCTCTCTTTGCTTCTCTGTCTGCGGCTTCGTTTCCCTCAATGCCAACATGGGAGGGGACCCAGATGAAGGTGACATCCCTACGGTCGGCTGTTATTAGGTCCAACAGCTTCAGGCTCTTATGTACCAATGGGATGTCAGTCTTCATCCGCCCCAAAGCTTGCAATGCAGATTTGGAGTCGGAGCAGATTATAAATTTACTCCTTTCTGATGCTTTTACGGCCATAAGTGCAAGCAATATTGCGTGCCATTCGGCCGTAAAGATGGAGCAGCCATCGGGGAATCTACGGGAGATTGTTTTGTTCCGAAAGGAGCAGGCACACGCGACCTTTCCCTCCATTTTGGATCCGTCTGTGTAGATGGTGCCACAATCTCCGTAGCTCTCCTGCAGTTCCCTAAAGTGGACTTGTAGTATGCTTGGGTCTGTATTTTCTTTTTTGAAATTAAGGAGGGATAAATTTAATTTAGGTTTATTCATTAGCCAAGGAGGATTCTGAGGGGTTTCTATTTTAGAGATTTGGTCAATGGGTGGGGTTAAATTTTGGATGGGTTCTCTCATTCGAAGGCCCAACGGCTGTATGACGTTAGGCCTTCGATTGTATAATTCTACCTCTGTGGGGTTAAATATGGAGTCAAAAGCAGGGTTTGTGGGGTTGGATTTTAGCTTGACTATATACTGCATTGCAAGCTTTTTCATTCTTATATCCATGGGGAGTTCTCCAGCCTCCACATGGAG
The DNA here is from genome assembly GCF_947242115.1 of Biomphalaria glabrata. Lineage (NCBI taxonomy): Eukaryota > Metazoa > Mollusca > Gastropoda > Planorbidae > Biomphalaria > Biomphalaria glabrata. The sequence goes on from NC_074726.1 coordinate 15,845,582, forward strand.
ACTTGGGATAGGTGATGTACGAAACGCGCCGAGACAGAGACGCAGGGCAGCATTTTGTATTGGTTCCAGTATTTTTAGGTACGACTTCCTTGCTGCTCCATATATTATGGATCCGTAGTCTAGCTTGGATCGAATTAGACTCCGATAGAGCAGCAGCAAGGTATCTCTGTCAGCTCCCCAGTCCGTATGGCTGAGTACTCTTAGTATGTTTAATGACTTTTGGCATTTCTTCTTAAGTTCCTTAATGTGGGGGAGAAAATTAAATTTGGAATCTAAGGTGAGGCCTAAAAATTTTGTAGTTTTCACGACAGGGATCTTCTTTTTGAGTATAAATAGTTCAGGGTCTGGGTGGAGCCCCCTTAGATTACAAAAATGCATACTAACTGTTTTGGAGTCAGAGAATTTGAAACCATTATAGTTTGCCCAACCCTGAATTTTGTTTAAACATAACTGTAATTTCCTTTCTAAGGTGTTCATGTTTTTCCCATAAGTAAGAATGACAAAGTCATCAACATACAAAGAGCACTCTATGCCAGGGGACAGCGCATTTATGATGCTATTTATTTTAATGTTGAACAGGGTGACTGACAGAATGCTGCCCTGGGGTACACCCATTTCCTGGTCATGAGTGTCAGAAGCGGAGTTGCCCACTCGGACCTGAAATTTTCGATCTTTCAGGAATTCCTCCACAAAACGGGGGAGGTGTCCCTTAAGCCCCATAAGCGCCAGGTCACGTAGAATGCCATGTTTCCAGGTTGTGTCATAGGCCTTTTCTATATCGAAGAATACAGCTACTAGATGTTCTCTTCTGAGTAATGCATTTCTAATATAAGCTTCCAGCCTTACCAGGTGGTCAGTTGTTGTCCGCCCCTGCCGGAATCCGCACTGGTAGTTTGAGATCACTTTATTCCTTTCCAGGTACCAGACCAGCCTACTGTTAATCATTCTTTCCATGGTTTTGCAGATGCAGCTTGTTAGTGCTATTGGTCGATAGTTAGCTGGGTCAGAGCCGTCTCTTCCCGGTTTAGGTATCGGTATAACTGTGGCTTTCCTCCAGCTGTTTGGGAAAGCGCCTGTTTGCCACACACAGTTATAGACCCCTAGTAGGACTGCCAATGAGGGTTCGGGAAGGTGCTTGAGGAACTGGTAATGGATTTCATCTTCTCCAGGCGCTGTGTCATGTGACTTGTCCAGCGATTCCCTCAGTTCCTCAAGCGAGAACGGTTTGTTGTAGTCTTCATTGTTCTCTGACCTGAAATCAATGGGGTGTCTTTCCTCCCTGGTTTTGACTTTTTGGAACTCTGGCGTGTAGTGTGCAGTGGATGATTTTTCTGCTATTGAGGATGCAAGGCAGTCAGCTATTTCTCTGGGGGACGTGACAGTTCGTCCTTGGTTTTTCAAATGCCCTATTGCATTTGATTCTTTCCCTTTGATTCGCCTTACTGCCTTCCAAACCGCTCTAGCAGAAGTTTTGGCATCCAGACTGCCGACAAAACTTCTCCAGGAATTCCTTTTGGCTGACCGTATGGTTTGTCTAGCCTTTGCTCTAGCTATCCTGAATAGCTTTAGGTTTTCCTGGGAAGGATTCTTTATAAATGCAGCCAGTCGTTTTTTCCTATCACCAATAGCACTTTTGCAAGCTGTATCAAACCATGGTTTGCTAGGCCGTTTTGGATTTGCAGAGGTTAGGGGTACAACTTTCCTGGCTATACTTAGTAGCTTGCTAGCAAAGGTATCAGCTGGGTTCTGTTCATGGAGGATATTTTCTGTGATATCCTCAGAGCATCTTTTTTGGAATTGTTCCCAATCGGCCTTATTCAGTTTCCACCGCTGAGGTCGTCCCAATGAAGGTATCCTCCAGCATACGACCTCTTGTGTCGGTATTGTTGGATCCCCACATGGTGTTATGGGCATTGAAATCCCCAAGGATTAAATAAGGCCGGGGGAGTTGTTTCAATAGGTCCTCCATGTCTGTTCGGTTTAATGGAGCGCCTGGTGGTAGATACAGGCTGCAGCAAGTGATAACCTTGTGAAGGGTTATCCTAGCTGCTACGGCCTGTAGTGTGGTCTGTAGTTCTACCCTCTCATGGGGGATGCTATCCTTCACAAGGATACAGACTCCACCTGATGCTCTCTCTGCATCCTCAACATTCTTGGTGTAAGCACGGTAGCTTCGGAAGCTGATGCAATCTTTTATAAATGTTTCCTGTAAGCAGACAGCTACAGGAGTCTCAGAGTCCATCAGTAGCTGCATTTCCTCGTAATTGGCCTTGAGGCCTCTACAATTCCACTGTACAATTCTGGAATCCATGGCTTATTCTAGATGACCTACTTGGAGCTATTTGGCCTTGGGAGGCCCCCGGAGGGGTTTCCCTTTATTCCAGTGACCTTGGTATTTTTATTCTTGGGTTTGGATGGAGAGGAGGACAACCCCCTTTTGGGGGAAGTCTTTCTCTCTGGAGAGGGGAGATCCCTCTGGTTAGAGCGGAGGTTATTTCCTCCTCTCTCACCTCGGGCATCCTCTCCGCTTTGATTTCTCCCCTTAGGGAGTTGGTCAACCTCTAACTCAGTAGAGGTTGGGGTGTCTGGCTGGGTTCTCTGAGGAGAACCTGTGTCAGACATGATGTCTCCGGGTTCTCCTGGAGTATTGGTTTTGACATGCTGCTCAGTCTCCATGCTCTCATCAGCGAGCACAGAGAACCTGTTCTTTAGCATGACAACAGGGCTTTCTTGTTTCTTCAGAGGTGTGTTCTTTGGCGGTGTTTTCTTCTGAGTTGGGGGAGGAGGAGGGGGTGGTGGGGTCAATGTGTCCGTCTGTGTGGCTATGGATCTTCCTTTCTTAGCAACAGCCTGGGCGTAGGTCTTTGTCAAGCCGAATTGGCCCTTGGGTAGGGCCAGTACAGCCGATTTCGCCTGGCTAAAGGTACATCCGTTTCTTGCCTTGTACTCCTGCACGGCAACCTCCTGTTTCCACACAGGGCAGTCCTTGGAGTAGGCTGAGTGGCCAGCTTGACAGTTTGGGCATTTGAACTGGGCTGTGCAGCCCTTGTCCTCATGACCCTCTCCAGCACATCTGGCACACACAGTGTTCCTCTTACAGACTGCCGCGCCGTGTCCATAACCCTGGCACTTGAAGCACCTCATGGGGTTAGGTATGTAGGGCCTCACTGGAACTCGTAGGTATCCTGCCTTCACATACTCTGGCGGTGTCCTAGTTCCGAATGTGAGGATAATAGTGGCGGTTTTGACCTCCTCACCCTCCCTGCGCCTGGTAATGCGCCGGGCATGGGTGACTCCTTCAATGCCCTCCACTATTTCCTTCTCGGAACATTCCAGTAGGTCCCTAGAGCTGATTACACCTCTGCTGGTGTTCAGACTCTTGTGTGGCATGACTTCCACTTGGAGTTCAGAGTCTTCTGCATCTTAAAAGCCCATCAGAGTGTGTCTTGCTGTCTACTTCTACAAGGAGTTCCATTGTTTTGTGTAGCTTAGACACACTCTTGGGCTCTCCCACTACTGACTTGAGTCCCTTATAGATAATAAAAGGGCTCAACTTGGTCAGGCTTTTTCCCTCCTCTGTGCATCTAACCACCAGAAATGATGGCCAGGTGGCACAGCTTTTTGGGACCTCCTCTTTTTTATCGTCAATTCGTCGTTTCTTGCCCAGACATAGGTCTGGGGCAAGTAGTTTTGTGTGTGTTTTTTTGTCCATATATATTTTGGTTAATTCGGCACCTGTGCTCCCAACCCGCCATCGAGTCCAACAAGGGGACGGGCCATTCGGATGTCCAGAATGAGCCCGCCAGGGCTACACAGGTGCTATACTCAGTCAGCTGCTACTCGGACATGTGTCCGATACAGCAGCTCCCTGATTGACCCTCCAGCCACCGCCCTCCAGCATAGGTCGACGACCTATGCTGGTAGCTCGGCATGACCAGCCGGTTGACCCAGAGCGGGCCATCTGGGTCTCAGGTCTAGGGGAACTTGGAGCCAAAGTATTGTGTTGTTGTGGTTTATCCTCAGATAGCCACACTCAAACACCAGGATCTCTTTATCCCCCCTTACCCGTCGCAGTCCACGGCAAACGGACTGGTCTAGGACGTAGTGAGAATTTAAAGTTAGGGAGACAGTGTGATGATCAATGAAGGCAGACTTAGGAAAAGAGGAGGCAGACACAATGATAGAAAAGAAGTAGGGCACTTTTGAGCTCCAAAAGTGCTAAGGAAAGAGGAGCGCAGTTTAACGTCATGTCTCGGGACGAAGATAAACAATGCCAGTTTATGTAGAACATAGGTAGTGCAATAAAGGAACAACTCTAGACTCTATAGTTCGGTCTGGTTCTTCTCTCTCTCAAGTTGTAACGGGGTTGACTATCCTGTTATACAGTTTGGGAGTCACTAGTGAGTTCCTGAGCGTCAAGTGGGGTATTTTCAAGAGGAAGCGCTCGGAGGTCCTCAGAGCCTACCAGGGGTTCTTTCCTTTCTTGTATCACCGTAGGGGTGTTGACTGGTACTTCCGTATTTTGAGTTTCTGGAGGATATTCATTATCCTCACCCTGAGGGAAGAACGAAGGTTCACTTGTTGTTGTGGATGGGGATGGGGTGGGAGCCAAGCGTCTTAGAGAGACCGTCTCCTCTTTACCGCTGGGCAACCGTACGACAGCATATTGGGGGTTGCACATCAGCAATTCGACTTCCTCCGTGAGAGGATCATACTTTGAAGATTGGTTCTCTCTTCTCAGCAACACTCTGCCTGGGCTAGATAGCCAAGTGGGGATAGATATCCCGAAGGAGGATTTCCGGTTGAACCGGAAAACTCTCTCATGTGGAGTTTCGTTTGTTGCCGTAGATAGTAATGATCTAATCGAGTATAGGGCCTGGTTCAAGACAAGCTCCCATCTCGAGATCGGGAGATCGAGGTCTTTCAGTGCTAAAGTAACAGCGTTCCATAGAGTTTTGTTTAGTCGTTCAATTTGTCCGTTGCATGAAGGATTAAAGGCGGTTGTTCTACTTGTAGCTATTCCCCTCTCGTGCAGAAAGGATTGCACCTCCCTCGACATAAAGGACGTACCTCTGTCAGAATGGACGTACTCTGGCATCCCAACAAAGGAGAACAGCTGATTTAAACACTTTATGACAGTGGATGAGGACATATCGGGACATGGGTAGGCAAATGGGAAGCGTGAGTACTCATCCACCATTGTTAATAAGTATTTATTGTGAGTAGCAGATGGGAGTGGCCCCTTAAAATCAATGCTTACTCTCTGAAATGGTTGGGTAGCTTTGATGAGGGTGCCTGAAAACTGTTTGAAGAATCTAGGCTTCAGTTCAGCGCAAGTTTTACATTGGTTTACCACTTTGCGGACGTCCTCGCAGGAAAAAGGTAAGTTCTTAGTCCGAACGAAATGGAGGAGTCTCGTGACCCCTGGGTGACAGAGGTTGTTGTGTAACAGTTTGAGGTCTTCTCCAGTCATTTCTGACGCAAAGTGGTTCCTTGAAAAGGTATCCGCCGCAGCGTTTTGTTTCCCGGGTCGATATACGACGTCATATTGGAAACAACTAAGCTCCAGTCGCCATCTTTGAATCTTTTCGTTTTTGATCTTGCCCTTGTTCTGCTGGTCAAACATAAAAGACACTGAGCGTTGATCTGTAACCAATGTGAAGGGTCTACTGATAAGGTAATGTTGCCATTTTCTCAGGGCTTCTACGATAGCGTATGCTTCCTTTTCGACTGCTGAGTGTCTGCGTTCACTATTAGTGAGTGTTCTTGAAAAGAAGGCGACAGGACGGCCGTCTTGATTAACAGTGGCGGCAATCGCGATGTCAGAGGCATCTGTTTCGACTGTTAGTGGTCGATTGTAGTCTATCGTCGACACAGCAGCGTTTTCAAGTTCGTGTTTTAGCTGTTTAAAAGCTTGTTGTACTTGTTCAGGGGGAGGAAAGGCTTTGTTGTTCACCAATAAATGGATCTTGTTGGAGAAATTTGGGATCCATTGAGAATAATAGGACAGTAGTCCAATCACCCGCTTTTGTGATTTCATGTCTTGTGGTGGAGGTAGGTTTCTCAATGCTTGAAATCTTTCGGGGTCTGGTCTTAATTGCCCTTGTGAGATTTCGTAGCCTAGGAGGCATACTTTATTAGTCGCAATAGCACTTTTATCATTGTTGAAGGTGATACCGTACTTTTTAGCGGCATTGAGAAATCTCTGTAGATTCTGGTCGTGGCTAATGGAGTCAAGTCCGCAGATGGTAACGTTATCCACGTAAGCGAACGTGTCCTGTAGCCCTGCCTCCTCAATTATTGTGTTGATCGTCCTTTGAAATGCGGCGACTCCGTTTGTCACTCCAAAAGGAATGCGGCAAAACTGATAAAGCTTTCCGCCAGCCTCGAACGCCGTGTACTGCTTTTCATCATCCCTGATAGGTATCTGGTGGTAAGCGCTTTTGAGGTCAAATGTACTGTACATTGAGTATTTAGATATTTCCTGCACCAGTTCATCCACTTTTGGCACGGGATACGCGTCGAGGTAAGTGAATCGATTGATGGTTTGGCTATAGTCGATAACCATTCTCTTTTTGTGCCTTTCATTCGTTGTTACAATTATCTGGGCTCGCCACGGGGACGTGGAAGGCTCAATAATTTTGTCAGATAGAAGTCTCTTGATTTCAGTTTGAATGAATTTGGAGTCAGGCATAGAATATTTTCTAGATTTAGTGGCTATGGGATGGCAGTTAGGAGCAAGATTAGCGAAGAGGCGAGGGGCTTCAACTCGTGCAGCTTTCAGCGTACAGACCTGGAGAGTGCTTCGTTTTCCTTCAAATGGGATCATCAGTTTTTCGTGCTGGCTGATGAAATCTAGCCCTAAGATTACATCAGATACTAGTCCATCTAGTAGTGAGAGCTTAACACTTTCATATTGTTCATCTTTGTACTTTATTTTAGCGAAAATATGGCCGTGAGTAGTGCGAGAAAGATGTGTAGAGGCCATGTAGATTCTGTTTCTGGACGTTTCTAATTTCCATTTGTACCTTTTAGCAATTGAAGAAGATATATAGCTTTCACTGCTCCCCGTATCTACGAGAGCCTTCAATGGTACTCCATTGACGAGTATTGAAATAGTAGATTTAGTAAGACCGGACGCTGGTGTCGATGCCCAGGAAGATCCAACGGTTGTAGTCCGAGACGTGTCATCATCTGCTTTCACTATGGCTGAGGTTGTAGATTTGAGTGTCTGTCTGGTCGATTTACAGACTTTCTGGAAATGGCCCCTCTTACCGCACAAGTTGCATGTAGCGTCACGGGCCGGACATCTAAAGCGTTGATGTGGGCTGTTTCCACAAAAGAAACATCTTTTACTAGTCGCCGCACTCACCTCGTGTTCTACTTTTGTCATTGGAGAAAGGCTCTCCTCGTCGGCGCTAGCTCCACAGGGAGTTTCAGAGTGGATGTTATACGCCATGGCATGGTTATGGGCATATTCGAGTTGTCTTGCCTCTTCATAGGCGCACTGTAGAGTTAGAGTAGATTTCTCTAAGAGTCGCAGCCTTATGCTGTTTGAAGCCAGTCCAGTAATGAAGGCGTCTCTTACGAAGATATCTCTGTTCTTCAGCGGTGACAGCTTTGAAGTCACAGTCTTTGGCCATACTTTTAAGCTTAAGTAGGAAGGAGTCAACGGTTTGTCCGTTCTCTTGTCGACAAAGAGTTATCATGTGCCGTGCAAAAATTTCGCTTTTAGGCTTCACGTAGACATTTTGTAGAACTTTGATTGATTCATCGAACGTGGTACACTCACTTATGTACTGAAATACGCTCGAAGAAACGTAGTTTTCCAGTAATTTCTTTTTGTCAATCTCGCAGTGAGAGACTGAGGAGATGAAATTCTCAAATGTTCTGAGCCAGTGCAGCCACTTCTCGGCAGCCGATGGCGAGCTAGGCTCTATGTCTAGCTCTTTTGGCCTAAATAGACGTTCCATTTGTATTACTACTTTTACTTACAGACTGAGAATAGTGTTGAACGAAAATCCAAAAAAGATACGTGAGGCACATAGATCCATGGAATTGAAAATTTCTAGTTTAATAAATTGTAATAAGAAATAAAGGAACACTGAAGAGTAACCTAAAACAAGGCTTTATTAAACTAGAACGACACATGAATTGACGAAAGAGACTTGGACTGTAGCACACTAAATCAATGTTGTGAACACATTCTCACGACGTTACACAAACATAAACAAATAGCAACTATTTCACCACAATGGTAACGTGAATTTCGTTCATTTGGTAAGACGAAGGGGCGAGGGAGGATAGGGAGAGACTAAAGGGACGCAAACAGTTGAAACTATGCGGAGCTATCAAAGTGAAATTATCCAATTAAGGTGTCAAGGATATCCCGTCGATGTGGTCTGACGACATCATGTTATGTGAAATGAAGTTATGCTTACTATCAAGCCGAAAGGCTCGGCTCTGGTTTAACACTAACAAGACAGGTCAGGAGAGGAATTGTTAAAGACAAAATACAATTTTTTTGTGGAAAATAAAATGCGGTGACTCCACCCACCCCATTAAAAATCAGTTGTTTTTTTTGTAAGTTAAAACAAGAAAAGCAAAATAATACTTATAAGAAATATACATACACTAAGTGTAATTGTATCAATTAGTTTGGATCAGTCGTGTAACGATACGTGTGACCTTCCTAAACATAACAAATCTGTGCGATTAGAAACAGTTTTACCAATTGTTATTGTTTAGCTTTTAGCTTTCTCAATACCCTATGATTCTATCATTTGTCTGGATCAGTTGGGATAGGGGGAGGGAAGAAGGGGGGGGGTAACTTGTGGATGTTTACATCATCATTTCTTAAATGCTTAAAAGATGTACTCAGGGTTCAAGAGTCTCAAGGGGACTAATTCAAATTATAACACCACATCTGTCAAGTACGATCTCTTTTTCTTGTTCAAAATATCAAACAGGTCAAACAAAATAATTACCAATAGTTAATTAACAAATTGGTTATTTTTTTAAATTAATTCTTGTGTTGTCAGCTAAAAGAAATAATTGTGCAACATTTCAGCTTGATCCGAGATTGGGTGTGGGAGAAATAACGTGTACAAACTTTTTACCAGACAGACAGACGGAGTGAGTTGATATAAGCTTTTTAAAAGGTGAATTCCATCAACGGTTTGTGGACCACGGAAAAGAACTGTTCCAGGTGTGTCTTTTTTTTTTATTAGAGACCTATTATATATGGTTATTTATACAAATGAAAAAAAGATACATTACATTATAGATTATTTTCTTTAAATATTTGTGTATACACTTTCTTGGATACAGATCCAATTTCACACTTTCTTAGAGAGATCCATCAGGAGATTTCTTTTTCTTCATCTAGCCAACTTGGAGCTCAAAGCTCTTTGCAGTCTGTGCCTTGGAACATTAGCGAGCTGCTCTACATGGTGAGGGTGATTGTTACACTCAGCCTTTGGGATAACTAGAGACTGGCTGAGAGGCAACACTGTCTTCACGATCTCTTCCCAAGAGACATTCTCCACACATCATTTTCCCTTCAACTATTTGTAGTAAGAAAGAGTTGTTACTCAAGTTTACTGGGCCTGGAGATCGTATTATCTATCAAAGACTAGCTATTATCTCTCTAGAGATCTGCCCGCCCCTATTGTCCTGCACTAGAATCACGTCGTATGTGTGTAGCTAGAAGCGGATTACGTAACCACTACGCGCACACCCTCCCCTCCCCACACTAAAGGTATCAGTGTAACAACCGTTCATAGCGCACTTTCATAGACTAGATTTATACAATCTGACCATTTGCAAGATACTCTCACGCTAGGACAGTTATACAAACTAGATTTCCAAGTCAGTGTGACACTTAGTTGTACAAACTAGATTTCCAAGTCAGTGTGACACTTAGTTGTACAAACTAGATTTCCAAGTCAGTGTGACACTTAGTTGTACAAACTAGATTTCCAAGTCAGTGTGACACTTAGTTGTACAAACTAGATTACCAAGTCAGTGACACATTTAGTTGTACAAACTAGATTTCCAAGTCAGTGTGACAGTTGTACAAACTAGATTTCCAAGTCAGTGACACATTTAGTTGTACAAACTAGATTTCCAAGTCAGTGACACATTTAGTTGTACAAACTAGATTTCCAAGTCAGTGTGACAGTTGTACAAACTAGATTTCCAAGTCAGTGTGACAGTTGTACAAATTAGATTTCCAATTTCAGTGTGACACTGAGTTGTACAAACTAGATTTCCAATTTCAGTGTGACACTGAGTTGTACAAACTAGATTTCCAATTTCAGTGTGACACTGAGTTGTACAAACTAGATTTCCAATTTCAGTGTGACACTGAGTTGTACAAACTAGATTTCCAATTTCAGTGTGACACTGAGTTGTACAAATTAGATTTCCAATTTCAGTGTGACACTGAGTTGTACAAACTAGATTTCCAATTTCAGTGTGACACTGAGTTGTACAAACTAGATTTCCAATTTCAGTGTGACACTGAGTTGTACAAACTAGATTTCCAATTTCAGTGTGACACTTAGTTGTATAAACTAGATTTCCAAGTCAGTGTGACAGTCGTACAAATTAGATTTCCAATTTCAGTGTGACACTGAGTTGTACAAACTAGATTTCCAATTTCAGTGTGACACTGAGTTGTACAAACTAGATTTCCATTTTCAGTGTGACACTTAGTTGTACAAACTAGATTTCCAATTTCAGTGTGACACTGAGTTGTACAAACTAGATTTCCAATTTCAGTGTGACAGTTGTACAAACTAGATTTCCAATTTCAGTGTGACAGTTGTACAAACTAGATTTCCAATTTCAGTGTGACACTTGGTTGTACAAACTAGATTTCCAATTCAGTGTGACAGTTGTACAAACTAGATTTCCAATTTCAGTGTGACACTTAGTTGTATAAACTAGATTTCCAATTTCAGTGTGACACTTGGTTGTACAAACTAGATTTCCAATTTCAGTGTGACAGTTGTACAAACTAGATTTCCAATTTCAGTGTGACACTTAGTTGTACAAACTAGATTTCCAATTTCAGTGTGACACTTAGTTGTACAAACTAGATTTCCAATTGAATGTCACACTTAGTTGTACAAACTAGATTTCCAATTGAGTCTCACACTTAGTTGTACAAACTAGATTTCCTATTGAGTCTCACACTTCGTTGTACTAACTAGATTTCCTATTGACTGTCAACTGCGAGGAAGAGGACGGCCATACACACACACTTACAATTTCAAATCTCACAAGTTTAAAGCAAGCAATAAACTGACTTAATACCAAGGCACACACATACTTACAATTTCAAATCTCACAAGTTTAAAGCAAGCAATAAAATGACTTTTATACGAAGGCACACACACACTTACAATTTCAAATCTCACAAGTTTAAAGCAAGCAATAAACTGACTTAATACCAAGGCACTTACACACACTCGCACAGCTCTTGAATCTTATTCTTAAGTCAGAATTTGTTGCAGAGCTACTTGTTCTCTTGAAACAAAGCAGAGAAGTTTGAAGTTTGTCTGGACGGGAAGAGTTACATAATGTGGACAGTGCAGGGAACATATTCTAAATTTTAAATCTGTAGACCAGTGTTTCACAAACTTTTTACCTACGTATCCCTTTTAGAATTTTCGTAACGCAGAGTACCCATGCCCCGCCACCCCCAAAAAACAACAAAAAGGATCAATTTTGATATTAATCAAAACATATTATTTATTTATACACTAAATAATGTTATAGTATAAATAACATATCTGGATAAAAGAGAAGGTTTATATTGTTTGTGTTGAGATAACAGATCTTCATAGTTTAGATCCCTGGTTGTTAATTTTAATTTGAGATGCGTTTGTCCTTTTTTTTACTTTTAGTTAGTTTTATTTATATTCGTTAAGTAGAGTAGTTCTGAGTGGCACTTGTACATAAATAGTTGACACATATCTGTATCCTATTAAGTTTTTGTGTTGTTTAATTTCGTTCTATCAATGTTTAATGATGAAAACTGAACAAAGGTCAAAGAACCTTCCATACCAACATAGATTTTCCCCATTGATTTCTGTGAGATTTCGGCTTTAGGAGCAAACGTCATCTTGTTTCTATCTCACACCACACCAACAAAAATGTCGTGTTCAGAAATACTCTCAGGCTGCCGATTCCCACGCCATTCAGCTGACATATCATCAGCGGACACTGTCATCATATGAGCTGACACACACACACACACACGGGCCATGTTAGGGCGTTGGTTTTAACAAGGAACATTCCATTATCGACCGTTCATCAATAGAGCCACATAAGCGCTTCATTTTGTTGTCTACCTCTAGTAACTGACCAAAAGTAGGAATTTCTTTTAACGAGCTCATTTGTAGACAAGGAAGTTTGAACTCAATTGTGACCTTCTATTTATATCTGACACAAATCTTAAGTCACATTCTCTTTTTAATAACTTCCAGCATAATATATACTGTAACTAGGAGTCAATAAAGTTACAATGTTGTAATACTAGTTCTGGAAGAAGCGTCTGTTATGACTATTGGGAACGATTACTACACTCATGCTCCAATTACTGTTGAGATACATGCAGAGCGCTGTGATGAAAACAAACTGAGCAAAAACATTGAGGACACCCAGGAAACGCTAACCCATAACCCACAACAAGGCAACACTAGAACTAATCAATAAACAATGAAACAGAGCTGGCACCGCCACACTGATACCATCACATACACTTTGGTGAGGAACAAAAGCTTACCCATCGGGAAATACCAGACGCTGCTATGTTTATTGCTGCACTTGTCATCGGGGAGCACATTGGCGGGGTGATTTACGAAATGACTTTTATGACCACATGACAGCGAGCGGGTGGTAACTAGATCTACATGGTCTAGATAAGTTGAAAACTTACACTGGGGACTACTGACCTGTCTTGAAAAGCCTCTTTAAGAAGTGATGGAGTCTTCGTACGATTCCCGAGAAGCAGCCAGCCTCGTAAGACTCGCTTTCCAGATTGTCACTGAATATATCATAGGTTTCGTGGTCCTTGCGAACACTGGTGATCACAGAGTAACCAGGATTGTCTTTCCTAGTGGCCATTGTTGCACTCACCTAGCTCAGTGGAGACTTTACGAGATCAGAAAAACGCTACATCCAAATATAGATCCATTCGAAACATTGTAATGCTAGGTGTCATGCCAGAGATACAAATATAGCGCTACCAAAACCTGAGATCACTACTTCGATAGATAGAAATAATAACTTTTTGTATAAAATGTCAACACAAATTACAATGATGTGTAGATATCAAAAGAAATCAAACGCAAGCTATTAGGGGACCGAGCGGCTCTAATACTTTAGAAGACTATAGGAAGAAAACAACAACTGATGTATTGTAAGCTCTATCAGCTGATGTTTAAGTGTGACACGGACTGTGAAAGAGTGACACAATCCGACACCACTTGTTACGACCCACTTACGTGAAAACTCAAAGACACGTCCTCCGCTACAGTTATTGTTTTCAAACAATGTAGAAATAGCAGTCCACGTGACTGTTGTCAGCACGACTATCCCTCAAGCCAAATGGAACTTCCCGAAACTTTCCTTACCAGTGCTATCACATGACGTGAGTGTCCAGAAACAAACAGACAGCACTTTTGTCAACACGAGGAATCTAGACTATTTATAGACTACACGGTGTCCCAGTGGCTAACGAATGACTACACTAATCAATAATTTCTATACATGCATGTATTGAGGACGATACCATCAGAGATAAGTTTCCATCAAGGACGATACCAGCTGTGTTATGTCTCCAACCAGGTCGATATCGGCTGTGTTTCCAGTCTTGTTTGAGCCAAGGTCTCAATGTGCTCATGTACTTTTGTTTATAAACAAGTATAAAACTATGCTAACACAAATCCAAGGATTGCTAAATAGTTCAGACTCCTTGAGGACAGTTGTGTGAGACTATCATTAGATTGTTGTTGAATCCAGACCTCTCTCTGAAGATTGTTGCTGGCGTTGAACTGGACATGAAATGACGAATAAATTGAAAGATGCGAATTAGAAATCTCTCCAATCAACAGTTAAGTTGATGGTCAGACACTGGACCACCATCGACAACAATTGGAAAGTTTCTAAAGTTTCTCTTCAAACTTCATTAAGAAAGTAGAGAGTTAATGAGCTAGAAAGTAGTGAGTTAATGAGCTAGAAAGTAGTGAGAAAACCAGGGAATGGTAAAACAAGAGATTCAGACTTCAGGACACTGCTCTACCTATTAGGACAAACTACATGGAAAACATTTCAGTAATAGTAAGACTAAACATCGAAATGTAGAGAGAGTCACGGGAACAAAAAGAAGAAACCTTGAAATAAGAAAGAAAACAAAGTGGTCAAAAGGTCATTGCTAGGACAGCTGTAAGTTTATTAAAGCAAACCTAATAGACACGAATTTCACAATTGTGAACAGATAATGCCATACAAGAATCTCCCAATTCTGAAGTAAAATATGTCCCCTAATGACACCAATGGAAGGTCCCAATATGAAAAGGGCAAGGGCCCTGGCTTTTAAAAAGATCGATACGCTGACAGAATTTTAAAAAATCAAAAAGAGGGGGAAATGGGCGATCAAATCCACATGGCTAACATTTAACTGTGTCACACACAACAGACTGTCAGACTAAGTGGAGAGGGCAAACATCAGGGAAGGGGGAACTGCTACAAGGAAACTTGTGAACCAATCGAAAACAAAACAAAGCAGTTGTTTCAAACAGACAACAGAATCATGACAAGACTAAGAAACGTGTTACACACAGTTTGTAAGAAGAACCACGAAAAAGCTTAGCAGTTGGCCGAGCAGACACTCCGGTTCCAACAATTGAAGCCACATAACCATGACGTCAATAAAGAATGCAAGTGTTGGGAGCAAGTCCAATAATTCCTTGCTCTATAACTCTTTTACTCCAGTCCGTCTTTCATCAGTGGACATACAAACTGGCCCAATGACCTTCTAGCTTTGCCATCCCAGACACATAGGACTAGCTATTAGCTATAACTTTATATCTCTCTAGACCGTCAACAAACGAAATCAGAGGTCTAAGTCTTAGCCAGAAGAATGACACAATGGGCTCAACACATAAGAGCAACAGGTCTAAGCTGAACATGGAGCTCTTACTAACAATCCAATACTAAAGAAAACCCTAGCACGTACCCGGAAAAATATTTACAAGGAGGTAAGCTCACTGCAACTCAGAACAGCTCTTGGTCTGTACTAAATATGACACCGCCAGTATAAAACTCAAAGTAGAATTCAAAGTAGAAGACGTGGTATACAAATATATATTTAAAAACAATAACTAAACAGCTGTATCAGTAGATTCACTACATCGGCTCCGAGTATATTTTCAATCCAGGAAACTAGAACCACGTTTGCCATGACGCTACACGTGCCAAGTGAACTCGGTGTCGTTCTGCACACAACATGTGAACACAGACAACACACGTTCTCTGACAGTGATCAATGCTGGCCCGTCACAATGTGTCCAGAGTGGAATGCACAAACACCCGCACACCAGCAAGACAAAGCCCCTGATAAGATGACTTGAAGCCGCTCAGGTCACCGATAACGGTGTCCGTCCGCGATGGCTATGTCATCACTACCAACATACGAGGTCACATCATAACTTGCGATCTAGATAAGGCTAAGGTCGGTCAGTTCACAACGCCGAGCGGTCATTCGATAGTCTACCAGACATCATCTGCAATAGAGCCGAAGAAACTGAAAAGATGATGTGTAGCAGGTTCTAGATCGATACACCAAACACACAGAACAAGGGAATGGGGACTGGCATAGGTTGAACTTGGCACGTAGAGGGGGAAACAAAAAGTGTAAACACTAGTGTATTATCCTTCCTCTAGATCAAATGCACGTCTTCTCCTGTAAGTCACTTCCTAGGTGAAGGGGGGGGGGGGGTGTCACGGTTGTCATTCAATTAATAATTACGTGACGGCAAACTCCCAAGCATAACCAGGAAGTAAGGACTAAATGCGACAATGTTGACACAGGCAACACAACGGGAAAAGGGGAGGGGGGTAAAGTAATGTCACCCCAATTAAATTACTCTTGATTTGCTTTGCTGAATTCTGGTGCTTTCAATCCATTGAAATAACGTTTCATAGACTTTGTCAAATACTATTACAAAAAAAAATATGTTTTTTTTTAGCCTAATTGTCACGTTTAATTGGTTTTCATCCTATTCTCGGTTAATAACTGAGATGAACTTTGTTATGAGGCTTAAAGTGTTTGACCACTGAGTATGGCGATGTCGTCAACGTTAAGGAAATCTACAGTTTGCCCACTGAGGCGTATATAGACAATCTCTAAGGTAGCTAACATAGAATACAAATTATAAGGGCTTCAAACTGGCAACGATTACAAATTGAATAAACTGAAAATACCATGTAATGTTTCTATGAACAATAATACATCACTAAACATCAGATTCAAATACAAATACTAAATTCCTGAAAGCTAACAGAGACAGAAGGATACAAGTCGTGCTACTTGCACGCTGCATCAACAACAATGTTCAAAGAACAATAACTCGCGCACTGCTTGTGCTAAGGCATTGACACTCCAGGTTAGCCAAAAGAAACACATGACACAGCCTACACACTTTAGCACACACAAAAAAAAACTAACTTGCTCGGGGTGGTTGTGACCAGGCAGCGTGGAACTAGAGCAGCAGGAGGCGCGCTGTTTGGCAACAAATTTGTGACACTGACCTACTGACTGATTTTCTACCCGGTTCTATGACCAATCAGTGCGAGTTCTACTCTGACCTGATATCGTCGCTATCTCTGTTCTATTGTACAGTTCATGTGCTAACGACTTGATGTAACGAAGTCAGCAAGTAATAGTTCACAGAACAAAGAGTACATTAACACACAAAGTCAACAATTTTCCTAAGCTGGTAAAAAAAAAAGACGGCCCCTCCAATGTTTTAAGATAAACAAGACACGTGCTGTTTTTAGGATATAAACACCTAAGAGCATTTCAATGCCAGGTCTTCACAAATCAAATTGAACTAATGTACTGCTCTAGAACTAATATACTACTCTAGAACTAGTGTACTTCGTGTAGTAGACAGGATAGTGGTAGTCCAGAAGATATGAAGACAAACATATGTCAAAGTATTGCAATCACTTTCTGTGTTTTCGTCTGTCCGTTGAATATAACTTCCCCCATTATTAAGGCCTAAATGTTGTTACTAGATTATAGAACTTGGTAGAGAAATTTGACTGCAAGCTGGTGTGGATGGAAGTATAGCACCACCTATACACTTGAAATTAAGTGATATCCTTAAGAATGCGAGCATTTTAATGTTACAAAATCTAATGATCTCTTTTGTGTCAGTGTAAAGTAGGATTGTGCTGAAGTCAGACAGTAGGACTATACTTTGCGGATCTTCCTACTTTGTCTGGAGGACAACACTTCTCTGTGGAGTAAGTATACTTGCTGTCTCTTTAGTTAAATGCGCAAACCAAACCATGTCTTTAGAACATGAACCATACACGATACACCTGAATAGCTTCAAATATGTGCTGTAATAGTTTCCCCACAAATCAACGACTTTTCAAGTGCCATCACGCCAACGAACCAAGCCGATTGACTGGATAAGCCATGTTTGAACAGAGTGTTATCCTAACTAGAATTGAAATCAAACGAGCTCAGAATCAATGCATTTAACGAGCATCAGTTACTACGTCAGAGTTGCCTAAATCTTTATTACAGATTCATCATTACAAAGTTAGGATTGCAAAAGAAACAAGGAACTTTGATTTAAGCATGCTTGATTGTTCTAGGTCTACTAATAAAGAAAGGTCGTCGAGGCTACATTGGAAGTGATTCAATGTCCATTTGTAAGTTTGTGATGGCAACACCTTAGAGTTGGTCAAAGAGTTAGTGGAGGCAAAAAAAAAAATTCAGGAAAAAAAATAATTTAACAGCTTTTATATAGCGTAAATTTAATGCTTGTAGCATGCTCAGAGTGCTCTGGTGTCGAGGCTCCTTGATAGGTAACCAAGTGGTTGAAGCCTCTCGGCCACACAGGCCATCTGACATGCTTTTTTTAAATGAAGTGAAGCTCCCAACTATCACCCTGTAAAAGTTTGTTAGATTCTATTTTTTTTTATGTAATGAGGCATTACATTACAAATAAAACGAATAGAGTGTAGGGCGGCAGTCCAATGTCTTTAAACAGATTCTAGATCTGGTACATTAGCATCTCTTGAATTTTTGAAGAGACCATTTTTCTAGTTCTTTAATTGTTACTATCCAACTAAAGAGTAGAGAAACTAAACGGTTGCACATCACAGTGAGCAGCGACTTTGACTGTAACTTTTGGATCCTACAACATAGATGTGCATCATTAGCAAAGTTTTCCATCCTTCTTTTCAAAGACATATTAAAATGAACACGTGAAAAAGATATTTTGGATTCTGCGCCAAAACGTTCAGCTTCGTGATTTGAGGCCACGAGCCGGTCATTTGGTCTCTACTAGCCTGCCAAAGTAAAACAAACTTTGCTAACATCCAACAATTAAAGCATGACACGGTGACATGTGATGCCTTTAAGTAATACATTGTAAAATAGTTTCTGCAAGCCCGTCCTCTAAGTACACTTCTTGTGATTTCAACATGGAACGCAATCGCAGACCTGAAACATCAATACAGACATTAGTGACAGTTATTACTGTATGCCTGAGCTCACAATGAAAAATTCGTCAAAACAGGGACCACTACAAAGCCAGTCGCTGACAACGATGTGGGGACAGCAAGTTCATTCATAAGGGAACAATTCGTAAAAAACAGGGACCACTATAGAGTCAGTTAGACGCTGCCAACTATGTGGGGACAGCAAGTTCATTCTCCTCACTTACAGTTGACTAAAAACGAAATCACCTACCATTTTTTTTTATGTGACCCTATTTTCCACATAGGAAAGTTAAGATTTTCACTTTTGTTTTTTCTTTACTATGCGTTTTCTTTTAAAACATCATTCGTTGCTCTTCATTCCAATGTGAAGTACTAGAACTCAAACTACCAACACAAACAAACAACAAAACTGCCGATGAAATTGTTGGCCAGTTTTTGATGAAAACGAGATCGACGAAGGAGATTTGATTTTGATTTTAGGCACATCGGCACAATTTAGGCCATGTCGTGCCTGCAGTCCCTTAAGGACTACTCTCTCTCTCTCTACATAACAAGGGCTACATCGACGAAGGAGAATGTCAGATACTTTGAGGAAATGCGATGAATACATAGCATTGTTCCCGTATCTAGGGTTGCGTAGGATGTGCCCAAAGTTTCCCAATGATATTAAAGATGAGATAAATGCAATCATTCAGCTGTCACATGCAGATGTAACCCGGTCCCGATAGATAAGATAAGGCTTAGATAACCGATTTGTTGGTCTCTACCACTTCTCCATGCAGAGCTCAACACAAAGTAACCACTAGACCAACACATTCGCGTGGCACATTCATGTAGCACTCAAAGTAAACCAAGAAAGTGTGAGAACTGCTGTAATACCAAACACTATTTATGCATTAGATCAGTGGTCGCTACACTTTTTAAAGGTCATGCTTTCGTTTGAATGAGATAACCAGCGAGCTCAATGGCCAGTATATTGTACTAAGGTCTCAATAAGGTCAGAAAATCCAAAGGAAGCCGAGACCCAATGGTTACTGACACGTCGATTTGGTCATGGCATATTCATTTCTTTAGTGCATTTTTTTTTGTCTAGAGCGATGGAGAGAGGTAGAAGTGGGAGTCGTTCAGACACAAATTGCCATGAGGTGATAATGCCAATATTACGTGACAAAGTCATACAAAACAACAACACATTCACTAAGAGACACTGAGCTGTTTGTTGACAATTATGTAACGAAGTCTAATCTTCGAAACACTGGAGGTATTTATTCACTTCAAATGCTGCAGATGACATAAACCCTCAAGTGAACATGTATGCCTACACAAAAGAGCTTCAAGACTCTGTGAATGATGAATTTTCATTTGTCATCGTGATAACGAAGAAGAGTAACGGATTCTAAGACTGCGAACACGGGGTTTTCCAGAAGTGGACCAAGTCAATAGGACAGAAATATGGCTTCGGGAAGGAAACGAACGTAGAAACTAGAGACATGACGCCAAGAAAACGAGATCACATTGGAGAGATAAGAAAAGAAGCAAAAGAGCCTCTGATTTTAAACATTAACAAGGCTGCAGAGATATTTTTTTTACTATCAATAGTAAATAATTGTTAAAATTGTGTATTTTTATGAAAAACTGATATCTTACAAATTAAACGTTCGCACCAAAATTGTGCAAGGTCTAAAATATTATGATATCGGATTTCAAATATCTTTTCTAGACTTTGCGATCTGAACGGGATGGATTAAGAGCGGCTATTCCCTTTTGTGGTCTGCTCAAAACAATTCAAGTAATATTGACAACATATACTCTAGGACTAGGTCATGACAAATAAATAAACAAATCAACGCCTATTCTTTTCAGCCACTTAAAAAATAAACATGAATATATTTTTGTTTTCGATTTTACTATGTGAACACGAGAATTTTTATTTTTTTTAAATTATCAATGTTAACAATTCTAGCCCCCATATTTCCGGACCTAGCGTTACATTCTTATTTGTCGGGTCTTTTTAAGCCTAATGGAGGTATTGACAAAATGAATTGATTTTTTTCCCCATTGCAGGTTACAAAAGGCTGGAGATAAAAGCAGCCCATGTATTATTAGTGTGGAAGTAGAGTATAGTCTTGTAACCTTTCAAGGTATTCTAACACACAGTCGTGAGAAGAGAAGGAAGAGGCTACAAAGTACTAATAACCACCAGTATCGGTCACGTGACAAGACGTCCGGAACTCATCTGATAGCTCGAAGACTGCTTGAACGGTCTTACAATAGCCCGTTGTAAATATTTCCTAGATAACACAGACTTGAAGGGTTGATCTTGTGAAATAAACTGGAGACTGACCTTAAAACGGGGTTATTTTCCCAGTAATTTAGTTGTAAATATAATTTTGAAGTTTGAAACTAGAAATTGTCGGTGGGTGGAGTGTATAGTTATAGATATAGAGAGGTAAATGTCGAAATAATAATAGTACAACTGAATCATGAGAAAATAGAGACAACAAAGCGGAGTGGGTAGGGAAGCGGCGCGAGGATCCTGAGTCATAGAGTCTAGTGTTGCCGTGTTCCAGACAGGAAGATGCTTATGAGTGAGGCCCATCACCACTGGCACAGGTAAGGAACAGAAGTGAGCGGCGGGGTGGGCTTCTAGCGGTTTCCTTGACGAAGCGTCCTATAAAATACCCCCCCCCTCCTCATATACATTTTTACCCTCTTTTTTTCCCCATTCTCCCGTAGATGTTGCACTATGCTGCTCGCTTGAAATACAAGTATTTAAAAAAAAAAAAAGAGATTGTTATACCATTTGTTCCTACATATAGCACAAAGCTTTTTTTTTTTAGATACAAGAGAGTAAAAAATACTCTATCAAAGTACTAGAGCACATCAAAATTCACTAGAATGCATAGTAAATCAGCCTAGGTGTGTTGCAACATCCCTGCCATTGTATTTCCTCAAGGTGTAAAGAGATCCGTTCAGTTGAATGGAGTTTGAGAATTGCAACATCCCTGCCATTGTATCTTCTCAAGGTGTAAAGAGATCAGTTCAGTTGAATGGAGTTTGAGAATTGCAACATCCCTGCCATTGTATCTTCTCAAGGTGTAAAGAGATCAGTTCAGTTGAATGGAGTTTGAGAATTGCAACATCCCTGACATTGTATCTTCTCAAGGTGTAAAGAGATCCGTTCAGTTGAATGGAGTTTGAGAATTGCAACATCCCTGACATTGTATCTTCTCAAGGTGTAAAGAGATCCGTTCAGTTGAATGGAGTTTGAGAATTGCAACATCCCTGACATTGTATCTTCTCAATGTGTAAAGAGATCCGTTCAGTTGAATGGAGTTTGAGAATTGCAACATCCCTGACATTGTATCTTCTCAAGGTGTAAAGAGATCCGTTCAGTTGAATGGAGTTTGAGAATTGCAACATCCCTGACATTGTATCTTCTCAAGGTGTAAAGAGATCAGTTCAGTTGAATGGAGTTTGAGAATTGCAACATCCCTGACATTGTATCTTCTCAAGGTGTAAAGAGATCCGTTCAGTTGAATGGAGTTTGAGAATTGCAACATCCCTGACATTGTATCTTCTCAAGGTGTAAAGAGATCCGTTCAGTTGAATGGAGTTTGAGAATTGCAACATCCCTGACATTGTATCTTCTCAAGGTGTAAAGAGATCCGTTCAGTTGAATGGAGTTTGAGAATTGCAACATCCCTGACATTGTATCTTCTCAAGGTGTAAAGAGATCAGTTCAGTTGAATGGAGTTTGAGAATTGCAACATCCCTGACATTGTATCTTCTCAAGGTGTAAAGAGATCCGTTCAGTTGAATGGAGTTTGAGAATTGCAACATCCCTGACATTGTATCTTCTCAAGGTGTAAAGAGATCCGTTCAGTTGAATGGAGTTTGAGAATTGCAACATCCCTGACATTGTATCTTCTCAAGGTGTAAAGAGATCAGTTCAGTTGAATGGAGTTTGAGAATTGCAACATCCCTGACATTGTATCTTCTCAAGGTGTAAAGAGATCCGTTCAGTTGAATGGAGTTTGAGAATTGCAACATCCCTGACATTGTATCTTCTCAAGGTGTAAAGAGATCCGTTCAGTTGAATGGAGTTTGAGAATTGCAACATCCCTGACATTGTATCTTCTCAAGGTGTAAAGAGATCCGTTCAGTTGAATGGAGTTTGAGAATTGCAACATCCCTGACATTGTATCTTCTCAAGGTGTAAAGAGATCCGTTCAGTTGAATGGAGTTTGAGAATTGCAACATCCCTGACATTGTATCTTCTCAAGGTGTAAAGAGATCCGTTCAGTTGAATGGAGTTTGAGAATTGCAACATCCCTGACATTGTATCTTCTCAAGGTGTAAAGAGATCCGTTCAGTTGAATGGAATTTGAGAATTGCAACATCCCTGACATTGTATCTTCTCAAGGTGTAAAGAGATCCGTTCAGTTGAATGGAGTTTGAGAATTGCAACATCCCTGACATTGTATCTTCTCAAGGTGTAAAGAGATCCGTTCAGTTGAATGGAGTTTGAGAATTGCAACATCCCTGACATTGTATCTTCTCAAGGTGTAAAGAGATCCGTTCAGTTGAATGGAATTTGAGAATTGCAACATCCCTGACATTGTATCTTCTCAAGGTGTAAAGAGATCCGTTCAGTTGAATGGAGTTTGAGAATTGCAACATCCCTGACATTGTATCTTCTCAAGGTGTAAAGAGATCCGTTCAGTTGAATGGAGTTTGAGAATTGCTGACCTTCGTGAAACGTTGTTTATAAAACAGTTTCAAGTCTTGGCATTTCTGCCCCTATTATCACGCTTCTATTGAGCAGTACAAGTGTATTAGCCACTATCACGTGATGTTTTGACTAGCCAATTAGAGCCAGTTAAGAGAAGCAGCAGTTTCTAAACAAGATATATGAACACTGCTAATTACTCCACATTAAGTCGGGTTCTCGCTGTACGTGTGATGTTGAGGGGGTGGGGATAGGAGAGCGTCGCATACAGAGACCCACATGCACAAATCTGCTAGGGAAAAGGCGCCCAACGAGCTATTCGTTAATATTAGTAGACTATCTTACGCAAGAACCGCAACAATCACTCTTGCAGATGAACGCTACAGAAGTGATCGTCCAAACACACACTATGTGGGTAAGACACACAGTACAGGTAAACCCACAACCCACTAAGTTTTTCCCCATTGATCTTTATATAAACAAGAACTCTGGTTAATAACCATCTATTCGAAAGGAGGGGGGGGGGGGAGCTAAGGAGAGGAGACACAAGAAGTTTGATTCAAAAAGCCAGAATCAATGTGTGACAATATAGTAACACTCATACAATTTAGTAATACACAATATCAAAACAATATCTAACGGAATTTTCCTACATCGAGGGCAAACTATTATTCACTAGATTTTTGGGTTTGAGTTTAGGCACAATTTAGGCCATGTCGTGCCCGTAATCCTTTAAGGATCACTCCTAGATTTTTGGTGTATTAATGAACAAAAATACAGGAAGTGTTGATAACCTTTGTTTCTCACTGTACAGGTCCCATACGATAGATCTAGTACTTTTTAGCACTGTAGAATCACATGTTCTAAGCTCTCCCACAGAATAACTTCATTCTGGAGGAAACAACTGACTTTCATTCTATAGTCTATTTGGTAAAATTAGAGCTCAATTTTATTCTTTGTTTTTATTTAGTTGGCAATAATGAAATTCAATTTAGTGTCCTTGACATTGCTTAGTTTATCGTAAAAATCAATAAACATTTTCCAGTCTAGACTACTGTCTGTTACCGTTTCCAAATCTGGATATAAGTCACCAAAACCAGAAATTTCTATACCGAAACTATACCGTAGGTTTATACATGGGCGTAATCAGAATTTTTGTCGTAAAAAATGGGGAGGAGGTATTGGACAGGGTAATAAAATTATACATTAGTTATTGAGAGCTAAGTAATGGCTCTTACAAAAAGTCATCAGATTGATAAAGGAGGGTGTTTCAACAGCTTATATAAACTCACTGTGTCTTTCTGTCTGGTAAAAAGTGTGCACAAGTTATTTCTTCCACCGCCATTCTCGGATCAAGTTGAAACTTCGCATAATTATTAGCATAGATAAGACAAGAATCACTAAAAAAAAAGTAAACAATTAGCCAATTAATTACTGGCAAGTAATTATTTTGTTTGATACCAACAAGGGAAACTAATTCACAGATTTGGCTAAATTTGTTGGGTTTATTCTCATTAAATAATTGTTAACGCTATTTCTCCATCACGTTGAAACTTAATCATTTATTGTACCTAACAAAACAAAAATCAATTTAAAAAATAACCAATTAGTCAATTAATTATTTGTAAATTATTTTGTTTGATATCGAATAAGGGAAAGAACTTGTACATTATTGATAGATATATTTTTAAGGGCGAAGTTATTCCCCTTTAATAAGCTTTGTTGTTTTTATTTTAAGGATTTTTTTTTATTTGCTTGTTTTAACAAATTATTTGTGTTTATGTTACTTGTTAAATAATGTAGACCTATATTCTGTCACTTCACATCTAGATCAATGGAATTGATTTCACGGGAATACAAACACTATTTTCAAGGCTAAGCTTAGTTGAACCTACAGGCATCACAGAGACAGGAGACCAACTATTTAGTTCATGGGATGCATTTTGAGTCAGTACTTTTCTACTTCAGCACTTCCCAGATTGCAAGCTCTTCAATCTTTCACCAAGAAACAAAAAGTAGAGACATCTCAACAAACTCTGTCTAAAGCTCGACCAGAAAATGTCTTTATGTTTTGAACAGTTTTGTACACAGTACATACCGAAATGTTTCACAATGTTGCTAGAAACAGTTTTGTACACAGTACATACCGATATGTTTCACAATGTTGCTAGAAACAGTTTTGTACACAGTACATACCGATATGTTTCACAATGTTGCTAGAAACAGTTTAAGAACGTACGCTCTGTTTACCTAAGCTATACCAAGGCCATAAAGGTAGCAAGATTACCTCATGCTGAGTGCGTAATTATGTGTAAAGCTATTGGCCGGGTGGGGAGTGAATGGTCAGTCACTTTATGTCGACCTCACATAAAGTAATTTAGATGAAAAGGCAAATCTAGAAAGAACTAGGATGCTTAGTGCGATTTGAATGTTTGATTCACAAACATTGTCTCGATCCAACTACATAATAGTTCCAAATAGTTTCCAATTCATATCTGCGCATTAACACAGGGCCATAAACCACAACATAGAGATCGACTAGACAATGAGACTATTTTTATTCGATCCATAGTGATAATAACGACAAGAAAAAAAAACTTCGCAAGGGATTTCACGGATTTGCTTTTCATCCCAAAAAATATTCAAAACAAGATGATGCTTACTTAAACTAAATACGGCACGTAACCATTAATGACCAACCACTGGAAATTGTTGACCATTTTTGATATCTTAGCTCCATTATCTCCATTGATGTACTACTGTTTAAAGACGTCAACAATAGGATAGCCAAGGCAACGGGCACCATGCCGAGGCTGCATAAAAGGGCGTAAGACAATATCTTGCTGAGTTACAATACCAAAGCCATAGTCTAACGGACACGTGTGTTGAGCACTCTGCTATACGGTAGTGAAACATGGTCAACCTAGTCAGCAGAAAAAAAACAACTCAATATCTTCTACCTCGATGCTTAAGGGTCGATTTTTCAAATAAGGTGGCAAGATAAAAAAGCCATTGAGGAAGTGCTGCGAAGAGCGGGGTGCCGGGGCATCCGCTCTGTTATCAGCAGTAGACGCCTCGGCTGGCTTGGTCATGTTCACAGAATTCCACAAGGCCGACTTCGACAAGACATTCTGTAGGGTGATCTAATTGAGACCCGCTAATAGTCGACTTTTAAGGTATACTGATGACGCTCTTCAAAAAACGACACTAACAGTTGTGGAAAAGCGGCACTAGATAGATCCACATGGAGAGCGAGCATAAAGGAAAGGTTCCAGATTGCAGATGCCACACGCAACAGAAGTAGAAATAAGGGAGAAATTGCAACAGCGACTGGTGAGTACAGATGCCCAACCTGTGTATCAAGGATAGGCCTCTTTACTAACACAAGAAGTTGCATAGATCGTCTCTCGAGACGCAAAATGCCAGTGATTACTAAAACAGAAAAGTTATGAAATCTTTGCGCGATTAACATACCGGTATTTTGTTAATGATTTGAAACCTTGGTATAATATGGTTGATGTCTTAACTTAACGCAGCTTCCTATCGTTGGATCGAGATTTTTAGCCAAGATATTTCACAAGAAAATCAGAGGCGCTCTTCCTTTTGGTATAGCGCGAATGAAGGGGATAACGTTTTTAGATGAGTCATTTGTATTAATGTCAAAGAGACTAGTAGATTTACACGAGAATGTCTAGACCTACAAGAAGGTTATAGTTTTATACAGGCAATATCTTATTGGGGGGGGGGGGGGGGGGAGAGACCTCTCGTAACTACAATACAATACAACAAGTAATCTAAACAAATTTGTTTTTATTATAATTCCTAATTTATGTTCCAATTAGTATATACTTACTTTAGATACCTATTAATAAAAGAAAGATTGCGTCTTACCAATGCGCTCATATATACACAAGTGATCTTATTGATACTCAATAATAAGACAAATACAGTCTGTTCGTTACTACAGTGTGAAGGAACACTGGACTTATAAAAGTTAATATTGTTATCTATTCAATAATTAATTGAGGTGCCCACAATTTTAGCTTACATTAAAGGATTCAATTTCTTTCAGTTTTTTACTTGAGACTTTCGACCTTTTTTTTTTTTAAACTTTGATTAGGAAGAAAGTCTGATCTACTAGTAGTCAATTAAACAAGAAAAGGTGATGGATGGAGGCAGGGGGGAATCTAAAAACGTTTGCACACTTTAGAAGAGTTTTATTCTCTAATGCTAGTGCAACCTTTATACATTAAAGACGGCCCTACTTAACAAAAGATAAGTCTTAACAGAAGATAGTTTGACTCACTGTGTGTATCATTACAAATAAAATGTTTGAGTTAACAGGAAATAACAAAAAAAAAAAAGTGCAAACCCGAATGATATCCTACAAGGACAAATATTTTGGAGATGAGAGGTCATTTATTTATAGAACAGTATAGGTTTGGTTAGGATTGCATAATAGAGAAATAAGTGTGTCAACTTAATAATTTTAGTAAACATAGGTCTTAGCTTACACATATCATTTCATCAACATTGAATAGTACAATATAGTAGCTTAAGTAACATGGCTCACACTGCATGTCATTCTTACAATAACCAACTGTCTACTATTGTAATAGGAGGCACTGTGACTGAGCGGTTAAGCGCTTGGCTTCTGAACCGGGGGTCCCAGGTTTGAATCTCGGTGAAGACTGGGATTTTTTATTTCGGGATCTTTGGGCGCCTCTGAGTCCACCCAGCTCTAATGGGCACCTGACATTAGTTGGGGAAAAGTAAAGGCGGTTGGTCGTTGTACTGCCCTCATGACACCCTCGTAAACTGTGGGCCACAGAATCAGATGACCTTTACACTTTTACTTTACTACTGTAAAAGACTTGTTTCTTTTAATTTTTGATAATGTATTTATTTTTCTTTGACTGAAACAGAAAGACTAAGACTAAGACTAAGACTGCTTTATTGATCCTTACGGAAATTTGTTGTGATTACAAGGACTCGTTTCTCATATAAAGACAACACAACAGAAAAATACACATAAATACAACAGACAACATAAAGAGTTCATTCAGCGACTACACACAGGTATCTTGGTGCATTTCATGTTCCCTGATCAATGAGTGGCGGTGATAGAGTCTGACCGAGTGAGGTACGAACGAGTTTTTGTACCGCTCCGTTCTTGTTTTGATTGACAGCAGTCGCCCACTTCGCGACGACCTGGCGTAGTTCTGATGGAGCGGGTGGCCGTTGTCTTCCAAGATTTTTTCGATTTTTCTTAGGCACGTTTGTTCAAAAAGTTCCTTTAAATGTGGTAATGTTGTGAGTGTAATTTTTGATGCTTTTTTAATGATGTTTTCTAGACGTTGCAACAGTTTACATGAGGCGTTGCCTTGCCAACAACTTATTCCGTATGTTAGCAGATTTTGGAGATCAAACTAATTAAAAGTAATTCTGCATTAGAATAATGTTTTTTACCAATCATTAAGGCAGTGTAGACTCATAACTTTTACTTTAAAATATGGACACTCATGTCATAGCTTGCATGGTAGAGTAAAAAGTTACTTAGTTTATGCATCTCTATATGGTTGATTGCTCATCAAGTTCTTATCAATTTAGTTGCTGTGTGATCCAGAAAGAAAATAAAGCCCAAGACTAGGACTTAAATGAGTTTTTCACACATTTAACATCTTCACCATGACTTAGGTGTGGTCCACAAAATAAAATAGCATAAAAGAATCAGTTCTCATGCTGCTGGTAAACCATAGAGGAAATAATTCCACAAGCAAAGAAAAAAAATGATAATCATAATCAATGAAGTCTATAAACTAACCACCACTTAACAAAATGAACAATAGGAGTTATAACTTCTGTGGACATGACATTTATAATAATAATAAGGCTTGTCTAAGAGACCATAGATTAAGGAGTGAAGTCCTAGCTGTGATCTACATATTTTGTAACATCCATCGCAGACATAACTGTTGTCTGTCAGTAGTCAGCTTTAGTCCAATTTTGCACCACATGTATACAGCCAGACCTCAGCAGAAGTTTTTCTTTTGGTTTAAAATGTGTATCTTGTGGCATTTGTAAATTACTCAAGTTATTTATATGCAGACTACTGTTTTCTAAGTATAAAATATTATTCCTATTTAAATATTTCTCAGAATTCTAATTGGCTAACATTTTAGTTCTTGAATACACTTTCTATCAATAGATCAGTCTCGCCCTCCACATAACTAGCATTATTGTTATAGATATGCAAACATAGAAATGACCATAAACATAGGCTTAAAAGCTACTTCTATTATCTGTTGTAGCACACAATCAAACTGATAAAGTTAAGGGGAAAAAAAAAAAGGCTATGACATGAAGTAAGGTTGATATATTTTAATCTTAGAGGTTGCCATTGTTTCATTTTTTTAGTTATCATTTATTGAGAAGAAACACACATCTACTATTAATGTGTAACAGAAAGCAATATACATTAACGAACTGAAATTTAATGTGAAAGGATCAACAAAGGCTATAACATCTGAAAGCTACTTGCCCATAAAAATTGTACCATCTACAGGCCGAAAAATAATTTTATTTTGTGACTGTAATTTTTTTTTTATTTTCTCTCTCTTCACTAGCTAATGTTGTATGTGTCTAGATTAATTTAAAATGCTCCCAACAAAGCATTAGGGAGGTCTAGAACTATTGAAAAATGCAAATGAGTATAAAAATAAAACTTTAAGATAGAAAAACTCCCTAAACATCTTTGATGCAATGATCATCTTTTTTAGTAGCAAACATTATTTCATATAATATATATATACTTTTTTAGTATCATTCTAAATAACACACACACAAAAACTAATATTAGAGTACTATGTAACTAGAACAAACTTTTTGAATTATCTTCCCTTTCCTATCATACATCACTGTTTAAAAGAAAACAAAATTAAAATGGTCATTAGTAGTACTTCAACCTAAAAGTCCTGAAAGCAAATAAAGCTTTATTTATGAGGATTTTTAATTGGTCAGCATAATATCCACTATATTTTGTCCCAATTGAGGCCTGAAAGATATTAAACAGCTTAGGGAAGTTTAGAACTTACTCAATTTCAACATAAATGCTCAAACCGTAATTAATCCTCATTGACATACATTTTAAAAATTAATTGAAGAATGACCTTGCACTTTAACTTTTCCTACCTAATCATGGACACAATGTTTCAAGTCAGTTACTTTGTATATATTTTAAAGGTTGGTGGATTTTATCAGTTTTATGTGTGGTGGGTTTGGCACAGAAGAAATAAATGATGGACAAAACTCTAAGGACAATATGGATCTGTTTATTGTACACTAAAGACCTGCAGCCATACGAAAACACACATTGAAGAACAAGGCACAAAAAGGGTTACAATTTGCATTGGAGACGAAATAGGCCCATCTGCAGTGACAGGAAGTGTCGGCAGAATGGACAGTGTCCACGCTGTTTTGCCTTTTTATGCGCAGACAGAAGACGCGAAAATGGTCATGAGGATATTAGGGTGGCCATTGTGGCTGAAAAAGTATCCATCCCACTACATTTGTATAAATTGTAACCAGACTAAAACAAAAGCCAGAAATCATAAGATTATATTATTATATGTAAAAACATAACAGATCCTTTAAATGCAGATTCTGGCCTAGTAGAAGACTTAAAACAATTTTTTTAATGAATATTCAATTGTTTGATGGTCGAAAACTCGCAGCTGAAAAGAGCTTGAACCTGACCTACTAAGCTATATATATAAAGATTATAGATCTAGTAACAGTAGATTCTACAGATTACAGACCTAGACCAAGTCTAGAACAGATCTAGACTCTAGACCTACATCCAGACTAGGCCTATATCTACTACTCGATAAAATCTTTATTACATAAATTAAGTAAACAAAAAAAAAAGATATTTAGACTCCCTAAAATCTAAAGTCAAAGTACTTTTAGAGTCTAGAATTCTAGATTCTAATTCTAGGTGTAGATCTAAATTTCATAACTTATTTTTATATCATATTAATCATAATAATGCAAAAAATAGCTTTAGGACTTTAGGCTTAGCCATCACACTTTGACTTTCTAAGTTTCTTTCAGTGATTCACAGTGAATGAGTGAAACTACTAGTAGATCTAGATCTATATATTTACTGAACAATTGTATAATAAACATTATAGACCATAATCAGTCAAGGCAAATGTATAGACAGTCTATACTTTTAGTACTGTAACTACTTACTACTAGATCTAGGTCTAGAATCTACTAGTGATTTATTTACCAGTAGACTTTACTGTAAACTCGGCTATTGTAAAACAAGGAGCAAGTTCGATAACTCGTAGCATATTTCCTTATGACCCCATTTCCAGCAAACTAGACTTTGAATGGGTAAAGAAAAAAACAAGTTTCTGATACAAATGTTAAAGCATTTTTTGTACATTACAACGCATTTTACTAAAATACGATAGATGCAAAATACAATTTTAAAAAATGTACAATAAAACAAAGCGGTTGAAGTAAAGAGCAGCTAACATTCCAGCAGGTGACAAGCTAACCATCAACATGCGCCATTTTGCAAACCACTTGCTCCTTCACTTACCTTTTTCCAAAGCAGGGAATGTATTGAGAAGCTCGTCATCTCGAGAAACTTGGGTGATAATGGACGTACTGTCCATTTAGGAGACAGCTGCAACCTCCGGTCGGCGACGTGTTTGCTATTTGAAATTGGAATAAGGCCAAAAAT